>NC_137862.1:3247796-3524485 GCF_963924005.1 Protomyctophum bolini | reverse complement strand
AACCAGCCTGCTCCCATAGTCTGAGTAACTAGAGAGACAGGATGCTGGAGAAGAGACAGAAAATGTTGAAATTGAAGAGCTATTATTAACCCATTCTGACCTGAGATCAGATTCATACGAGGTTTCCACTGGACACGCACTGGTCTGATTAACCCATTCTGACCTGAGATCAGATTCTAAAAAATGTCAGTCGTTCTTCGATTTTTCAAAAATTAGCAGACCTACAAAGCTCGTAGCGCGCCACTCGGTGGCGCGCTACGAGCTTGTAGATCTGCTATTTTTCAATAGCTAAAGCATAACATGATGCTAACACCAAAATGGGTTCCCGTTCAGAATGGGTTAATGACCCACATTTATTTTTATTCGATCTGTTGTTTTCCCCTATTTCACAGGCCTCTCTCGGGAAGGGTTTGGAACACCAGATATGATGGACATTATACTAATGCTTCAGACAGCGGGAGATTTGTGCCTTTAATGCAGCCAATGTACAACTAGATGGAGTTGTCATCACTTATGAACTGTTTGTCAGGAGTTACTGTATTTTGCATGCCAGAGACACTAGACCGCCACAGTCAGTCACAGCCGGCCTCACTCGCTAAAGTTTACCTAAATCCCATCATGCGACCTTTGTATAGCGTCTCTTACAGAGACAGAAGTTTTGCATTGTGTTGTGATACCCTTATTATAACCGTACCTCTGGCATTTATTATCTAGTGAGCCCTGACTTCAACAGGTGTCATCACTGTTATCTAGTGAGCCCTGACTTCAACAGGTGTAATCACTGTCTCGGTCACTGACTCTGTGTTATTGTACCCTTTCGTGTCGTGTTTGACATCTCGTGGCTCCATTTGAATAGTATCGCCACCACAGCAAAGATGCCTTCCTAATCCAGACCGTCGGCTTCACGGGGGGGATAAAAACACAAATTGGACACAGACGGCAGCGAGTCAAAATAAAAGCCCCAAAGCTTACATGACGTACACGGCCAAAAACACTTGTGCTGTTTGCATTCTTTGTGCCACAGTTTATGCATGGAGGGGATTTTGACAGTTTGCCTTGTCAAACTGTGTTACACTGTGTTCCCGGGGAGGCAAATGATCTACTGGGTGACCCTTGTATACCTCTGAGACATGGAGTTGCTTGGCTTTTGTCTGTTTACTTAGCTCTGTAGGACATTTTATTGTCAGCCGTGCGCCGTGCATCGACACAACCGTGGCATATTATGGACGCCATGATGGACTTGTTTATTCATCAGCTTTCCACATGTTTCTTTACACCGTGTTTGTTTTACTGGAGTCATCGTTTGTAAACACGGTGTTTTGGAAGGAGACGTTTCTGCATTCTCAGGACGGTGTTCCTCACTCTGACTCATGTAGAAAAGATGGATGGTTCACAGGTCAGGACGGAGTTCCCTGCAGACTCCTTGTATTCAGACATGTTTTTTCTTGTACATTTTGTAAATGTTTTTGTCTCATGGTGACACTTCAATTAAGTATCTCTTCCCTTTAGAATACAGTTCAAGAAGCAGCACAACATGTGCTCATAATCTTTAGTAATGATGACATACATCTGTCCTCTCTCCTTTCTTCTGAATAATATTCATAAGAAAGGAGAGAGAGGACAGATGTATGCCATTCACTTTATGCACGTTTATATTATAGAGGGTATGCACGTGCATAAAGTGAATGGCAAATCGTGAGTTTAATGTCATTTAACGTTGTTTAATGCAATCAGATGGGACTTTTCTTTTTGGATGTATAATATGGGATGTCATGGTGTTTTGCCCCTCAGTAGGCATGATGCTGATGTCATGCTTCACCCTCTATCGGTGACAGATCATGACTGTACAGTACACGACGCCGTACAGTTTGACTCGCCGTCGTTTCAAAGCAGTCGATCGTCCTGGATAGTCATGTTTTGATCTCTGAGGTCGTGACCCCAGGAAGGACGCCCAGGACGCCCACTGGCCTCGGTCTCCTTTGACCCTTAACAAGGCATTCACTTTGTCTGTTTCGCCTTGTGGTTTCAATGCTTGTTTTTCTCCCTGGTCTCTCAACCCCTGCATTCTTCTTCTCCACTGGGCCCGTCACACTGTCATACTGCTCTCCGATAGGGCTTTCTCTCCCTGCCTCCCTGCCTCCCTCCTCCCTTCCTTCTCCTCGTGTCCACATCTTTCCTTCCCTCTTCTCCTTTCCTCCTGCCCTTCGTCCCCCTGTCTGTTTGTCTCCCTGTCTGTTTGTCTGTCTGTCTGTCTGTTTCCATCCTCCTCATCCATCTGTCTTTTTATGCATCTCTTTCTAGTCTCTGGAGCTAAAGCTCTCCCTGCATTATCATCATAACAGGGGGAGCTAGCTGACCACGGTCAACTTGACCTGCACATATCGGTGAACTTGACCTGACCATATCTCACAAGGCAGACAACAGGATCAGTCGGGCTGATTATTTATGGAGAAAAACGAGCACAAACACACACACACACACATAGCCCATCTGCTGAGAGACGTGCCACCGCTATCCAAAAGACAACAGTTCCTCTGCTCTGTTTGTCTTGAGTTTATTATCCCATTCTGACCTGAGATCAGATTCATACGAGGTTTCCACTGGACACACACTGGTCTGATTAACCCCATTCTGACCTGAGATCAGATTTAAAAAAATGTCAGTCGTTCTTAGATTTTTCAAAAATAGCAGACCTACAAGCTCGTAGCGCGCCACTCGGTGGCGCGCTATGAGCTTGTAGATCTGCTATTTTTCAATAGCTAAAGCATAACATGATGCCAACACCAAAATGGGTGCCCGGTCAGAATGGGTTATTTATGACCATGTTTCATACTCCATCCTTTACCACCAGACCTCATTCAGTCTAGTCGTTTATTAAAGATCCTGTCTGAGTATAATCTCAGAGTCTATTAGCCTGACCTCTGCCATGCATCTTGAAGCTGCACTACGGCATACTTTCAAAGCTTTTTATGTCTTTGTGTCTCTCGTCAAGCCAAGCAAGCCCGCTACGACTAGATTCCCATCCTCCGTCATGTCAGTGAGCTAATGTAACCGAGTACACAGCGTTCCTCTGGTGATAGCTAATGTAAGCATTTCTGTCTGTGTTGAGAAAATGGGTTATCTAAATGAGGCAACATTATCGTCCGACTCCCTGATTCCTTTATGATATACGGCGAGGCAGAGGTCCAGCGGTACTTTGTGTTGTTCCATCGGAGGCCAAACTGTTTACACAGAACAAGCTATTTAGATCGGGGGGGGGGCTAGAAAGCGGGATTTGTATAATAGTTTATTTATACAGGAAAGGAGGTTATTCCTTTATGCGTGGGTCTGTCTGACCCAGGATCAGTTAGAGATACACTGCTGCCCTCCACCTGGTCAAAGGGTCTCATTGGAAGCTGCTGTGGGGGACAAAAGCTGTTTATCCCATTACTGACCTGAGATCAGATTCTAAAAATGTCTGTTTTAAAATGACAGTTATCTGAAAAGGCTATGCTTCTATGTCAGTTGTTCTTCGATTTTTTCAAAAATAGCAGACCTACAAGCTCATAGAGTGGCGCGCTATGAGCTTGTAGATCTGCTATTTTTCAATAGCTAAAGCATAACGTAATGCTAACACCAAAAGGGATTAAAAGTTCATAGACTTGTTTGCCACATGACCTTATTTATGAAAGCCAGACGTTGGAGGGGATAGCGGCCCTAAAAGAACATGATGAACATGTATGATGATGATGATGAGGTCACCCACCTGTACGTCATTTGCAATTGTCTTTTGATGTACGGAAGATTATTAGTCATACAAGGTCCATAGACTTGGCCACACGCATGACATCATGGGCAGAACACACACAAGCTCCTGGTGCCCCTCAAAAAAGGTGTTCATTTATTTGCCACCAATATTACAATATTACAAATTGTAATATTACAATATTAACGCTTAACTTAGCCCAATGACCTTAGCCGATGTTGCTTCAGCCCATTCTGCTCATACATCATCACATTCCGTGCTCAGCCAATCAAATGAACACATAACGTTCTATTGACACACAGACACAAAAAAGCTGTGCGTAGCGTAGCCCCTCAGAAATTCTTGAACATCTTGAAAAGTCATGACAATCTGAATCTGCAGAATCTTTTGTTTTTTCTGGAAGTACTATAATCCCCCCCCCCCCTCTAAAGAAGAGGGGAATGCTGTTGTCCCACATGGTGGTATTATTATGGTATAGTATAGCAGTTGTGTAGATTTAGCAGATGTTTGAGGTGTTTCACGTACATTTTATACCAATAAAACCCTCCGACTGCAGCCAATTCTAGGCTCCAGTTGTAGCACACCATGCCATAGTAAACGTCAGACAGAGACCATAGAATGGATGCCAAACAGCTGCATATTATTGGCTGAGGCCATCATTTCTACCAGTGGATATTAATGTATAGATCTATACTGTATAGATCTGTATGTATAGATCTATACTCTGCTGTCCAACAACACCAAGGGTTTCTCTTTGCTTTGACCCCCTTGAAGTCACCTTGAAGGACAACTTCACCACTTTTCAACCTATCTTCATTTAATCTTCATGTCCTCACTAATAATCATGAAAAAATTGAATGCATTTTTTTTTTCTAGGAGGGCTGTGGGCAGTTCAGAAACCGTCTTCCAGTGACATCACCGATGGGGAATACAAGCCAATAGAAACTGCAGGCTTTCTAGTCCTGACATTTTTGTAAAAACAATCTTGTTTAAAAAAAGATCTGTCTAATGATGATGTCACTGGAAGACTGTTTCTAAACTGCCCACAGCCCTCCTATGAGACTTTTTTCAGTTTTTTCATGATTATTAGTGAGGACCTATTACATGAAGATAGGTTGAAAAGTGGTGAAGTGGTCCTTTAAGCCTCTGGGGAAATGAGCCGTTTTGGTTTAATTATCTAGTATAATTACAATATCTTGACACGCATATACTGATCATTCAAACTGTATACGGTCAAAATGGAAAGAACTGTGTTTTATTGCATCGGGCTCAGAGGGAAACAAAAAATCAGAAACTAAATCTAATAACAGACTAACAGAATATTTGACTTGAGAAGGAAGGGGGGATACTTGGTTGTGGATGGGTGGGTGTTCATGGCTGGTCAGTCAGTGGTCATTTATAAATAGTTGGCGCTTTGCTCTGTGGTGTTTATGTTTTTGCCTCCAGAATCTTGCAGTACAGGAACTGTAGTAGGCTTTAACCCATTCTGAACGGGAACCCATTTTGGTGTTAGCATTATGTTATGCTTTAGCTATTGAAAAATAGCAGATCTACAAGCTCGTAGCGCGCCACCGAGTGGCGCGCTACGAGCTTGTAGGTCTGCTATTTTTGAAAAATTGAAGAACAACTGACATTTTTAGAATCTGATCTCAGGTCAGAATGGGTTAATCAGACCAGTGTGTGTCCACAGTGGAAACCTTGTATGAATCTGATCTCAGGTCAGAATGGGTTAATGGCTTTAGCCGAGCACTGACATGTTGAGAGGTATGTTTTGCAGACAGCAGGTGCTTTACTCATCAACGCGAACCGGGGCAGAACTGGGACTAAAAATGTAAACACATGAAGACAGAGAAAGAGGGAGTGGCCTGATTTGCTGCGTGTGGGTTAGTTGTTGAAAACATATGACCGGAAACCTAAAGACATTGAATTCACTTTTTGAATTCACTGGTTTAATACAGTAAGTGTCACTCAATGCAGTCCTGTCTGTCCCAGAGTTTAGATATACTCATGAAGCGATATCCAGTTGCCCAGATGCTGTTGTTTTAAAGGACCTATAACATAAAATTCAACTTTTGTGTTTTTGGGGCTCCCATATGTGTTTTCTATCCCCACAAAGAATCAATTTTGAACAATCAGGCTGTCATGTCAAACTGGGTGCTTTAATGGAAATTGCTCTCAGGATCAGTTCAAGTGATTTTGTCCTCATCGTGATGTCATCAATGTCACCCTACTTTGTATAATTCCTCCTGTTCTTCAGTCTTCAGTTCCACTTTTGCACATAGACAATATGATGTTAAATAATTAAAACAGTTTTAAAATGCATGTTATTTCTGCTTTAATAGGCTTATATTTGTCATTTCTCTCATGCCTTCGCAGAAACTGGCCCCCGGTGTGAACCAGTTTTGTCTGATTGTGTCATGTCTCTCATGCCGTTGCAGAAACTGGCCCCTGGTGTGAACCAGTTTGTCTGATTGTGTCATGTCTCTCATGCCGTTGCAGAAACTGGCCCCCGGTGTGAACCAGTTTGCCTGATTGTGTCATGTCTCTCATGCCGTTGCAGAAACTGGCCCCCGGTGTGAACCAGTTTGTCTGATTGTGTCATGTCTCTCATGCCGTTGCAGAAACTGGCCCCCGGTGTGAACCAGTTTGCCTACACCTGTGTCCAGGACCATCCCATCTGGACCAACCAACAGTTCTGGGAGGCCACGTTCTACAGCGAGGTGCAGAGCCAGATCCGAGCTCTGTATCTCACTGCTGCAGAGGAGAAAGTCAGCATCACGGCAAGGATCAAGGTAATTAACCCATTCTGACCTGAGATCAGATTCATACGAGGTTTCCACATGGACACACACTGGTCTGATTAACCCATTCTGACCTGAGATCAGATTAAAAAAAATGTCAGTTGTTCTTCGATTTTTCAAAAATAGCAGACCTACAAGCTCGTAGCGCGCCACTCGGTGGCGCGCTATGAGCTTGTAGATCTGCTATTTTTCAATAGCTAAAGCATAACATGATGCTAACACCAAAATGGGTTCCCGTCTAGAATGGGTTAAAGATTCAAGATTGCTTTATTTTGTCATTATTTCCAACTGTAGCAGCAGAAAAAAAAACGAAATTACGTTTCTCCTAGTTAAAAAAGACAAACACAGGCTCATACAATAATAAATTATCAGTGCAAGACAATAATAAGTATAAATAAGTCCTAAAAACTATACAGGGATCCATAAAAAAGATTAATAGAATAAAAACCATTAAAAAAAAACGGAACATGGATCACAGTTCATGTCCTAGTATCTGCCAGGGAGGCTAGAGTTCAGGAGCCTGATTGCCTGGGGAAAGAAGCTGCTCTGCATCCTTTCTGTCCTGGCACTGATGCTCCTGTACCGTTTCCCAGAGGGCATGAGGGAGATCAGGCTGTGAGAGGAGGAGGATGATCTCCTCTCCTGTGAGACCAGGCATCCTTAGTGATACCAGTTGTTCACAACGGGTCTCGCGAGACACGACGCGTACGTGAGCTTGTAGTTTGGCTATAGATATTTGTTAGATGTTATTTTTGCATGGCAAAGCAAAGCAAAGTTACTATATTTACCCAGGGTAACTGGACTATAAGCTCAAGAACTTGTTTACAGCCAGGCCCTGCTCATAGAACATTTTATGGTAGAGGTTCAATGCCTTGCTCAAGGGCACTTCAGCGGTGGTAATTTTAACGTGCCGGTCCGGGGATACGAACTATAGCGACCTTCCGATATCAAGACCGCTCCGTAAACTGTTCGGCCACGGCACCTTTCTGCAACAAAGTATAAAAGTGTTATAAAAATAAATGGGTTAGACTTTATTCATGTTGTCTTGTTGTTTCTCCTCCCATAGGACCATGCTCCATCTCTGCTCCCGGCCAGCGGAGGAGGAGGAGGAGGAGACGGAGGAGAGCACACGGCCATGGACCTGGCAGCAGAGCAGCTCCGGGCGTGGCCCGGCCTCAGCAAGGAGAAGCAGCTGGAGCTGGTGAAGAACGAGGAGAGCACGGTGTTCAGCCAGGCCATCCACTACGCCAGCCTCATGGTCTACCTGCTGGTCCCCCTGGACACCTCCAAGATACGGCTGCTCCGCAACGCCCCCGTCCACGACTGGGAGAGCGGCAGCAACAGCATCGTCACCAACAGGTCAGGATAATATGGGAGCATAATGCAACACGTGATGGGAATGTGTTACTGTACGGCAGCAGAGGTCCCCAAAGGTTTCTGCCCGCACCCCCTGTTTCCGTACAACTTATAAATCATTTTGACCAACGCAGGTTTAACCAGACAGTGGCCTTGTGGTTAGAGTGTCCGCCCTGAAACTGGGAGGTCGGGGGTCGATCCCCAGCCCGGGTCAGCGGGTCATACCAAAGACTGTAAAAATGGGACCCAATGCTTGCTTGGCACTCAGCATCAAAGGGTTGGATTGGGGGGTCAAATCTACTAATCAAATGATTCCCGAGCGCGGCACGGCTGCAGCTCACCGCTCCTTGGCTGCAGCTCACCGCTCCAAGAAATGAGTCAAATGCGTAGAACAAATTTCACTGCGGTAACGTGTGTGACAAATCGTATGACTTTGTTTTGTAAGGTTTGTAAGGATCACAGCATTTATCTGGAGAAAGCCTTAAGTCTCTTGATTTGGGAGTAATAAGGTGATGATGGGTGTGTGGGTGGATGTGGCATCGGTCACAGTGTACGCGATATGCTGCGATTATAGCCAAATGCAACACAGCTCTTCCTTCCATAATGCAGAAACCCACATCCGTTCTGTGGGTTTACGTTGTCCTACAACACTCTGGAGTAACGCTTACATTACTACTTCACTTTGGACGTTTAAAACCTTCCAAGGCTGTTGTCAACTTTCCGCTCGACAAGAGACCAAAGAAAATAGAAGTGAAAGTGATTTCGGCAAAATGAGCCAAACCTGGGCTTTTCTTTAACCCATTCTGAACGGGAACCCATTTTGGTGTTGGCATCATGTCATGCTTTAGCTATTGAAAAATAGCAGACCTACAAGCTCATAGCGCGCCACCGAGTGGCGCGCTACGAGCTTGTAGGTCTGCTATTTTTTTAAATCGAAGAGCGACTGACATTTTTAGAATCTGATCTCAGGTCAGAATGCGTTAAATCAGACCAGTGTGTGTCCAGTGGAAACCTCGTGTGAATCTGATCTCAGGTCAGAATGGGTTAAGAAACCGAGGTGGTGATTTGAAGCCAAAGGATTCATTTCTGGATTATCTGTGATTGTTGCTCCACGGTAGCACTAGCCAGTCACCGGTGGAAATATTATATTAGAGCTTATAAGAGAGCTTTGCAGAATATTCACAGCCAAATATGTTCATATGCCAAATTTCTAAATGTATTCCCAAATATTTTGTATAGTTAATTTTGTTTCTATATTTGTCGTAAGGAACTACAACTCATTGATTTCTACGCATATTATGTACAGTACTGTATGTTGTCTTGTATGAAACATACTGTGTGGCCAGTAGAACAGTGATTGATCCTGACATCTTGGGGCCAGTCTGCTGGCATTACTCGGGCATATTGTCACTGACAATGTGTTGAATTCATAAACTACACAGTGGAAAGGAGAGACACCCACACACCGCCACTTGCTAGGTTCAAAGAGCATTTATTTAAGAAGCAACGTTTCGCTCTTGCGACCTTCCTCAGCCTGAGGCCGTTAAAGCTTCCGCTAAAATAAATAGTCTGTTTCATTCTAGCGTTGGCTCTGCGTGCATAGTGTAGCGACGTAAGCCTTCTGAAGATTAGCCCACTTTGCGTAATAGTTCACATTCAGCTGGAGCAGGACCAATACGACACAAAGCTGTATATTATCCACAATTATTTCATGGCTACTTAACAATTACTCCATTAAGTTTAAGCTTTATTAGCTTACAAGTTTCCACTTCCATTGGTCTGTTATCAAGAAATAACAGACCGCAGAACGCTGGGATCGAGCGATCAGGAGGGAGCGTTCAGTAATACATCTTCACATCTCATCTCTGTCTACTCACAGCTTACTGAGACAATCAATCACCTACCAAGTCAAGTCACCTTTATTTATATTATATAGCACATTTAAAAACAACAGAAGTTGACCCAAAGTGCTTTCCATATAAAGAAATTATATCATGAAATACAAAATTAAAATAAACGTTTAGCAATACTTCATATAAGAAAAAATACAATATTACAACATTTAAAAAGCATGAAACAACAAAAAAGCCTACTGATTACAAAAAGGTTTAAAACATTCACAGGACTAGGAGCTGAAGGCAAATGGAGAAAAAGTGAGTTTTTAGGGAGGATTTAAAACTGTCGATGGTTGGGCTGGATTTGATGTGTAGTGGGAGAATATTCCAGAGTTTGGTGGCAATTACTGAGAAGGCCCGGTCGCCTTTGTTTTTTTGGGTCGTTAGGGGACAGCAAGGGGCAATTGGGAGGTTGACCTTTTTGAGCTATCAATCACCTTACTGAGACAACACTCCATGTGCCCATCAATCACCTGTCACCTATCAATCACTTATCAATCACCTCACTGCTCCCAATAGACTGATTCCTGTCTGTGTGACTGTGTGTGTTCTGCAGCATTGATGTGTGTGTGACTGTGTGTGTTCTGCAGCATTGATGCGTGTGTGACTGACTGTGTGTGTTCTGCAGCATTGATGTGTGTGTGACTGTGTGTGTTCTGCAGCATTGATGTGTGTGTGACTGTGTGTGTTCTGCAGCATTGATGTGTGTGTGACTGTGTGTGTTCTGCAGCATTGATGTGTGTGTGACTGTGTGTGTTCTGCAGCATTGATGTGTTTGTGACTGTGTGTGTTCTGCAGCATTGATGTGTGTGTGACTGACTGTGTGTGTTCTGCAGCATTGATGTGTGTGTGACTGTGTGTGTTCTGCAGCATTGTGACTGTGTGTGTTCTGCAGCATTGTGACTGTGTGTGTTCTGCAGCATTGATGTGTGTGTGACTGTGTGTGTTCTGCAGCATTGTGACTGTGTGTGTTCTGCAGCATTGTGACTGTGTGTGTTCTGCAGCATTGTGACTGTGTGTGTTCTGCAGCATTGATGTGTGTGTGACTGACTGTGTGTGTTCTGCAGCATTGTGTCTGTGTGACTGTGTGTGTTCTGCAGCATTGATGTGTGTGTGACTGTGTGTGTTCTGCAGCATTGATGTGTGTGTGACTGACTGTGTGTGTTCTGCAGCATTGTGACTGTGTGTGTGACTGTGTGTGTTCTGCAGCATTGTGACTGTGTGTGTGACTGTGTGTGTTCTGCAGCATTGATGTGTGTGTGACTGTGTGTGTTCTGCAGCATTGTGACTGTGTGTGTGACTGTGTGTGTTCTGCAGCATTGTGACTGTGTGTGTGACTGTGTGTGTTCTGCAGCATTGATGTGTGTGTGACTGTGTGTGTTCTGCAGCATTGATGTGTGTGTGACTGTGTGTGTTCTGCAGCATTGTGACTGTGTGTGTGACTGTGTGTGTTCTGCAGCATTGATGTGTGTGTGACTGTGTGTGTTCTGCAGCATTGCGGGCAGTGTAGCAGAGAGCTTTGACACAGAGAGCGGCTTCGAGGACTCTGAGACCAGCGATGTGGCCAACTCTGTGGTCCGGTTCATCGCTCGCTTCATCGACAAGGTGTGCACTGAGAGCGGCGTGACCCAGGACCACATCAAGAGTCTCCACAGCATGATCCCAGGTACTGTACTACTCTTACTGTAATGATCCCAGGTACTGTAGTACTCTTACTGTAATGATCCCAGGTACTGTAGTACTCTTACTGTAGGTACTGTAGTACTCTCTTACTGTAGGTACAGTAGTACTCTTACTGTAGCACAAGCTGTGCCCTGAATTCATTCCTCAGCTGATGACGTCACACTCTGTCGCTGTCCTATTTCTCTCAGCTATGCGACACACAATATAACGCTTTTCACCTCAAACTCCGTCCAAATGAAGCTCATACTAAATTGGATATGTCTTATTTCTAATCTAAGCACATATTATAGCACAGACCCCTGAGCTGATACTGTAGTGTAGGGTAACTCCTGACATGGGAGCTACCCTTTGAAATCTGTAAATATAATATATGCTGTGGTTTATTCAAATCATGACAATAAACACATTTTTTTGGGGCCGAACAAATAATCATAAAAGAAGAACAACAGGGAAGGGTACAACACTTTATAGTTCAAGTTTTTTCCTTCTTTCTAATTATTTGTTGGGCCCAAAACGATGCTGGATGTGTATGAATGTAACACTGTATGAATGTATGTATGACTGTATGATGTGTATGAATGTAACACTGTGGTAAATCTCTGTCAACCCACAGGCATCGTGGCGATGCAGATGGAGACGTTGGAGGCCGTGCACCGGGAGAGCAGGAGGCTGCCTCCAATCCAGAAGGTGAGCAGACTATAGTGCCATGAGGGTGATTCATACTATACTGCGTGCAAGTGGTCTAAAACGGCACAAACTGGTCTAAAATCTGTGGTTTGTGGTTACTGGTTGTTGGTACAAATAATGGTGGCAGCGGGAATCGAACCCCCGGATGAGGTGTGGATTGGGGGTCTTAATGGCTAGCGAGACACGCTGCCGGAGTGGGGTTTTCTAGCTGTTTTAGAATGTGAGAATGCCCCGCCACGTCCCCCACTCCTCTGCGCCCCGCGGCCCCCTTAGTGTTTCTTTACTAGTAGTAGGGCCAATCAGAGGCAGGTGTGGGCGGGTCTTTGCGTAAGATAGTTGCTGTGTGGAAACAAGTGTCACACACTGAATATTGCTTATCTACAAGCTCACAGCGCATTGCGCCGTGAGCTATAGAGATAAATCGGCAACCAAGTATAAATCAAGACTTTATTAGACTGGGCTTTGAGTTGCAATTACACATACACGCGCAATTCAGCGAATAATATGTCTAATCTGTTTGTCTAAAACGCATCAATAGTTTGAAAGTGTATATTATATCGGGTTTAAAGCAACATGGTGTTTCTGTGATGGGTTTTATCTGGCATGTTACAGTGTACCTCTTATGCAAGGAGCTCCTGTTATCCAGTCATGTACTTTTTTTCATTAATACAATGAGGTGTCAATAAACATGGAAGGAAGAGAGGAATCGAAGCTTCCAAATCGGTCAAACACAGATTAAAAATACTTAACGGCTTCCGCGGCACAGGAGAATTCGCAGCGGTTTCCGTTGTATGTTATAGCTCTCAGAATCAGAATCACTCAAACGATCAGAATCACTCAAACGCCGCAGAGACGACGTTTCCGAAGGTATTCATGTTTATTTATGTTTGTGTACCAGGTAGCAGGTTAGCGATGGAACAGGACCCATTGGTATGAAGTCTTAAACATCAGAAACTTCACTACCATTGGGTTCTGACTCGCGGGGCTAACACGCACCATGCCCGTACTGCCGTGGGAGCATCCTGGGAGTGATGGTGAGCGGTCTGTCCTGGCCCTTGGTCTTGGGCTGCTGTATGAAGGCTTAACTTTAGACTGTCCTGGCCTGCTGTATGAAGGCTTAACTTTAGACTGTTCTGGCCTGCTATATGAAGGCTTAACTTTAGACTTTTCTGGCCTGCTATATGAAGGCTTAACTTTAGACTGTTCTGGCCTGCTGTATGAAGGCTAACTTTAGACGTGGGGCGTAAGCTTCGTTGGTGTGCTGCTGGTAGCATGTTGACTCCTGTGGTGTGTAGACAACATGCTGCTGGCTGCAAGTAGCATGTTGACTGCTCTGGTGTGTAGACAACATGCTGCTGGCTGTAAGTAGCATGTTGACTGCTCTGGTGTGTAGACAACATGCTGCTGGCTGTAAGTAGCATGTTGACTGCTCTGGTGTGTAGACAACATGCTGCTGGCTGTAAGTAGCATGTTGACTGCTCTGGTGTGTAGACAACATGCTGCTGGCTGCAAGTAGCATGTTGACTGCTGTGGTGTGTAGACAACATTGCCTCTGGCCATAGAACTGGGTGATGGTAATAATTATGATAATGAATGATATCATAATTATAGTAATGATACTTGTGGGCAATTGGTTCTCTGCAATGAACCCATTCTAACCATTCGGAGCAGTGGGCAGCGCCAGGGCATAGGTCTGGTCAGCACACTGGCCGGAGTATCTTCTTAACATGAAGAAACCAGAGCACATGAAGGGATGTGAACATAGGGAGAACATGCAAACTCCTCCTTGCTGTGAGGCAGTGTTAACGTGAACATGGGGAGAACATGTAAACTCCTTCTCGCTGTGAGGCAGTGTTAACGTGCAAGGCAACGTTAGCAGCTGTGTGTGAACACATGTATTGTAACACATGGCTGTGTGACACACAGAGACCCTGCAGCTGGAAGCTGTGTTACTGTTGAGGTGATGTGGGACTTCCTCTGTCCTGGTCCCCAATCTGTCCCACACGGGACACATTCAAGGCCAGATCCAAATCTTATTATCTTCTGGCCAAGCCTCGGCGCTCCCAGACAGACGCTCACTGTGCTGAGGAATGTTGGGACTGATCTAGCATGTCTCCAGGTTTCTGTTTGTAATGACGATGCAACTGAATATCGCTCTACTGACTGAGATTGCACAGAACACAGGCTTCCATCTTTTCTTAACCCATTCTGAACGGGAACCCATTTTGGTGTTAGCATCATGTTATGCTTTAGCTATTTAAAAATAGCAGATCTACAAGCTCGTAGCGCGCCACCGAGTGGCGCGCTACGAGCTTGTAGGTCTGCTATTTTTGAAAAATCGAAGAGCGACTGACCTTTTTAGAATCTGATCTCAGGTCAGAATGGGTTAATCAGACCAGTGTGTGTCCAGTGGAAACCTCGTATGAATCTGATCTCAGGTCAGAATGGGTTAACATACTGTACATGTGTGCATTGATTAGTTTAGAGGCTCTACGCATGTAACCCTGGAATTCTTATTTTGGGAAGACCTCCCGTGAGCCTGTACATCGGCAAATAAGTAATTATTTATTTAAAAAGTATTATACAGTAGGGTTATTATTATGGGGTTAACTTCCATTGCTGCAAAAATATACAGGAAAAAAAGAAGAAAAAACAACTTCTGTCTGAGAATTTATACCGTATGTATTTATATACTGTACATATGTGACACAATCAAGGAATGCTGAGCTGAATTCTTTGTAAATGTGATGAAAGCAAATGTTCTGGGAATTCGTTGGCTAATTCTACAGATATATATAGATACACAGGAGGAAGTTCCCGTCTGTTGCAATACTTAGGAAACCAATGATTGACCAATTTATGATAAATTAGAATGATGGACAGATCAGTTTTTACACAAATCCCGAATCACAGTCTTGATGATTGATTGCATGATTTCTTGCTTTGTCTTGGCAAGTCAGCAGTTGTGTCTGTCTGTCTGTGTATCTGTCTGTCTGTCTGTCTGTCTGTCTGTCTGTCTGTCTGTCTGTCTGTCTGTCTGTCTGTCTGTCTGTCTGTCTGTCTGTCTGTCTGTCTGTCTGTCTGTCTGTCTGTGTGTGTGTGTCTGTGTTGGTCATGTGCAGGTTCAGTTTCCACTAGATGTTGTGCAGTATATAATGGGTTAATAATATTGATTCCTGGGGGGTAGAAACCATGCTCTTGCCCATCAGCGTTTTTTTAAACAACAAAATTAACAGAATTTAACGTGATGCTTCTGAATAAGACCATATTGTGCAGGTTATTTCTTCCTGAATTAGTCCATATTATTATAAGATGAAAGTGATTGAGGATGAGTATTTTGACTGCTGGGCAAACATACTCAGAAATGCCAAGATGTCCATTTGGGTTCAGACAACTTGTGATGAGCATCTACCACCATGCTGTACTGTATGTGGGCGACTGTGGCTCAGGAGGTATAGAGCAGGTCGTCCAAAGATCCATGGGTCGGCGGTTCGAATCCCGGCTCCTCCTCCTGTCCACATGTCGAAGTGTCCTTGAGCAAGACACTGAACCCCTAATTGCTCCCGATGTGCTGGTTGGTGCCTTGCATGGTCTCCGCTGCCATCGGTGTGTGAATGTGTGTGTGAATGGGTGAATGTGATGCACAATCTATGTAAAGCGCCTTGGATAAAGGCGCTATATAAATGCACCATCTACCACCATACTGTGCTGTTACTGTATGTCATGTTCTGCTCCAAATGTATTGATGAGATTCTCCTCTTCTCTCCACCGACAGCCTAAGATCCTGCGTCCGGCGCTGCTGCCGGGGGAGGAGTTTGTGTCCGAGTTCCTGCGGGTGGTTTTAGACGCCGACGGCCGGGAGGAAGCCACCGGGGGCCTGCTGGGGGGGCCACACATCCTGCCAGCAGAGGGCGCCCTCTTTCTCACCACGTACCGGATCATCTTCAAAGGCACCCCTCATGATCCACTAGGTCAGTGGTGGTCCAACCTTTTGGTTGGTATTTGGCCGCAGGCCCTCATCTGAAAATATTTTGACACGGGGAAACCTATACAAGTTAAAAGAAATCACACCCGTGTGAACTGAGTGCTGCTGAGTCGTAAATGAATGCGAGGTATTGTGAGCTTGTAGATCGGCAATATTCAAATAGCTGTTGTATTGTTGTGTTGAAGTGGTTAAACTGAAAGTGGAGGACCAGAGCACTAGGTCAGTGGTCCCCAAACTTTCATGTCAAGGACCCATTAGGGGCAGCGGTGGCCGAACGGTTTGCGGAGCGGTCTTGATATCGGTAGGTCGCTATAGTTCGTATCCCCGGACCGGCACGTTAAAATTACCACCGCTGAAGTGCCCTTGGACAAGGCATTGAACCTCTACCATGAAATGTTCTATGAGCAGGGCCTGGCTGTAAACAAGTCCTTGGTTTAGTCCACTTCCCTGGGTAAACAAAGAACTTTGCTTTGCTTAGCTTACCCCCAAATTGATAAAGGAGAGAGGAGATCCACACATCATACCTGACGAATATGTCAGGCCCAAACGTTGTGTTTCTGTTGTCCGCTCTGTTGTCAATAAATTATTTTTGGAGCTTTTATAACGTTGTGAGGATCTCCTTTCTCAGTGTTTCTTTGGATCCTGCACCCGTTTCAATTTGTGGATGTGTGTGCACCTCTTGACCAAGGACCCCCAAATTGACACTAATTGGCCCACAGACCCCCATTTGAAGAGATATGCCAGGGACCCCCATAAGAGGAGATTTGTACGGCTCTAGCAGTGATTCTCAACCCGTTTAATTTCGAGGACCCCCCAGTTTGACATGCATTAGTCTACGGACCCCCATTTAATGGCATTTATATCTCTGAGATCCCAATTTAAATTGTAAAATCAATGTTAATTTAACATTTTGGTTCCATTTGTACACTCTCAGAGTTACAGAACCATAAAGGGTCCATTTGGTTCCAAACTATCATTTAGCTGGGGGACCCCCTGGAACTCCCTCAAGGACCCCTGGGGGTTCCCGGAACCCCCTGGAACTCCCTCAAGGACCCCTGGGGGTCCCCAGAACCCCCTGGAAGTCCCTCAAGGACCCCTGGGGGTCCCCAGAACCCCCTGGAACTCCCTCAAGGACCCCTGGGGGTCCTCGGACCCCACTTTGAGAACCAGAGCACTAGGTGATTCTCTCTCCCCAGACTGTCTTTAAAGCACAGACCACCGTACACTGTTAATGCAAATAAAGATTCCAACGTGTGGTTATACGGAGTGTTTCCAGTCCTTTGTGGTTTCCAGAGTCTATTCTTTCCTTGTGTGTCTAAATAGTGGGAGAACAAGTTGTGATCCGAGCCTTCCCGGTGTCGGCCCAGACCAAGGAGAAGAAGATCAGCCTCCAGAACCAGCTGCAGCAGAACATGCAAGAAGGCCTGCAGCTTCGCTCTGCAACCTTCCAGGTAAACCTCTAGAAGGCCTGCAGCTTCGCTCTGCAACCTTCCAGGTAAACCTCTAGAAGGCCTGCAGCTTCGCTCCGCAACCTTCCAGGTAAACCTCTAGAAGGCCTGCAGCTTCGCTCCGCAACCTTCCAGGTAAACCTCTAGAAGGCCTGCAGCTTCGCTCCGCAACCTTCCAGGTAAACCTCTAGAAGGCCTGCAGCTTCGCTCCGCAACCTTCCAGGTAAACCTCTAGAAGGCCTGCAGCTTCGCTCCGCAACCTTCCAGGTAAACCTCTAGAAGGCCTGCAGCTTCGCTCTGCAACCTTCCAGGTAAACCTCCAGAAGGCCTGCAGCTTCGCTCTGCAACCTTCCAGGTAAACCTCTAGAAGGCCTGCAGCTTCGCTCTGCAACCTTCCAGGTAAACCTCTAGAAGGCCTGCAGCTTCGCTCTGCAACCTTCCAGGTAAACCTCAGTCCGTTCTCTTGCTGATCTGCCATTTAACCCATTCTGACCTGAGATCAGATTCACACGAGGTTTCCACTGGACACACACTGGTCTGATGAACCCCATTCTGACCCGAGATCAGATTCTAAAAATCTCAGTCGTTCTTCGATTTTTCAAAAATAGCAGACCTACAAGCTTGTAGATCTGCTATTTTTCAATAGCTAAAGCATAACGTGATGCCAACACCAAAATGGGTTCCCGTTCAGAATGGGTTAAAAAGGTCTCATTTAGTCACTAACTTATACAAAGCACAAGCAGCGAAATGGTGTTGCGAAATTTAACCGCGAGACCAATTGTGCAACATTCTGAATCCAGCTTTAGACGATGGAACGGAAAATGGCCACGGGTAGCTAAAGATGTGCAATACGTACTGGAGGTAGGTGTGGTGCTCCATCTCAACAACCCACCGGCCACCTCTTGGTCTAGCAACCTTTAATAAGGGGGATATACTGTACACCCTTGTTGCTCAGCTGATACCGACATAGCCTTAGATTAAGATATTTTTTGTCAAATATGTTTTTATTGAACAGATTATAAATTATTACAAACATTATGATATGAAATACTTTTTTTATGAAACAAAATGAAAGAAAAAAATGAAGACAAAAAAGACAAAGAAATCCCTTAAAGGTCCGCTGACATGCCCCGAAATTAATATGGGTGGTACAGCACATCACGTGGTCTGACTGAAAACAGTTTGAAACAGTTTGAAACGGGGCTACGGCGCTAGCAACAAGTGGCTATAGGTCAGGCTAGCGTTTTTGACGGTACATTTAGCGTCATATTGGCTATAAATGTAATTGAAAAAAATTATTTTTTCGCCAGAAATGCTTAGTTTGAATGCAATTGAGGTTGGCGTGGGGTTTTTTAGGGGAACTGCAGCACAAGCGCAAATTTTGGACTGGAGTCCCATGTTCCCCCGGTCGCCAACACCCCTGTCTGCCCGCTCTGAGACCTCTCGGCCCCGCAGCGCGACAGTCGCGACTACGGACGGTCTGCTGTTGTCTGGCCGCTGTGAGAGCAGCGCGACTACTGTTCTTTTCCCCTCTCAGCCGCAGGCTGACATGTACACCCTCGCTCTCACTCTGTAATACCGTAGTTAGTTACCACAACATTGTTCAAGTGAACTATAGTGTGTTTATGTTTGTATTCATTGTAATAATAAATATCGCTATGCCGAGGCATAGTCTTGCGGACGAGATCATGAGCCTCTACGGGGGACTGGGCATGTGTGTACACACACAGCATAGCAACTTATGCTACTATTTTGGTGTCACATTTAGCTTGAATACTGGGTGAAAGTCTCATTCAAAAAATTAATTTTTCGCAACATTGTTCAGGTGAACTGTGTGTTTATGCTTGTTCATTGTAATAATCAATATCGCTATGATTATTTTATTTATCGCCGCGTCGCTCCGCATGACAACATACAGTCTAGCCCGTCTCAGATGCAGGCTGCACACACACGGACGGACGGACGTATAGTCTCTGGTCAGGTCCCCGCATTGAACTGGGCATGTGTGTACGCACACACACACACACACACACACACGCAATGGCACGGAATCTGCCTCGGGCGTCTGTAGCTCTCTTCCCCGCTGTCATGCACTATAGCCGTGTGTGTGTGTGCGTACACACATGCCCAGTTCAATGCGGGGACCTGACCAGAGACTATACGTCCGTCCGTCCGTCCGTGTGTGTGCAGCCTGCATCTGAGACGGGCTAGACTGTATGTTGTCATGCGGAGCGACGCGGCGATAAATAAAATAATCATAGCGATATTGATTATTACAATGAACAAGCATAAACACACAGTTCACCTGAACAATGTTGCGAAAAATTAATTTTTTGAATGAGACTTTCACCCAGTATTCAAGCTAAATGTGACACCAAAATAGTAGCATAAGTTGCTATGCTACCACGGCCACCAAGCCCGGCGAGCCCGCATAGAAGTCGTTGGGGAAAGCTTTCGCCAGTCTGACGTCAGAATCATGATAGCATTGTTTGATAGCAGTTATTAGCTCCCGAGGGGCGTGTCAGTTCTCCTTTAACCCTCTCCCACCCATACTGCTCAGTGACACTGCATACTATATAATAAGATGATAGAAAGCTCATGGAAAACATGAAAGAAAGAAAATGGCGTACAGTCAACCATATCAATGGTATCCTGTCTATTTTTATTTTTTTTATATATTTTTTATCCCACGATTTTGTAACCCATTTTTCACCCCTGTGTCAATCATCTACTGTGATCCTGGGCTCTACACACCCTCCGCCAACCTGGGGAGAGCAACGGACTTAACTCATGCTTCCTTCATGCTTGAGTGTCCAAGTTGCTCCTTTACACCTGACAGGGGGGAGTTTCCCTGGTTGGACGTAGCGCGTGGAAGGAACACGTTATTCCAACCAGTTCCTTTCCCCTCCATCAGGCGCCCCGGCTGGCCAGGTGGAGGCAGTTTAGAGACCAGGATTACTGCATGTTTTTGTGAGGGTACCTACCCTAGGGGACACGGGGAGAACATGCAAACTCCACACAGAAAGGTATCCTGTCTATTAATCGTTTCTACTCAGGTAATGGACAAGGGGCAGCCCAAACCTTATCAAACTGTCTCTCCCTGTTTCTCAGGAAATACCTTATTCTCTCAAGATGAAGTGTACTAGTCAATGTTGATATTTTCAATCAGTTTGATTCCAACTATTCTCAAATTGCCTGGTCCTCGCTGGCCATGATTCACATTGGCCTTGATTCTTCAGTACCCCGAGTACACTTCATTCAACTGTATTCATCCATCCGTATCCGAGTACACTTCATTCAACTGTATTCATCCATCCGTATCCGAGTACACTTCATTCAACTGTATTCATCCATCCGTATCCGAGTACACTTCATTCAACTGTATTCATCCATCCGTATCCGAGTACACTTCATTCAACTGTATTCATCCATCCGTATCCGAGTACACTTCATTCAACTGTATTCATCCATCCGTATCCGAGTACACTTCAATCTCTCCCGAGACTACCTCCATGCGGTCCCATGAGGAACGTTCCGGTGATCCGCCCTGGGAGGAGCAGTATACGCAGCATTCACAATTTCACACTTGGGACCATAGTGTGAATCTGCCCTCAGAGACCATTTTTCCCTGGAATTTCACCAGTAAAACTCTTCCCTCTCCAAACATGTTAACTGCTGTAGCTCTCTGCAGGGTGCTTGTACCTTCTGTCGGCGGTAGTGGGGGCTCGTATAACGACAGTAAGCCACTTTGACCTACTTAGTTACTTCCGTTACAGTACTTACATACTTAACCCATTCTGAACTGAGATCAGATTCATACGAGGTTTCCACTGGTCTGACACACACTGGTCTGATGAACCCATTCTGACCTGAGATCAGATTCTAAAAACGTCAGTCGTTCTTCGATTTTTCAAAAAATAGCAGACCTACAAGCTAATAGCGCGCCACTCGGTGGCGCGCTATTAGCTTGTAGATCTGCTATTTTTCAATAGCTAAAGCATAACATGATGCCTACACCAAAACGGGTTCCCGTTCAGAATGGGTTAACTTACTTTCGGATAATGACAAGGTGATTCTAGATCTATTGACGATCTCCCTCTGCTCAGAACTGATTTAGCTACAGGTGTGTGTGATTCAGTGTGAGAGAATCAGGCCTGGGGCTATGGATCTTTTCCTAAATGGATATTTTCATCGTCCGTTTAAAATAAATAAAAATCCCTGCCCATACGACAAAGATATGTGTCCACACAGAAACGCATTGAACACAGGAGAAAATCACTGCAGTAGCAGGTTTCAATTATAGGCTATATTTGATTTTATATTTACACATGAGGTGCCAAATACCTCATGTGTAATGAGAGAGAGGGGGGAGTTGCACCTCTCGGTTTACACGGGTGTGATTTTTTTTAAATATTTTAATAACACCCTCAGCTAACTTGCCGATATTGCTTAATTCTTACTTTTTCTTACTGGACGTGATCAGCAGTGGAAAGAGGAAGGTGCTGCATGGAGCAATCTGTGTTATTCTAAAACCGTTTTAATAAACATGGTTAGAGGTGATGGAGCAAACGGTGTTCAATATAGACTGTACAAGACAATACAAGATATTTTTATTGAGTCCTTTGTAATATCTTCACACTACCTGGCTACACAAAAGGAGAGAGTACTTCAAAGCAGCTATAACTGAGGAAACTGTCACAGATTGGACACAATGGAACAGTAAAATAATTTTGTCTGAACTTTTTCATTATTTGAACTTTTCTTCTTCTTTTTTTTTAAGATATATATTTTTTAGATTTTCTGCCTTCATTGATAGGTTGAAAGTAGACTGACAGAATATGGGGAGAGAGATGGTGGGGAAGACGTGCGGCAAATGCCGTCGGTATCGGGAGTCGAACCCGTGGCACGCCGTCAGGCTGGCTCAGCAGCCTTTGTGCCCAGACGGTTGAGCTAACTGCCCGGACCCATTATTTGAACTTTTTGATTGGCGCTAGCCCCCCCCTATGCCCAGCTTTGTGTGTTTGTGTGGCAGCTTCCTGCTGCCACTCCCTCTCAATCAGTGATCTCACCTGCTCTCACTCACACCTCAATCAGTGGCCAGCTGCCTGAGTGCCTGGTCCAATCAGTGGCCAGCTATATATACTGCCTGAGTGCCTGGTCCAATCAGTGGCCAGCTATATATACTGCCTGAGAGGCAGTCCAATCAGTGGCCAGCTATATATACTGCCTGAGAGGCAGTCCATGCAGTCATTGTTTGTCAGCAGCAGCAGCAGTAACAACTCCACCACCTGCCCTGGAGACTCAGGCCTTGGTTATGCGTCACTGAAGTGAGTTGTTTGTTCATGATTTGTATATTGCATTTTATTGGTTATTTGTGATACATTTAATCCTAATCTGTTTTCCTGAAACTATAGAGAATGTGTGTAATGCACATAGTCACTTTAGTATTAGTGATAGAAATACAGTAATCAGTAACTTATATTAGACAATATTGAATGTTTGTAATTCCCATTGTTTGTGTACTCCTCAGTGGTAGTACCCCCCCCCCTCCCCCTTGAGTCTAATTATTGTTTTAGGTACCTAATTGTCTGTCTATTGTTTATGCACTGTTGAATTGTATAATAATTATGTTTCTCTTGTCTTTTTAGTAAAAACTATAACCGTGAAGCCTCACCACCGCCTTGCTCAAATCAAATGCTTGCCTGTGCAAAGGAAAACAAAGGCTTAAACGGAACTCTCCTTGTCTGTATATTCTGACCGATGTACCGACTGTACCATGGTGATGTGAATAGTCCATCATGGGCCAGTCTCAACCTAAAGCTACCCTACACCCTGCCTGTACCATGGTGATGTGAATAGTCCATGGGCCAGTCTCAACCTAAACCTACCCTACACCCTGCCTGTACCATGGTGATGTGAATAGTCCATCATGGGCCAGTCTCAACCTAAAGCTACCCTACACCCTGCCTGTACCATGGTGATGTGAATAGTCCATGGGCCAGTCTCAACCTAAAGCTACCCTACACCCTGCCTGTACCATGGTGATGTGAATAGTCCATGGGCCAGTCTCAACCTAAACCTACCCTACACCCTGCCTGTACCATGGTGATGTGAATAGTCCATCATGGGCCAGTCTCAACCTAAAGCTACCCTACACCCTGCCTGTACCATGGTGATGTGAATAGTCCATGGGCCAGTCTCAACCTAAAGCTACCCTACACCCTGCCTGTACCATGGTGATGTGAATAGTCCATGGGCCAGTCTCAACCTAAACCTACCCTACACCCTGCCTGTACCATGGTGATGTGAATAGTCCATGGGCCAGTCTCAACCTAAACCTACCCTCTACACCCTGCCTGTACCATGGTGATGTGAATAGTCCATGGGCCAGTCTCAACCTAAACCTACCCTACACCCTGCCTGTACCATGGTGATGTGAATAGTCCATCATGGGCCAGTCTCAACCTAAACCTACCCTACACCCTGCCTGTACCATGGTGATGTGAATAGTCCATCATGGGCCAGTCTCAACCTAAACCTACCCTACACCCTGCCTGTACCATGGTGATGTGAATAGTCCATCATGGGCCAGTCTCAACCTAAACCTACCCTCTACACCCTGCCTGTACCATGGTGATGTGAATAGTCCATGGGCCAGTCTCAACCTAAAGCTACCCTACACCCTGCCTGTACCATGGTGATGTGAATAGTCCATGGGCCAGTCTCAACCTAAAGCTACCCTACACCCTGCCTGTACCATGGTGATGTGAATAGTCCATGGGCCAGTCTCAACCTAAACCTACCCTACACCCTGCCTGTACCATGGTGATGTGAATAGTCCATGGGCCAGTCTCAACCTAAACCTACCCTCTACACCCTGCCTGTACCATGGTGATGTGAATAGTCCATGGGCCAGTCTCAACCTAAACCTACCCTACACCCTGCCTGTACCATGGTGATGTGAATAGTCCATCATGGGCCAGTCTCAACCTAAACCTACCCTACACCCTGCCTGTACCATGGTGATGTGAATAGTCCATCATGGGCCAGTCTCAACCTAAACCTACCCTACACCCTGCCTGTACCATGGTGATGTGAATAGTCCATGGGCCAGTCTCAACCTAAACCTACCCTCTACACCCTGCCTGTACCATGGTGATGTGAATAGTCCATCATGAGCCAGTCTCAACCTAAACCTACCCTACACCCTGCCTGTACCATGGTGATGTGAATAGTCCACCATGGGCCAGTCTCAACCTAAACCTACCCTACACCCTGCCTGTACCATGGTGATGTGAATAGTCCATCATGGGCCAGTCTCAACCTAAACCTACCCTACACCCTGCCTGTACCATGGTGATGTAAATAGTCCATGGGCCAGTCTCAACCTAAATCTACCCTACACCCTGCCTGTACCATGGTGATGTGAATAGTCCATGGGCCAGTCTCAACCTAAACCTACCCTACACCCTGCCTGTACCATGGTGATGTAAATAGTCCATGGGCCAGTCTCAACCTAAACCTACCCTACACCCTGCCTGTACCATGGTGATGTGAATAGTCCATGGGCCAGTCTCAACCTAAACCTACCCTGCGCTTCAAACAAGAATTCCGGGAAGGAGTGCGGTGAGAGTTGTTCCTCCAAAGTTACAACAACAGATCATTCTCTTGAGTAGACGTGTAGTTCCACCCAAGGAGAAGGTCTAGCTTTGAAAAGCCCACTCAACAAGGGTTCCACAGAACTACTGAAGACTTCTTCTTTGCCAAGCTGTTGGGTCAAATACCTAGTCATACGTGAAGGTCTCCTTGGGTCAAATATGTAGTCATACGTGAAGGTCTCCTTGCCAACCAAGCTGTTGGGTCAAATATGTAGTCATACGTGAAGGTCTCCTTGCCAACCATCACCTGCATGGGCGGATTTTGGGGGGGGTACAGGGGGTGCACTGGCAAAAAAGAAAAAATATATTTTTTAATTTTTTTCTCCAAACTTAACTTATGGCTTCTGACTGTAGTTTGTAATCATCTCTCTTATCATGATATGATGACTCGCTGTACGGCTGTAGTGCATGTGTGTATGTGTGTGAGCTGCTGTACTACCTAAATAACTCATTTTTAGGGGTTAGGGCATTGTAAAAACGCTAAAATAATAAAATAAAGGTTAAAAAAAATCGCGCACGCGTCAAGTTCAAAGTCCGCCTATGATCACCTGTGACTCTCCAGGACCAATGTGAGACGGCTCTGCCAACCCTCGCTGGTTTCCTTGCGTATTAGAGGAAGACATTGCATAGACCGTTTAGACGCCCTAACTGGAACCAGTTGTATCTGCATTTGCCATGTTGTTAAACTGCAGTGGATCAGCTGTGGTTTAGTCTGCGAGTCACTCACACCTTCACCACAGATTGTTGTATAGCTGATGCATGAGACTTGTTTACTGATGCAAGCTCGCAACGCATTTCCAATGGGAGTCACATGGTTTGACACAACATTGTTGTTGTATGAGAGGGAGGAGGGGGGGGGGCAGTCAAAACACAGCCGAAAGCCTTACAACAAATGTTGTGTCAAACCATGTGACTTCCATTGGAAATGCATTGGGGCGGCCATGTCACTTGAAATTTTGCATGTTTGGGATGAAGACTTACTGTGTATATATATATTTTGTAATGTGCTTGTTGTACAGTAACCCACCTGGGCATTCAATACAAGACTGTTCCAAAAACGTTAAGTGTTCTGTATGATTTATTGAGTCCTTTGACATATTTTCTTCATACCACCTGGCTGCTACACAAAAGGAGACCTGGCACCCCAAAGCAGACCTGGCACCCCAAAGAAGCTAACTAGGAAACTGTTATTAGTTCAGGCTGATCTTGTCCTAATCCACTCCACAAAATGTCTAGCCCAGCCATTTCATTTCATGAATTTAGATGAGGCCAACGAATACACATTCCCCAAATTAATGTTTAAGTCATCGTGACACTTCTGCATCGGGCATAATTCAAGTTTGATTGTAAGGAATTTTAAACCAAGCATGTTTGTTTTTAATAGCCTTTCATAATGAATTACATGTTATGGTTCATTCCGACCCCTTTCAACTACAGGGATACAAATTACTGTGTTTTATGTGGTGGGCGTTTACTGAGTATACAATTGGAACCATAAGGCTCTTATTTGGTTCCATTTTGTACACTCTTGAGTTAATATTAACACTAATGATTTTACTGTGTATCTGGGCTGTATTATATGAACCTTTTGTAAAGAGAACCACAGCAGAGTCTGGAGGTCAGAGAAATGCAGGCTTAGGGGAAAGAGAGGGAATGCAGGGGCTGAGTCAGATGGATAGGGAATGAAGGAACGATTACCACCCACCCAGAGTCATACTGACAAGATGTACTGTGAGAAGCACACTGCTAATCCTCTTTCTACATTCTGTTTCAGAGACATAATCCATTCTACTTATTCATTGCATCCCTAACTGCATTTCTGCACATACGTCGTATACAATATTGTGTCTTAACGTTGCTTTCGGAAGTAGTCTTAATTGTGACTGAATTTCTGTTTCAGCTGTCCTCCATAGCTGGCCCCCGTAAAATCTGAATCCCCCTTTCCCCTCACTGTATATGTTCCTTTTCCCTTTTTCCTTCCTTTATGATGAATTCCTGTTCTGTTCTTTAGCTATATAGAAGTGTCTATTTGTACGTCTCTAAATGTTTTGATGAATTGAACATGGTGGACCCTGTTGTAAAATTAATTGGGTCGTCCACTCACAGTTAACAGTTTGTATTGAGTTTGTGCTTGAAATGTACTGTAATTCTGCAAACTGTTGATAAATATTTAAATCAATCAAAATCAAACAGTAACGCTGTGTCTCTTTTTGAAGCTGATAAAGGTGGCGTTCGATGAGGAGGTGAGCTCGGAGATGGTGGAGGTCTTCAGGAAACACCTCCAGCGGATCCGATACCCACAGTCCATCTTCAGCACGTTTGCATTCGCCGCAGGACAGACGGCCCCGCAGATCATCGTGCCCAAGCAGAAAGAGAGGAATACTGGCTTCAGGTTTGTTGTTTATCAGGAAAGAGATCTGGGGAAGTCTGCATGCTGTAATGCAACTCCCAGGCTACAACTTTAATTAGGACAACATTTAAACCCCACAAGGGTCTTCCTCAGGTCTGAGGAAACGTCCTTGCATTACAGTTTGCAGACTTCTCTCCTTCCTTCCTATTGTATGTTGTTGTCCAGCACTGTAAAAGGCAAGGCACACCTACAAAGTTTCCCTTATGTTTTTGAGACCACCGCTACCGTAGTCGAGTTTGGAAAAAAAAGGACGAAGAAAAGGCGCAACAGTTTTCTCAGTGGCACCACCTACAGGCGACCTGTGTGTAGGAGAGGGTACGGTGCCCGACAATGAAAAAGGAACAAACACGGCCTATGCGGCCTTCATCAGGCTATCTTTATAAAGATAGCCTGATGAAGGCCGCATAGGCCAAAATGTGGCCGTTTCCCTATTATTAAAAGCTGCATTTGAAGCCAGTGTGCGGGTGTTTGTTCCTATTTCGTTGTCCAGCACTGTCCATACCCTGAAGAAGGCATCATGCTTGCCGAAACGATGGCTTAATAAAGTTTATAGCATCGTGACTACGAGCTGTGCGGCCTCTTTTCCTTTCTTAGTCAAAGTTGTGCAGCACTGTAACATATTTGTTGGGTGTGCGACGTGCTCCATGAGTTCTGGACTAACTGCACTGAACAACATAATGACGTCCTGTTAAATAACCTGTACACATAATCGTACACTGATTCTTGGTTGCAAATCATATCCTGTCCTCTGGGCTCTTCCTGTTGCATTATGATTACTCAACAGTTAGTCTCTGTTTTTGGATGTGATGCGGAAAACGTGGTTGGTGAAATATGCTTCTGTCTGCTAACGTTATCCTCCTCACAGGACGCTGTCCAAGACCATCGTCAAGGGTGCCAAGAAGGCAGGGAAGATAACCATGGGCCGCAGCGGTCAGACCACGCTGAAGAAGACTGACCGAGGCAGCAGGATGACCTGGCATGATGACGATGACATTTCAAGTGAGCGCGGAAACATTTTTATACTACGTACAACAATATTTAACCCCTAAAATGTTTAAGTCATTCACAAACAAGCCGCCAGAGATTAATATCCAGGCTCTAATTGTCTCCTGCCGTGCTGTGAGGCACATTCGTCGGTTATGACTACTGGATTGATCCGTTCGAGTTTAAGTTACTGGTAATCTAAGAAATAGATTTTGGGTGTCCTGACCCTTTGTACAAAATAACTATGAAGTATCTTTTCATATCCAAATCTGGGTGAGAGTACGTGATACACGACGTCAAGGAGTTACACGCCTGTAACTCTGAGAGTGGGTCCATTTTTACACTCACAGAGTTAAATAAGGTCCCACACATCCAACTACGGGTCCTTGACATTCAAAAGGTTGACTTGCATGTCCTGAACGTGTTTGTTCTGTGTCCAGTATCTGACGACGGGGAGCCCCCGCTCAGCAGCACGTTGAGGGCCTCGTCGGAGAAGTCCACCATGGAGCAGCTGGTGGAGCGCGCCTGTTTCAGGGACTACCAGCGCCTGGGCCTGGGAACCATCACCGCCTCCTCCTCACGCTCCAAGACCGGGGAGCAGTTCAGGATCACTGCCGTGAACAGACTCTACTCCCTCTGTCGCAGGTACACACACACACACACACACACACACACACACACACACACACACACACACACACACACGCGCATTACATAAATATAATATATACATCCAGAACATAGACTGTAAAAGAAATATGGACAAAGCGTTCGCCGGGTCTGATATGGACGTAAGATGAAGCCTGTCAGTCCTTGTATTGTAAATCGCCATCTTTCTAGATCCGTTTGGGCCCAGCTGAGCCCATTGGCTGGCCCAGACAACGAGGCGGGACTTCCCCCCCTTCTTCTTCGTTGGTTTTTATTTTGACTCAACGGGGGGTGGCTCCCGTTCATAGACTGTAACGGTAGCCACGCCCCTCAGAACATACGCAACTTTATATAATTTTCCAAAAAGAATATTATGACATGAGAAATGAGACTTTAAACTAATGACTGGAAGCAGAAAGTATTCATGACCATGTTTATTATTAAGGTAATACAGTCTAGGTGAAGTTGGGCCCAAATACATGGACCTCTATGGGGATATGGGTTTTTTTTGGGCCCAATGACAGCGCCACAACAGATTTCCTTACAAAATATCTGTCTGACTGCCCCCCTTGTGAATTGTGCATGGCCATGCTCAGTCTCTACCTCACCATGTTATGCATAGTTTTAAAGTAAACATAACATAATACTCTATATCAGGGTTCCCCAATTAGCGTTCCCCAATTTATTTTCAGGGCAAGACCTCGACCTCGTGCCTCGTGCCGACTCGGCCCCCCAGCCTGGTGGTACCCTATAGTCCAAATAATTATGGCCCTTGAGGAAAACTAATTGGAGAACCCTGATATATATATATACTACTGTAACTTGCCATGAAAGAGACCTCCTCACGTATCTTTGAACAAAGAGAGCAATGTCTTTCTCTAAATATACATGCTGGAAGAAAGAAGAGAGAGAATAAATTAACCCATTCTGAACGGGAACCCATTTTGGTGTTTAGCATCATGTTATGCATTAGCTATTGAAAAATAGCAGATCTACAAGCTCATAGCGCGCCACCGAGTGGCGCGCTATGAGCTTGTAGGTCTGCTATTTTTGAAAAATCGAAGAACGACTGACATTTTTTAGAATCTGATCTCAGGTCAGAATGGGTTAATCAGACCAGTGTGTGTCGAGCGGAAACCTCGTATGAATCTGATCTCAGATCAGAATGGGTTAAGAAAAACAAGCGGATTGGAAGCTTTTAGAAACCTGAAGGGAATAAACATAAATCACCAAAGGTTGAATCACAGCCTTTGAATCTCTACTACATTCAAAATGGTCCAGCAGTTTTCCAACAACATTCCAACATTTTTCTGCGTTGTCTTTCTAAATATACTGTATATCCCATTTAATGGGATGATAATTTACTGTCTGCTGGATTAAGCAATAATGGACAGTGCCTAATTCTACTCTTTTTGTATATATTTAGTCTTTCCACCAGTCTGGTAGTAGATATTCCAAAAATGCCATGCGCACAAGGAATGCGCACACTTATGTGTGGACTTAGGTGGTATAACATTTACCCAGATCTCTATATACTGTATATTTGACTTCTTCCTCTCTCAGTTACCCAGGGCTGCTGGTGGTTCCTCAGGCGGTGCAGGACAGCAGCTTACTGTATATACTGTGTATATATACTGTATATTTGACTTCTTCCTCTCTCAGTTACCCAGGGCTGCTGGTGGTTCCTCAGGCAGTGCAGGACAGCAGCTTACTGTATATATACACTGCATATTTGACTTCTTCCTCTCTGTTACCCAGGGCTGCTGGTGGTTCCTCAGGCAGTGCAGGACAGCAGCTTACTTTATATACTGTATATATACTGTATATTGTACTTCCTCTCTCAGTTACCCAGGGCTGCTGGTGGTTCCTCAGGCGGTGCAGGACAGCAGCCTTCACAAGGTGTCCCGAGGCTACAGACACAACCGTCTGCCGGTGGTCTGCTGGAAACACCCTCGCAGCAAAGCCATGATGCTGCGCTCCGGAGGCTTCCACGGGAAGAGCATGGTGGGGCTGTTCAAGTCCCAGAATCCCTCCGCAACAGGTAATATACACAAGCAGTTAGTTAAGCAATATTACACGAGACGGTGTTGTTTAACATGATTATTGCCACGACAGGGATGCGGTCAGGAACGAGATGAAGTCGAGTTCCGCAAGCATCACTGAAGTGGCAATAATCACGTTAAACCACACCCTCAAGTGTAATATTGCAATTCTACAACAGTTACCCTTAAAATTAAGAAAATCGCTGAAAAACAATATATTTTTTAATGACAGATGTAGTCACTACAACCACAAATGTCCCAAGAAACTAGCTAGCCTAGCCACCGAGTTTGCTATAGCGCTCTGGGAGAACAGAGCGGCTGAATTATTTGTTTTGATTAGGTGGTGAACAGTGCTGGTTTGATCCATGGCTAGAAGCCGTTTCAACCAATCGGATTGCTTCCTCGAAACGACCTGTTGTAGAATGATATATACAGCATATGCTATTGTTTATATTATAGGCTGTATTAACACTTTTAGTCTACAAAAAGGATTCCATAGCAATTGTTAATATTGGATGTGTCTGTCTGATATGAAGGGTCCTTTTTGGTTCCATTTGTACACTCTCAGAGTTAAATTAACCCTTTCCCTGTGATCCTCAGCTCCGGCGTCAGAGACGTCCAGCAGTCTAGAACAGGAGAAGTACCTCCAGGCCATCCTGGACTCCATCCCCATCTACTTCAAGACCAACGGCAACAACACCCTGTCTAACCGCTCCATGATCGGCCTCTCTCCAGGTAAAGTCCTGAGTGTTTTAACTCAATACTCAATACGTTTGCAGTCCATTCCATCTGTACGTCCATTCTCCAAGTTATTAGGGTTTATCTGATAGAGCCAGAGACAGTGTACATAAACAAACTGAGCTATACCAGGATGCAAGCGTTCGCTAATAAGCCAGACTGAATCAGCCGTTGGGCAAAAACAAAAATTGCCTGCCGGCGGATTACGGTCTGGAGAGGCTCAATTGTACGCCCATTTCCTACACCAGAGAACTGGTGTGGCCAATCGGGGAACACGGTATGCAATATGGGCGGGCTTTGGTACAGTGACGTTCAATGCTTGAGACCTTTGACTGACAGTAGCTCTGACCAAAGAGAAAATGTTTGAACCCGCCCCCCCGGGAAACAAGATCCATACACAGCATCTCCAGACTCAAATACCACACGACGACAGTATGATTTGAGTCTGGCTTATTAGCCAGGCTATGCAAGCGTCACAGTGCTTATAGCAGTTGCTAATTTGCAACACCCGTGAAAATACAATACAATGTCAAAAAGAGGTAGAATGAGCACAACAAAGGTCTATGCCCATCGATGATGCCCAGAACTCAGAACCAGAACCCATTGAGCTGTGCCTAGACCCAAATGCCCATTGAGCTGTGCCTAGACCCACATTCCCATTGAGCTGTGCCCCGACCCACATTCCCATTGAGCTGTGCCTAGACCCACATTCCCATTGAGCTGTGCCCCGACCCACATTCCCATTGAGCTGTGCCTAGACCCACATTCCCATTGAGCTGTGCCCCGACCCACATTCCCATTGAGCTGTGCCCCGACCCACATTCCCATTGAGCTGTGCCTAGACCCACATTCCCATTGAGCTGTGCCTAGAGCCACATTCCCATTGAGCTGTGCCTAGAGCCACATTCCCATTGAGCTGTGCCTAGAGCCACATTCCCATTGAGCTGTGCCTAGACCCACATTCCCATTGAGCTGTGCCCAGACCCACATTCCCATTGAGCTGTGCCCAGACCCACATTCCCATTGAGCTGTGCCTAGAGCCACATTCCCATTGAGCTGTGCCTAGACCCACATTCCCATTGAGCTGTGCCTAGACCCACATTCCCATTGAGCTGTGCCTAGACCCACATTCCCATTGAGCTGTGCCTAGAGACCCACATTCCCATTGAGCTGTGCCTATAGACCCACATTCCCATTGAGCTGTGCCTAGACCCACATTCCCATTGAGCTGTGCCCAGACCCACATTCCCATTGAGCTGTGCCCAGAGACCCACATTCCCATTGAGCTGTGCCTAGAGACCCACATTCCCATTGAGCTGTGCCTAGACCCACATTCCCATTGAGCTGTGCCCAGAGACCCACATTCCCATTGAGCTGTGCCTAGAGACCCACATTCCCATTGAGCTGTGCCTACAGACCCACATTCCCATTGAGCTGTGCCTAGAGACCCACATTCCCATTGAGCTGTGCCTAGAGACCCACATTCCCATTGAGCTGTGCCTAGACCCACATTCCCATTGAGCTGTGCCCAGACCCACATTCCCATTGAGCTGTGCCTAGACCCACATTCCCATTGAGCTGTGCCTAGACCCACATTCCCATTGAGCTGTGCCTAGACCCACATTCCCATTGAGCTGTGCCTAGACCCACATTCCCATTGAGCTGTGCCCAGACCCACATTCCCATTGATCTGTGCCCAGACCCACATTCCCATTGAGCTGTGCCTAGACCCACATTCCCATTGAGCTGTGCCTAGACCCACATTCCCATTGAGCTGTGCCTAGAGACCCACATTCCCATTGAGCTGTGCCTAGAGACCCACATTCCCATTGATCTGTGCCCAGACCCACATTCCCATTGAGCTGTGCCTAGACCCACATTCCCATTGAGCTGTGCCTAGAGACCCACATTCCCATTGAGCTGTGCCTAGACCCACATTCCCATTGAGCTGTGCCTAGACCCACATTCCCATTGAGCTGTGCCTAGACCCACATTCCCATTGAGCTGTGCCTAGACCCACATTCCCATTGAGCTGTGCCTAGAGACCCACATTCCCATTGAGCTGTGCCTAGACCCACATTCCCATTGAGCTGTGCCTAGAGACCCAAATGCCCATTGAGCTGTGCCTAGACCCACATTCCCATTGAGCTGTGCCCAGACCCACATTCCCATTGAGCTGTGCCTAGACCCACATTCCCATTGAGCTGTGCCTAGAGACCCACATTCCCATTGAGCTGTGCCTAGACCCACATTCCCATTGAGCTGTGCCTAGACCCACATTCCCATTGAGCTGTGCCCAGACCCACATTCCCATTGAGCTGTGCCTAGACCCACATTCCCATTGAGCTGTGCCTAGACCCACATTCCCATTGAGCTGTGCCTAGACCCACATTCCCATTGAGCTGTGCCTAGACCCACATTCCCATTGAGCTGTGCCCAGACCCACATTCCCATTGAGCTGTGCCTAGACCCACATTCCCATTGAGCTGTGCCTAGACCCACATTCCCATTGAGCTGTGCCTAGAGACCCACATTCCCATTGAGCTGTGCCCAGACCCACATTCCCATTGAGCTGTGCCTAGACCCACATTCCCATTGAGCTGTGCCTAGACCCACATTCCCATTGACCCAAATGAGCCAAGCAAAGTTGGTAGAGTACGTAGGTTGCCTTTCTGAGGCTAAGTAGTTAAGAGGCTGTAGAAAACCAGATTGCAGCTACAGTATGTATGCCAACTAGGCTGTTTTTAAGCTTCAAATTACCTTGCAGTCTACAAGAATGAGACGGGTGCACACACACACACACACACACACACACACACACACACACACACACACACACACACACATAAAGCATGCATGAGTACAGGATTTTATCCCACGATTTTGTAACCCAGTTTTTCTTTTTCACCCAGTACAGGATTGTCACTGAATTAACCAAAATTTGGCAAGTCTCTTAAAAATGTTGCATCATATTTCAAGTCATCATGTAAGAAGTTCCAGGACTTCCAGGAAGTTCCAGGAAAAAACTGTCTTTCTCACTCCTCAAGGTTATCTCCTATTAATCATTGGATGTGATTGATTTCCTTGGCCCGGGGAATGTGGTTACGACTCGGCTGTTCTTGGAGCGCCTTTTCCTCCGATTCGAAAAAATATTGCAGACCGTTGCGATTTCCAAATTATTTCTGTGTGCGGCAATAGCCATTAAATACTAATTTGTCTTTGGTTGACCATTCTGTCCATTTGGTCATTGGCTTGAATTCAAACCAGCTTATCTTTCGGAGACTTCCGCTACTGTGTCTTCATGTGTATAATGTGAGACGCCTGCATCTGCATGTTGGTTTGGTTTGGGAAGGAACTGTGGTACAATATAAGGTTATGTAAGACAATATAAGGTTACAATATAAGGTTATGTAAGAGCATGGAGGTTATCCGGGGGCGACGCAACCATTCATTCGTCTCCTTACACTTCACCTCATTCTGTCCGTACGCTGGCAGGAGCTGCAACAAATCCGTGTGACCAGGGCTCTTAAAGGGATCCCTGGCTAATAAGAGAAATATGCCTTAACACATTATATCCTTGCCCCCCATAACTAAAATTACAAAATAATTACATCTTAACCCGTTCTGACCGGGAACCCATTTCGGCGTTGGCATCATGTTATGCTTTAGCTATTGAAAAATAGCAGATCTACAAGCTCATAGCGCGCCACCGAGTGGCGCGCTATGAGCTTGTAGGTCTGCTATTTTTGAAAAATCGAAGAACGACTGACATTTTTAAAAATCTGATCTCAGGTCAGAATGGGTTAATCTGACCCAGTATGTGTCCAGTGGAAACCTCGTATGAATCTGATCTCAGGTCAGAATGGGTTAAATATTTCATTTCTTTCATAAATTGCGAATCTTTCACTCAATAGGGACTGCTATTTTTTCCGCGCGTGACCGACGTGCAACTACAACAGGATTCTTAACCCATTCTGGTCGGGAACCCGTTTTGGTATTAGCATCATGTTATGCTTTAGCTATTGAAAAACAGCAGATCTACAAGCTCATAGCGCGCCACCGAGTGGCGCGCTACGAGCTTGTAGGTCTGCTATTTTTGAAGAAATCGAAGAACGACTGACATTTTTAGAATCTGATCTCAGGTCAGAATGGGGTTAATCAGACCAGTGTGTGTCCAGTGGAAACCTCGTATGAATCTGATCTCAGGTCAGAATGGGTTAAATCCCCACTTATAACCCCCCCCGTGGGAACTGGGTGAAACGTCACCCGAGAATCATCATTAATGCCATCCGCGTCTGAACTCTAAGCAGATCTAAAGACTGCAGGGTTGGGTTCAGACGGAGTTTGTCTTAATTTGGAAATAGGATTCCCTTTTATCTCTGCGGCGTCGTCAGCGCAGGTTCAAACAAAGTTGACAGTGTTGAGTTTGAGCCTAAAGACTTAATTGAATGTTTAAAACTAAAAGTTTCCATTGACTTTTATCACCGAACCATCTTTCAGCCTTCCTTGATTCATGTTGAGCTCAAACTAAAAAGGGGGAATAATGTCCTGTCTTATGTATTTATTTATGATAATAAATACATATAAATACATATTTCCTTTATGTATTTGTTCTTCAGGCAGTGAAAGGAGAAGCTCCAGGATGCCAAAGATGGCTCCTGTCCACTTAGACATCCCCTTCTCAAACAGCTTCACCAGAGGTGGTGAGTAGAACCCACTTAAAGCCCACACGGGCTAGCCCAGTTAGGACCCACTTGGGTCCCACATTAAAATTGCCAAGGTGGGGCCCACCTCGTAGAGCGCCACCGAGTGGCGCGCTACGAGCTTGTAGGTCTGCTATTTTTTGAAAAATCGAAGAACGACTGACATAGAAACATAGCTTTTTCAGAAAACTGTCATTTTCAATCAGACATTTTTAGAATCTGATCTCAGGTCAAAATGGTGAAGTAATTGGTTTGAAGTTTAAGTTTAAGAATGGACATGCAGGACGTTTAAGTGCACTCCCCCCTCGCCCTAGAACGATGGCAGATGAGTAGTAGATGATGAGTAGAGGTCCTAGAAATGTTATCTTATCTTTTTAACCTGACCTGCAGTGTGCAGTATCAGTGGGTCTGGATGTACAGTACAGTACAGTACCAAAGGCCCTGATGTGATGTAATGTAACCTAATGGAGCGTGACTGTACCGTCTGGTATGTAAAGCGGGCGAAGGAGACGTGCTCATCAGCAGGAGGTAACGTGTCAGTATCTTATCATACATCACATGCCGTCGCTTTATTAGCCCATTCTGAACGGGAACCCGTTTTGGTGTCGGCATCATGTTATGCTTTAGCTATTGAAAAATAGCAGATCTACAAGCTCATAGCGCGCCACCGAGTGGCGCGCTACGAGCTTGTAGGTCTGCTATTTTTTGAAAAATCGAAGAACGACTGACATTTTTTTAGAATCTGATCTCAGGTCAGAATGGGTTAATCAGACCCAGTGTGTGTCCACTAGTGGAAACCTCGTGTGAATCTGATCTCAGGTCAGAATGGGTTAGAGGAGGTCAGGGGGGGGGTGGGGAATTCTTCTAAAGCTGACTCTGCAGGTTTTTTTGTTTGTTTTTTTCAATAGTTTTCTTATTCAGATAGTACAGTAAGATGCATAGCTCTGGAATGGTCGGTCGGAGGACCGTACTCCCTGTTTGTTGCTACACAGAGTTGCAACACTGTCGAGCAGCATTTATTTGGAACTGGGTTTTTTTCTCCAGTGCATTTAAGGGAGTTTATGATTCTTAACAGCTCTTACTGTCATTTCTATACCGTGAACGGAGGTTCATCATACTTCTCGTCATCGTCGTCATCAGTCATAACAATCATGACCGGTCATGCATGTTCATACATCCTAAAATACTTTTTTTTTTTAAAGACTCATCCTTAAAAGACTCTTTTAGGATGCATGTTCATGCATCCTAAAAGAGTCTTTAAAAATAAGACTCATCCTTAAAAGACTCTTTTAGGATGCATGTTCATGCCTCCTAAAAGAGTCTTTAAAAAATAAGACTCATCCTTAAAAGACTCTTTTAGGATGCATGTTCATGCCTCCTAAAAGAGTCTTTAAAAAATAAGACTCATCCTTAAAAGACTCTTTTAGGATGCATGTTCATGCCTCCTAAAAGAGTCTTTAAAAAATAAGACTCATCCTTAAAAGACTCTTTTAGGATGCATGTTCATGCCTCCTAAAAAAAAAATAAGACTCATCCTTAAAAGACTCTTTTAGGATGCATGTTCATGCCTCCTAAAAGAGTCTTTAAAAAATAAGACTCATCCTTAAAAGACTCTTTTAGGATGCATGTTCATGCCTCCTAAAAGAGTCTTTAAAAAATAAGACTCATCCTTAAAAGACTCTTTTAGGATGCATGTTCATGCCTCCTAAAAAAAAAATAAGACTCATCCTTAAAAGACTCTTTTAGGATGCATGTTCATGCCTCCTAAAAGAGTCTTTAAAAAATAAGACTCATCCTTAAAAGACTCATTTTTTTCCCAGTCCCTGCTGGTGGAGAGACTATAGCCCAATCAGTAGTCTCTCTGAAGGACTGTTTATATCTATTGTTATGGTCAGGTTTACAGTGCAATGTCCATCTGATGTCGATGTGATTTTATTTCATTTTCTTCCCTCCCTCCCTCTTCTTCTCCTCCTCCTCTTCCCTACCGTACTCATAATCTCACAGTCCTTGGGTACAGGGATAAACTATTCAATCACTCACAACCAAAACCTACTACTCAGGGGAGAATCCACAATCAAGGTATAGTGAAACTATCTAACTCTAACCCCAGTAGACCTGTCAATAACATAACATCACCATGACTTGATTATTTCTTACTTCACTAACCCAGTGGTTCTCAAATAGGGGTCCTTGAGGGGGTCCCCCAGGGGTCCCCATACAAAATGATTGACAGTTAGGAACCAAGTTGGACCCTCATACAGGTCTGTAACTAAACGGTGTACAAAGGGAACCCAATTGCATTTGGTTCCATTTGGCACATTCCATTTCTATGTTTGAGAACCACTAGCGCTAAAACCCACATGTGTGCTTTTCTTTTCTCTCCACCTTGACCTGTTGCTAGTCCAGCCGGCACGTTTTATACAAACTCTTAACACAACTCTTGTCATGCAATACCACTAATCTTGACTTCCTGTGTGGGTGACCTCTGGGAGCTGTGGTTTTCCCAGTGCAAAGTGGTGTTCTGTGATGTGGTCGTGTTGCTTTGTGAATGTGTTGTCTCAGCAGGGCTGGATGTGGTCAGTCAGTCCGCTGCTCTGAGCCCAGAGCAGGGAGGGAGCTCTGCCTGCCTGGCAGCTCAGCTCAGCTCCGACTGACGGAGAATGAGGCCCCCTCTTATAGGGCCTGCAGTATAGAGACACAATGTGGAAGTATAGTTTAAATAATGTGCATTTGTATAAAATCGGCTTCAATTGATACAGGTTTTATGTCTTGAGAATGTTCAAATTGTCTTTTTATGGGTTTTTATGGGACTTGCAGGAACATGTTGGCTATTGATTGATTGATTGATTGAAATATTTATTAACAGTTTGCAGAATCACAGTACATTTCAAGCACAAACTCAATACAAAGACTGTTAACTGTGAGTGGACGACCCAATTAAGCATTACACTTGTTTACAACAGGGTCCACATTATTTGTATGTCTCTAAATGTTTTGATGAATTGAACAGACACTTCTATGTAGCTAAAGAACAGAACAGGAATTCATCATATAGGAAGCAAAAAGGGAAAAGATACATACAGTGAGGGGAAATGGGGGGGAGGGGGGGGGGATTCAGATTTTACAGAGGCCAGTTTCTATAAGCGTGTGTGTGTGTGTGTGTGTGTGTGCGTGCGTGCGTGCGTGTGGTGCACTGCGACTATTTTCAGTGCAACTATTTATTATTAATAAAGGTAATGTGAGTGTATTGCTTGATTGTGGTCAAGGTGGTCTTTACTGTCTTTTAGAGTAAAATGCACTTTTGTTCGGTTCCTCAAACGTAACAGCATTTGTATTAATTACACAAAGCTGAGTAGATGTTGAAGAAACGTTAGTTGGAACTGCAGCCTCTGAATATACGTACATGTATATATAATATTTTTTCAGAGATTGATTCCAGCTCCATGATTCCATCTCCATTGTCAAATGACAAATAAGCAAACTGCCTAAACATGCTTTTTAATCAGTGAGGCAAATGTATTTTTGATGGACTGAATTAATGGCATGAGTTCTATTGCATCTGATCAATCCATGAATGAACAGTGTGTCATGTGTTTCATCAGAAATGTGTGTGTGTAGGTATGTAGTCATAGTACATTATGTATAGCATAGTATAGTATATATGTTTTTGCTTAATGTAAGTCTTGTAAATTGTAGGTGTGTGGGCCAGCCTGCGCTCTAGCAGCAGGCTCAGCCATCATCCAGCAGCAGCAGATGTGGGTGCCAGGCTTGCCGGGAAGGATCTGGCGCCACCTGCAGGCAGCAGCGGTCTGCAGGCTCAGCTCCTCAAACAACAAGCTGCCCTCTACATCTTCGGAGAGAAGTCCCATCTGAGGGTGAGAGAGAGAGAGAGAGAGAGAGAGAGAGAGAGAGAGAGAGAGAGAGAGAGAGAGAGATCCCATCTGAGGGTGAGAGAGAGAGAGAGAGAGAGAGAGAGAGAGAGAGAGAGAGAGAGAGAGAGAGAGAGAGATCCCATCTGAGGGTGAGAGAGAGAGATCCCATCTGAGGGAGAGAGAAATTAATCTAGTTTACTTCCTGTTCATTAGTATTTGCTAGTTTTACCAGCCAATTTAATTATACAGAGATGCATGCTACTATAATAATACTTACTATATATACATTTATATATAATTATACAGAGATGCATGCTACTATAATAATACTTACTATATATATTTATATATAATTATACAGAGATGCATGCTACTTAAGAGATCTGGATAAATGTTAGACCACCTAAGTCCACACATAAGCGTGCTGCGTGCACATTCCATGTGCGCGTGGAATGTTTGGAATATCCATTTCATTACATTTTTAGAATACTACCAGACTGGTGGAAAGACTAAAAATATACAAAAAGAGTAGAATTAGGCACTGTCCATTATTGCATAATCCAGCAAGACAGTAAACTATCATCCCATTAAATGTGTTTATATTCTTTTTGCTTAAAATTCATTTTCATCTGTAGATCTAGATTTGTGTACTAGATTGAATACTTCATAATCCACTCTATGCTATGCTATTTTTCAAATAAATTTATTTTCCTTTGGCTAAAAATAAGTAAAGTAATAAAGCAGCAGAATTGCATGTCTGGGGGCTCATAATATAATAACAGACAGATTGTGTAAAGAATTGCAGCACATAAGGTAATAAGAGAAATATGTGTTGTTAGAGGGTATTCTGTCATTAATAGCCATATAAGAAAGCTTTCACTTTCTGGGAAAGGTTCAGAATTCAGACTTTAATGTTTCTTTTCTGTATCCTGGCTTTGTCTGATTCTCAAAGTGCTCATTTTTATAACTTGCAATAATAATACAGCCAAAATAAAGGCAACACCTGAGTAAATGAGGCAAAACATATTTTGGGAGCCGGTTGGGTACATTTTCCTGGCATGGATTTTAGGTCCACTCGGCTTCCTTAGAGTGCAAGATTCAATATAGCCGTTGTCAAAAGGGCCTTTCTGTGTGGAGTTTGCATGTTCTCCCCGTGTCCCCTAGGGTAGGTACCCTCACATGTTCTCCCCGTGTCCCCTAGGGTAGGTACCCTCACATGTTCTCCCCGTGTCCCCTAGGGTAGGTACCCTCACATGTTCTCCCCGTATCCCCTAGGGTAGGTACCCTCACATGTTCTCCCCGTATCCCCTAGGGTAGGTACCCTCACATGTTCTCCCCGTATCCCCTAGGGTAGGTACCCTCACATCTTCTCCCCGTATCCCCTAGGGTAGGTACCCTCACATCTTCTCCCCGTATCCCCTAGGGTAAATACCCTCACAAAAAACATGCAGTAATCCTGGTCACTAAACTGCCTCCCCCTGGCTAGCCGGGGCGCCTGATGGAGGGGAAAGGAACTGGTTGGAATAACGTGTTCCTTCCACGCGCTACGTCCAACCAGGGAAACTCCCCCCTGGTTGGACCCCCTCAGGGGTAGAGTGGCTGGATGGTAACCCGCAAGGTCGCCAGTTCCAACCCTGTGGTGCTCCCCCAGAGTTACTGTCCTTGAGCAAGACACTGAACCCCTAATTGCTCCCGATGTGCTGGTTGGTGCCTTGCATGGCTTCCGCAGCCATCGGCGTATGAATCTATGTAAAGCGCCTTGGATAAAGGCGCTATATAAATCCACCATTTACCATTTTATATCATGATAGGTTTCTGAAAGAACCTATGTTTCTATATCAGTGGTTCTCAAACAATTTCATATCAAGGAGTCGGACCCCAAAAGTGTTATATAATTGACCCCCCCATCTGAAAATATGTTGTTGCCCCCAGAAGCAAAGATATGATTTAAAAGTGTTTGCTGTGAAAGAATATACCAGTATATATATATATATATATATAAGATTTGCACACGTTAAAAGCTAAAGTTAAATAATGGTTATAGTGGTTAAAAGCTAAGGTGACACAGATGCGTTCCAGGTCTTAATGGGTTAAATAAATAAACTAAACATAACAAATAAAATCCACAGGACACAACTAGCCACTGATCAAATCATAACCTAAATGGATAATAGCTGATAGCGGAAAATAGGCGATCTACAAGCTCACACAATGCGTCGCAGAAGAGGTTTGGCTTTAGAGTGACAAAGAGAGCAGACCAAGTACAGAGGCCAAAGGTCAAGTTTAATGTGTATTGAGGGTCTAAGTGGTTAATTGTCTGAAAATACACATTAACATGAATCCAAACAAAACAAACAAAACAAAACACTACTGATAGGGCTGTCAAACAAGTCTATGAACTCTATGGAAAAGTTTAATCTGCAACACAACTTCATACAGTATGGTGTGGGGATGGATCGCTGTTTCATCTCTCTCTCTCTCTCTCTCTCTCTCTCAGCTAAAGGGTCATTGACCACCCCGGGACTAGAGGACTCGGGGTCGTGTCAGATACAGTGTTTTACTGTACATACACAGTGTACAGTGCCTTTGCCCAAAACAGTAAACACTGACTAACTTAATTGCTGAACCTCTGAATATCCTCAGATACTTAATAAAGAAGCTGGTGGTGTATTCTAACAAACGGCCAGCCGAGCTATACTCTAAATGTTAGTGTTGGCGAAAGGGCCTTTCTGTGTGGAGTTTGCATGTTCTCCCCGTGTCCCCTAGGGTAGGTACCCTCACATGTTCTCCCCGTGTCCCCTAGGGTAGGTACCCTCACAAAAACATGCAGTAATCCTGGTCTCTAAACTGCCTCCCCCTGGCCAGCCGGGGCGCCTGATGGAGGGGAAAGGAACTGGTTGGAATAACGTGTTCCTTCCACGCGCTACGTCCAACCAGGGAAACTCCCCCCTGTCAGGTGTAAAGGAGCAACTTGGACAAGCATGAAGGAAGCATGAGTTAAGTCCGTTGCTCTCCCCAGGTTGGCGGAGGGTGTGTAGATCAATGGGATTGTGTAATCGTGGGATAAAAAAAATATTAAACTAAATGTTAGTGTTCCCATTTGGCTTTAACCAAAGGGACAAATACGTCAACACAGCATCTGGACAACGGATGGAAGGAAGGAAGGAAATTGTATTTCTTTATGTATTTCTTTTTTTAATGCATACTTTGCTATATTCACACCTATTGACATCTGTTTATAATTTTTTGATAGGGCTTAAAACTGGACTCCTCTGTGAACTGTGAACTGGTACCGGTGGAGTTTGCAGACACGCGGCAGGTGAAGTCTGCCTTTAAGAAGCTCCTGAGGGCCTGTGCTCCCAGCGCCACCTCCACTGACACGGAGGACTCCTACCTCAAAGCACTGGAGGACTCTGAATGGATCCTGCAGGTGAGACCAGGGGGGCAGTCAGACAGATATTTAACCAGGGGGGCAGTCAGACAGATATTTAACCAGGGGGGCAGTCAGACAGATATTTAACCAGGGGGGCAGTCAGACAAATATTTAACCAGGGGGGCAGTCAGACAGATATTTAGTGAAGCCACTGAGGAAATCGGGATTTCCTGAAAGTTCATATAATGGCCTGTTGTGGCCCAGAAAAACCCATAGCCCCATAGAAGTCCATGTATTTGGGCCCAACTTCACCTAGACTGTATTACCTTAATAAACATGGTCATGAATACTTTCTGCTTCCAGTCACTAGTTTAAAGTCTCATTTCTAATGTCATAATATTCTTTTTGGAAAATGATGGTCCCATTCATTTAAAAAATGACCATAAAGTCGCCTATGTTCTGAGGGGCGTGGCTACCGTTACAGTCTATGATCGGGATTCCCCTCCCACTCGAGTCAAAATAAAAACCAACGGAGAAGAAAGGGGGGGAAGTCCCGCCTCGTTGTCTGGGCCAGCCAATGGGCCAGCTGGGCCAAAACGGATCTAGAAAGATGGCGACTTACAATACAAGGACTAACAGGCTTCATTTTACGTTCATGTTAGACCCGGAGAACGCTTTGTCGATATTTTTTACAGTCTATGGTGAGACTCTAGGGGCGGCGGTGGCTCAGGGGTAGAGTGCCTGGATGGGAACCGCAAGGTTGCCAGTTCGAACCCGGGCTCCCCCAGAGTTACTGTCGAAGTGTCCTTGAGCAAGACACTGAACCCCTAATTGCTCCCGATGTGCTGGTTGGTGCCTTGCATCAATGTGTGAATGTAATGCACAATCTATGTAAAGCGCCTTGGATAAAGGCGCTATATAAATGCACCATTTTTATCTGTGGCACCTAAAGCCCAATCTGGGAACCCAATCTGCAGAACAAAAGGTAAAACGGTGCCCTCAGTCTGTCTCCAGAGCCTAGTTACTTGGCGCAAGTAATAGTTTTCGTCCATGGCGATGTTTGATGCGTATGACACTGTAAACGATGCATCTACAAGTTGTACAATTGTGCAATGAGCGATGTGATTATGTCCATATCAAGTAAATAAACATAAGCCACGTACGTGCCAGCGTATGACGTAATGACTACTTGTGCTTGATATGGCAGTGGTGTCAGATTACATACATGTATATACACAGGAGCATTACCTTTAATCCTCCCGACACTAAAACATATCGTCATTACGTCACCATCGAAAAACCAATTACACTCTGGCATTGGGTCCTTTAATCCACATCTGTATTACGTTATCATTGAGAGCTAATTATACCAGTTATACCCTGACGTCATACTGTATGCTGTATGCATCAAACGGGGTGCAAAGTAAACACAGTATACCTCCAAAAACTAGGTATATACGTAGCAAATAGCTAAACCTAATAATTCAATATTTCAAACGTTCTTTCACAGAGAAGCTGAGATTTGACAGTTTGTAGCGGTCGACAGTACTTGCGCGCTCTGCTTGCGCACTAGTAGGCCATTTATGGCCTACTAGTGTGCAACAAGCAAGTAGGCACTCGACAGAGGCACTCGACAGAGTGCAGTTCTAGTTTATGCCTAGTTTCACGACAAGTACTAATATTCAAGCCAATGTTGTGTCGCTGTCGTACAATGGGGCATAAAATACACACATACATGTCTTTGACATAATACTGTAGGGCTACTGTATGTCCCGTTGAGTGAATGGGCGGTTGGGAATTAAACGCCAGTCTCCTGAGTATGACATAATTAGGCCAGCGTGTGAATTTGGTCAAAATGGCCCTGAGAGTCAATGGGTGAGAACCCAGTCCTCACTCATCTTCCTGTGTGTGACTTTCACATCACGGTTAAATCCAACTCCACGGCCCGTTTTCCCACAAGGGAAATGGATATGTACACAAAGATGGGACGGCAGTGGTATAGCTCTTATCATGTTATCTGATTAACCTCCTGCAGCCTATGTCCTTACATTAAGCATGTCACAGACGTTTGGAACAATGTTATCTGCTCTGGCGGCAGGCAGCACTCGGTCAGCACTTTTACAAATAGCTAGCTAGTCACCTGAAGCCTGAGTTAGATGCTTATCCTGCTGTCACGCACGTGGGCCAAACGTGTGAGACTTCACCGCACACAGCAGAGTACAAGTTAATAGCCAATAATCAGAGGCCACAGAGTGAGCAAACTGCTTGTGCGCATGTTTACTTTCCTCCGTGCGTGTGTTACTGTGTTCATGTTCGATCTCCCACAGCTTCATGTTTACTTTCCTCGGTGCGTGTGTTCATGTTCGATCTCCCACAGCTTCACAAGATTCTGCAGCTGTCTCTGATTCTAGTGGAGCTTCTGGACACTGGCTCATCTGTTCTGCTCAGCCTGGAGGATGGCTGGGACGTCACTACGCAAGTGAGAAACACACACACACACACACACACACACACACACACACACACACACACACACACACACACACACACACACACACGTTTTGCATGTAGTAAACACATGCAGACATCTATACAGTGGCTCTTAACCCATTTAGACTTGACATCGAAATAAATAAAAAAGTCTTCTGAAAGAATATTATATTCAAATATTTGTGCCACATTTTCACGATTTTTCAAAAATCGTGATGCTTAGTTAAAACACCAAAAGGGGTTTCCTGCCCAGACTGGGTTCAACTTTTTAATTCCAAATACAGACGTGTGCGGTTCCATTTGGAACCCCCATCCCCAAAGGACCCCCCATTCAGAACCACTGATCTAGCATCAGTGGATAGAGATGGGGACGATAGATAGATAGATAGATAGATAGATAGATAGATAGATGGATGGATGGATGGATGGATGGATAGATAGATAGATTGAGATGGTGGACGATGTGAAAGGGAGGTTGAGCACATTAAGGCAGCTGGAATAGTGCAGCCAGGAAGTTAGCATGGTGCATTATTAGTCACTGATCAGGAAGTGGCTCATCATCTCTGTGAATCAGCCACACCTGTCAGTCAAACCCAGTGGCGAACTGGCGACCAGTAATTACTGGTCGTTTCTGACCTGATATGTAAAAAACCCACTGAACTGCTCTCTCTCAAAACCAATAACACCTTATGTCACTGATTTGTTCTGATTTGATTCATGCAGAGTGCATGGTTTTGATTTAGAGGCATGTATGTATAAACAAACAGTCTGTTTTTATCCGCATCAACGCTCCGTTGCCCCGTGCTGCTACACTCAGCGCATTTTGACACATTTCTGCTCGGTGAGCTCACATTTTCCACCAACGAACCTGTTAAAATGGTGCATGTGTTTGTGTGTGTGTTGCAACAGAACTAGTGTCCTTCAAAACGTGTTTACCCTACTGTGGTCTGTAAAAATAAAAAAGGCCCCCGGGGGCCGCTGTCTTTAAAAAGCAAAAAGGTGGCTGGTTCATCTCCGCCAGGCACAACATTAACCCATTCTGAACGGGAACCCGTTTCGGTGTTATAGCATCATGCTATGCTTTAGCTATTGAAAAATAGCAGATCTACAAGCTCATAGCGCGCCACCGAGTGGCGCGCTATGAGCTTGTAGGTCTGCTATTTTTTGAAAAATCGAAGAACGACTGACATTTTTTTTAAGAATCTGATCTCAGGTCAGAATGGGTTAATCAGACCGGTGTGTGTGTCCAGTGGAAACCTCGTATGAATCTGATCTCAGGTCAGAATGGGTTAACAACCAGAGCATCTTCTTCTCTCTCCACGTGCCGGCAGCGGCCTCGTCCCACAGTCTGCACGTGCCCAAATGGGCTCCATATAATATATATATATATATATATATATATATATATATATATCGGGTGTCGGGGGTGAATCCTTGTATGTCCAAAAACTGTTACTTGTTGTCAGGGAATGGAAAAAAAAGAACCTGTTCCGATTATTAATCCAATGTGGATTTTTTTAGTCACAAGCTCTTGTTAATCCTTTTGTCAATTGGTTCAATATTTATTATATATTATTGAACTTTGTGTGACACTGCAATATAATGAAGTAGGACATTTAATTTTGTGAAAAGACATCGTTTGAAATGCGGAGAGATACAAGGTTTCTTCTGCCTGCCGTAGCCCAAAGACACCCAGCAGACGAGATGCAAACCTGCTGTCAGTTTACAGTAGCATTAAACCTGCTGTCAGTTTACAGTAGCATTAAACCTGCTGTCAGTTTACAGTAGCATTATATTCTATATAGTTTCCTTCTTTTGAGCCTCTTATGGACCCTCTAACAGCCATAACATTGAACATTTAAACCATTGAAAAAAGAAAAACAAGGAATAAGTAAATACTAGCTGATCTACAAGCTCACAGCATATGTTGCTATCACTATCCCCCCCCTCCCCTAAACCATACTTTTACACATCCCCACACTGATGGTGCAGAAACCATGCAAGGGGATCGGTCCGGGAACCTTCCATTTCCCAAGTGGCCGTACCGCTCAACCTCCTCCTGAGCCCTTTATGAAATGAAATGATGAAATAAAAACATCTTCTTTCCTCATCCCCCCTCCCCCCCTCCCCCCCCCCCCCCCCTGGTGTCACCAGTTGCGCCCCCCCCCCACTATGAAAAACACTGTCTTATCTTATATCCGTTCCTTAACCCATTCTGACCTGAGATCAGATTCTAAAAATGTCTGTTTGAAAATGAGTTTTCTGAAAAAGCTATGTTTCTATACGTCAGTCGTTCTTCGATTTTTCTAAAATAGCAGACCTACAAGCTCGTAGCGCGCCACATAGGGGCATATATCTGTGCCTAGGGGGGGGAATGGGGCTGTGAATACCAGGAAGGTTTCACTACTAAGGGCTGGATGTTCTCGTTGACCCCCCCCCCCCCCCCCCCCCACTCATTCCACACGTGTCGGGGGGGGGCTCATTAGCTGGCCGGGGGGGTTTAAAGTGTGGCACGCACTGACAAAAGATTGTGTACATCTGCCTATTTGGTATTACGAATGTCATAATTATGTTTGTCTTGTCATGTCCTGTATTTGTTGTTACTGGCAGAGCTGTAACATTTATTTGCCTCTTCTCTTGGTCAGTGCTCACTTGTAAAAGAGACTATGGTCTCAATGTGATTTTATGTGATTTTACTGGTTAAATAAAGGTTAAAAAAAATACAGTATATTCAAATATAATGTGACCAGATTTGACTGAGAGACTGCCATCGCGCACAGGCAGACTCGTTACATATACTAGAGCATGTCTGAAATAAGTGTCAGAGCTGAAATCGACATGTGAATATGAAATAAATGCCCAAACATGTAGCTACATACAGTAGGTGTTAGAGACCACAGAAGTGAACCTTTCAAGCCTGTTTTCTCAACTCGCTGTTTTCTGCAAGACAGTCAATTTGAAGCTATTATGATTCCCTGCTTTCATATGACATGAAAAAAAAAGAAAATTTAAAAAAAATCCAATGGCAGTCCCTCAGTCAAATTTAGTCACGTTATGTACAAATATAATGGCCATGACGGCATGAATCAATCTCTGACTCTCCCGGTCCGTTTCTCCTCCTCCTATCAGGTGGTGTCTTTGGTGCAGCTGCTGAGCGACTCCTTCTACAGGACCCTGGAGGGTTTCCAGGTGTTGCTGGAGAAGGACTGGCTGTCGTTCGGCCACAAGTTCAGCCAGCGCAGTAACCTCAGCCCCGCCAGCCAGGGCAGCGGCTTCACGCCCGTCTTTCTGCAGTTCCTGGACTGCGTGCATCAGGTGATTCTCTACAAACCACCCCTAGCCCATTCTGACCTGAGATCAGATTCTAAAAATTGTCTGTTTGAAAATGACATGCCTCCCCCGGCCTGGCCAGCCTGATGGAGGGGAAAGGAACTGGTTGGAATAACGTGTTCCTTCCACGTGCTATACGTCCAACCAGGGAAACTCCCCCCTGTCAGGTGTAAAGGAGCAACTTATTGGACACTCAGGCATGAAGGGAGCATGAGTTCAAGTCCGTTGCGCTCCCCTTGTCCCCCATATATGGGGACTAGGTTGGTGGAGGGTGTGTAGAGCCCAGGATCACATTAGATGATTGACACAGGGGTGAAAAATGGGTTACAAAATCGTGGAATAAAAAATATATTTAAAAAAAGAAAATGACAGTTTTCTGAAAAAGCTATGTTTCTATGTCAGTGGTTCTTCGATTTTTCAAAAATAGCTAAAGCACAACATAATGCTTACACACCAAAAGGGGTTCCCGCCCAAAATGGGCTATAGAGACATTGTTGTAAACCCCAAAATGTGCACAGTCAGAGAACATAACACGATCACTGTACTACTGCATGAGCTCATCACATTCCTCCATAAAACGTGGAGTGCAGAAACTCAGCTGTCATTATCTATACACTCGGTTTAGTTTTGTACTTTGCAATCCCCACATCGGATAAAGTAATTTAGACAGTTTTGCACGCCAGGGACTTTGTGCAGAAGGCTGTTAACCCATTCTGACCGGGAACCCGTTTTGGTGTTAGCATCATGTTATGCTTTAGCTATTGAAAAATAGCAGATCTACAAGCTCATAGCGCGCCACCGAGTGGCGCGCTACGAGCTTGTAGGTCTGCTATTTTTTGAAAAATCGAAGAACGACTGACATTTTTAGAATCTGATCTCAGGTCAGAATGGGTTCATCAGACCAGTGTGTGTCCAGTGGAAACCTTATATGAATCTGATCTCAGGTCAGAATGGATTAACCAGATGGTCCATGAACCCAGTCAGGGGGTACGGCAGGACTTTTACGCGCTAGCTAGCATCTTCTCCAGCATCCCTTCGTGCTTTTTCATCTGTTAAAATAGAAGCGTTAAGCTTTAGGATATAGGGGTGTGGGGGATGGAGGTCTGATGCCTGAATTATACGGAGTTGCGCAACATGTTGGTGCGCGCCGATATACGTACAAGCATCCCGACATGTCGCATCGCAGCCCGTTGTGAACTTGTAGACCAGCTGTTTTCGGTGTGCGACATCATGGCACGCAACAAAAAAATGCTTTTTTCTACTTGAATGATACCGGGGTGCAGCTGAAGTCCAGAGAACTGTGCTCAGAACTCTGAAAATAATGCTAACTTTAGAGAGTGCAACGTGTTCTGTATCTCCTGGGGTCCAGCGGGCCCACTCCCATACACTTACATCAACACATAGTTTCTGCATTTGTCTTTTTTTTAAACGTACTACGCCTTGGCTGGGGGGGGGGGGGGGGGCTGGTGGGGGGGGGGGGGGGGGGGGGCTGTGTGCTGGAGAGCCATAAAGAGGGGGGGGGGGGGGGGATCGGAGGTTCGGACAAGTGCTGAAAATAGAAGTGCCTCATCCTCCAAACAGCTGTTGTTTTTGCCAATAGAAGCGGTCCAGGTGGCCTCCAAATATTCCGTCTTCTCTCCACTTGGCGCCCTTCGTACCTCGTTAAACGGAGACGCTGGTCCGCTTGGCTCCGTCCACAATGTGTCTGACCCGGGTGACATCACCGTGAGACAGGATGGGTTCTGCTCTGTTAGTAATTGGGAGTGTATGTGCTGGAGAAGTGTGTAGCCGTAACACAGGGGACTCTCTCTCTCTCTCTCTCTCTCTCTCTCTCTCTCTCTCTCTCTCGTTGCAGATTCTGGGGCAGTATCCTCTGGAATTTGAGTTTAATCAGCACTATCTGAAGTTCCTGGCTTATCACCACATCTCCAACCGCTTCAAGAACTTCCTGCTGGACTCGGACTATGAGCGACTGGAACACGGTCAGTCAGTCAGTCAGTCTGCACCGGGCTGACGTGTAGTTGTCATCTGGTACTAATCCATTGGACTCTGTTGAATCTTCTGTCCTGATTTGCTAGGATGGCGCCTGTTTGTTGTTTTCACATGCATCTATGATGATAACCCAATCAAATTATTTATCATGCAAGGTTTCATGTTTCCATTCCATTCAAGTATTTCCATTCCATCTACTGTATTTAATGACATGTTCTTGATCCAAGTGAGTGGAATGTAAGAGATGGAAGGTGTTCACGTCATGGCCCCAGTCACGTACCAGTAAAAATAATTAAGCTATTTTTTGAGTGGTGCAACCACTCCAAGGAACAGCAATGTGTGTTGTTCACCTCTTGACCTCTGTGACGTTAATGAGCACCAGTATAATGAGTACCAGTAGGGGCGCTGTTGTGCCAGAAACAGAGAGAGGGATAGTGCTGCACTGTTGCCTGCTAATGAGAGAGGGAGGGGGGGGGGGGGTAGTTGCACCACTCAGTTCACACGGATGTGATTTTTTTTTAATATCTACATTTGTCACAATATCCATTCCATTCATATCATATTCAACATTGTCCCAAGAAAATCACACACTTGTGAAGTGAGTGGTGCAACTCCATGTGGGGGTCACCGGGGGGTCTGTGTGGGGGTCCCCGGGGGGTCCGTGTGGGTCCCAGGAATGCGCCCACGGTGCCGGCCTGGTTCCGGCGAGCCGTCCCGTGTCCGAAACAGTCGAGAAATGACAGTTACCATGTGGGGGTCCGCGGGGGGTCCCTGGAACATCCAGTCCCCCAGAGAAATGACAGTTACCATGAGGGGGTCCCCGGGGGGTCCGTGTGGGGGTCCGCGGGGGGTCCCTGGAACATCCAGTCCCCCAGAGAAATGACAGTTACCATGAGGGGGTCCCCGGGGGGTCCCTGGAACATCCAGAAAAAGAGGTTAATTAATCATTATAATTGGCGCATTACAGTCTCTCTCTCTCTCATAGAAACTGATAGTCACTCGACCAATGCTCTCGCATTTAGAGAGAGAGAGAGAGAGAGTTTGGGAAGCACAAGTCACTTTAAAAAAGAACAAGCGAGATATGATATTTCAACAAGATGTCTGCTGCTAATCACATGTGAGTAATAATGATATATAGCTAGATCATTAAAAAAAGGGGAGAAGCGAGGATGCAGTCATTTGCCGGTCATGCCGACCTGACCTAGCCTGGTTAATAAACCAGACTTATATCCCACGGACCGTGGGATATGAGTCTGGGGAGGCTCAGCTTGGATTTCATTTCCAGGGCGGCGGGTTGAAACATTTTCTCTTCGACGCAATTGGTCAGAGCTACTGTCAGTCAAAGGTCTCAAGCATTGAAAGTCACTGTACCAAAGCCCGCCCATATTGCATACCGTGTCCCGATTGGCCGCCCCATTTCTCTGGTGTAGGAAATGGGCGTACAATTGAGCCTCTCCAGACCGTAATCCGCCGGCAGGCAATTTATTTATTTTTTGCCAACGGCTGATTCGGTCTGGTTTATTAACCAGGCTAGACCTGACGGTCAGACGAGGCCTACCAGGCCGTTGTGTGGTCTATCTATGCACGGAAAGCTCTGCTCACAGTGGAAGGGAAGACTGCCCCTAAGAACCACTCGCTGCGCACGGTCCCTTTGGGAAACCCAGCCGTTGTGTGTGTGTGTGTGTTAGGCTGCATGCGCAACAGTGACACTTTTGTGGAAACCAACCAAACGCTATTTCCGTGCTCGGACAGACCCAGCCAGGGACGGACCCATCCGGGGACACACAAAGCTCAGTAATGGAGTGGTTGCACCACTCAAAAACAACAAACGTATTCAACATAAAAACTAGACCCATATATATATATATATTGCATACTGTATCGCCACAAAAAAGGGGAAAGAAAAGAAAAAAGAGAGAGAGAGAAAATGTATATATATATGTCACACACACACACACACACACACACACTGGAGTCTCTCATTTCTCTCCAAAAGCCCTTGAATATGATGACAATTATGATTACTGTGATTATGGTAATCTCACATTTCATATCGCACAGACCATAACTGTAACTTTCATTAGCCCTCCCAAAAATATTGTTTTGATAAATTGCCAGTTGAATATCCCTGCTGTAGACGCCCCGACAAAGCCCTAAAGAAAAAAAGATAACTTTTAAATAATATTGAATTATAAATGTGTCTCTGTGTGTTTGTGTCTCTCCGTCAGGCACACTGTTTGAGGACAAAGGAGACAAGCAGGCCAGGAAAGGCATCTGCATCTGGGAGAGCATCAACCGAATGCACCGCCGGAGCCCTGTGTTCTTCAACTACCTGTACTGCCCTGCAGAGACGGAGGTGAGTCCTGTTCTACTGCCCTGTAGAGACGGAGGTGAGTCCTGTTCTACTGCCCTGCAGAGACGGAGGTGAGTCCTGTTCTACTGCCCTGCAGAGACGGAGGTGAGTCCTGTTCTACTGCCCTGCAGAGACGGAGGTGAGTCCTGTTCTACTGCCCTGCAGAGACGGAGGTGAGTCCTGTTCTACTGCCCTGCAGAGACGGAGGTGAGTCCTGTTCTACTGCCCTGCAGAGACGGAGGTGAGTCCTGTTCTACTGCCCTGCAGAGACGGAGGTGAGTCCTCCATTAGGCCTGTTCTACTGCCCTGCAGAGACGGAGGTGAGTCCTGTTCTACTGCCCTGCAGAGACGGAGGTGAGTCCTGTTCTACTGCCCTGTAGAGACGGAGGTGAGTCCTGTTCTACTGCCCTACAGAGACGGAGGTGAGTCCTCCATTAGGCCTGTTCTACTGCCCTGCAGAGACGGAGGTGAGTCCTGTTCTACTGCCCTGCAGAGACGGAGGTGAGTCCTGTTCTACTGCCCTGCAGAGACGGAGGTGAGTCCTGTTCTACTGCCCTGCAGAGACGGAGGTGAGTCCTCCATTAGGCCTGTTCTACTGCCCTGCAGAGACGGAGGTGAGTCCTGTTCTACTGCCCTGCAGAGACGGAGGTGAGTCCTGTTCTACTGCCCTGTAGAGACGGAGGTGAGTCCTGTTCTACTGCCCTACAGAGACGGAGGTGAGTCCTCCATTAGGCCTGTTCTACTGCCCTGCAGAGACGGAGGTGAGTCCTCCATTAGGCCTGTTCTACTGCCCTGCAGAGACGGAGGTGAGTCCTCCATTAGGCCTGTTCTACTGCCCTGCAGAGACGGAGGTGAGTCCTCCATTAGGCCTGTTATACTGCCCTGCAGAGACGGAGGTGAGTCCTCCATTAGGCCTGTTCTACTGCCCTGTAAAGACGGAGGTGAGTCCTCCATTAGGCCTGTTCTACTGCCCTGCAGAGACGGAGGTGAGTCCTTTTATACTGCCCTGCAGAGACGGAGGTGAGTCCTCCATTAGGCCTGTTCTACTGCCCTGCAGAGACGGAGGTGAGTCCTTTTATACTGCCCTGCAGAGACGGAGGTGAGTCCTCCATTAGGCCTGTTATACTGCCCTGCAGGGACGGAGGTGAGTCCTCCATTAGGCCTGTTATACTGCCCTGCAGAGACGGAGGTGAGTCCTCCATTAGGCCTGTTATACTGCCCTGCAGGGACGGAGGTGAGTCCTCCATTAGGCCTGTTATACTGCCCTGCAGAGACGGAGGTGAGTCCTCCATTAGGCCTGTTATACTGCCCTGCAGAGACGGAGGTGAGTCCTCCATTAGGCCTGTTCTACTGCCCTGCAGAGACGGAGGTGAGCTTGTAGATCTGCTGTTTCCGCTGTGAGCTTGTAGATCTGCCGTTTCCGCTATTCTTCAAAATATTTGAACCTTTCTCAACATACGTATATACAGGAAACGATTCTGACGATTATGCAACAAATAACTGCGATCATCTCAAATATAACTGCGATCGGGGGCGATTATGTAATAATAATTGTGACAGATCTGCCTATCATACCATGAGCATCATTCACTGTCATCCTCTTGGTTTGAGGAATACAAACACATGCTGTGGGTCTCATCTCAGAGACACCGCCCCCTCCTCCTAGGCCAATAGGAGTCATGCTGTGGGTCTCATCTCAGAGACACCGCCCCCTCCTTCTAGGCCAATAGGAGTCATGGCTGTGGGTCTCATCTCAGAGACGCCGCCCCCTCCTCCTAGGCCAATAGGAGTCATGCTGTGGGTCTCACACATCAGTCAAGTATGGATGGACAATAATCCATTTTGGGCGTGAACCCCTTTTGGTGTTAGCATTATGTTATGCTTTAGCTATTGAAAAATAGCAGATCTACAAACTCATAGCACGCCACCGAGTGGCGTGCTACGAGCTTGTAGGTCTAGCTATTTTTGAAAAATCTAAGAACGACTGACACAGAAACATAGCTTTTTCAGAAAACTGTCAGGATGTAGAAGACATTTTTAGAATCTGATCTCAGGTCAGAATGGGATAATCCCAGGAGGGATCGTGGTGTTGTTCCTCTGATGGGTTCTTCAGAACCCAGACAGACGGAGCAGCTGTCTGTCCAGTTCTGATGTTCTGATGGGTTCAGAACCAGACAGACGGAGCAGCTGTCTGTCCAGTTCTGATGTTCTGATGGGTTCAGAAGCAGACAGACTGAGCAGCTGTCTGTCCAGTTCTCAGGAACGTCCAGATGAACCAGATTCCATTCATAGTGATGGTAATAGTAATAATAGTGATAGATCACCTGTCACCCTCTTGCTGCTTGGAAGAAGAGCAGCGCTTGTTGTGATCATTGGTGTTGGTTAAAACCCATTTAGGCCTGACGTCGAAATAAATAAATAAAAAACGTTCGCTGTGAAATAATATATATACCTATTCAAAGATTTGCGCCACATTTTCACGATTTTTTTCAAAAATAGCAGATCTACAAGCTCGTAGCGCGCCACTCGGTGGCGCGCTACGAGCTTGTAGATCTGCTATTTTTAAATGGCTAAATTATAACATAATGTATGTAACACCAAAAGGGGTTCCCGCCCCAAAATGGGTTAATTCGGGGTTCACCAAATAGCCCCAGCCTCCGGCGCCCTATTGCGAAATTGCTTAATTTTAATTAAATAATAATAATTGTACCCATGTATTTGAATTTAAAGTCCAAATGTTCTCTATTACTACGTTCTGCCTTCCAATTGGTCCCCCTATCAGCCTATCAGCCCTACCTCTTGGCAACCGCAGGGTTGAAATAAACCAAGGGATTGCCAAACCCATGAGACGTAGTCTGAGCTCTGGAATGAAGTAATATTTCTTATTATTATTGGTTTGGAAGGGATTTTCTGGTCATAAAGGAAGCATCTCTCTTGCCTCCATCCAATAGAGCGTCGCAGTCCCAGGAAATTAATCCCAATGCATTTTTCCCATAGACATTTCTTTTTTTTTTTATTTAAATACCTTTTAAGCGTCGTACGAAGCCAACTCTTGACTCGTGACAAATCATGACAACAAACACAATTACTAGAAAAAAACGGCAGGTTACAACACTTTTTTACAAATGACGTAATCATGGAATGACATCACAACCATATCATTGTTCTTTATAAATAAGTGCGATGCGCTAAGTTAGTGATTTGCAACAAGGGAACCTGAGCTGCATTCATCCTAACGAGTTAGTCTGTAAGTTAGCTGTCAACGCTCATTGACGGTGGAGCTGCGGTGTGAAATGTTTCACTGGACGATACATCTGGAAGGAGAACATAGGAAGAACCAGGCTGCTGTGGTGGTCGGACACGAGATCTACTGCTTTGGAGGAGACGTAAACCAGATGGATCACATTGAAGTACACGTCTTCAACACAGCGTCTTTATGTTGGAGGAAGTTGACTTCAGGGACCCCTGGAATGTCCAGGCGTCTTGGCCACACAGCTGTGCTGATTGGAGACACTGTCTACCTCTGGGGAGGTCATCTTTATGCATTTGATGTCGATGCCCACAGTTGGTTCAAACCGCAGGTTTCTGGGACCGTTCCAGAGGAGAGGTGGTACCACTCAGCCTGTGTCTTGGGGAAGGTCATGTTTGTCCATGGAGGATGGACCCAGAATGCACCCACTAATGACATCTACAAGTTGGACACCACCACAATGGTCTGGACTTTAATCAACACCAGAGGAACTCCACCTCCGGCTTATTCACAGTGTCACTGTTCCACCATCATCGGGACAAAGATGTTTGTATTTGGGGGCATTTGGGGTCAGTTCCACAACACCATCAGAGTGTTTGACACAGAGACCAACTACTGGATGAACACACCTTCTACCCAGCTTCCTCCAGAAGGACACAGAGTTTATTCAGCCTTTACCTACAATGGAGAGCTGTACATAATAGGTGGAAGTAATTATAACAATGACCATTACTTCAATGATCTGTGGACATTCAACCCAGAAACCTTCTCCTGGAAGAAGGATGAGCCCAAGGGGAAACGCCCACATGGGATGACGGATATGTGCTGTTGCATGCTGGGAGATCGTGTCATCCTCTTTGGACCAGGTGACCTGTATGTCTTAGACTTCAGTCCTAGCCTCAAGACATTATGCAAGCTGGCAGTTATTCAGTACGGTCTGGAGCAGTCTGGACTCACACACAACATCAGGTGGGAACTGGCAGCCATGACTAGCAACAGCAGCTGAGAAAATAAACATACCGTATATTACCAAATAACAGCCCATGCTCAAATAGCCGCACGCCAAGCACCTAATAACGGCCCAGGTTCTGACACCATTTCGCGTAATAACCGCCTCCTTCAAATAACCGCCCTCGGTCCATATAAGCGCCCATGGGCCGTTATATGCAAACTTAATCAGCCCTCATTTATAATATTATATGCGTGTTCACGTGTTGAGTTTGCAGATCTCCGCACGCCACTCACCTCGCAACAGCGCAACACCAGTCCTCCACATCCATAAAATCAATCTATAGGCTATAGTTTCACAAGTGCAACACTGCAGCTAAAACACACGAAAAGCTCTACAGAGTACGAACAGCAACAGGATAGAGAGAAACTGTACTTGCCAGGCGTTTCTTTTTTTTTTTAAATATATGTTTATTGGTAATAGGTTTCAACAATTTAGTACAGTTTGAACATACCATTTTTTTGCCAGGCGTTTCTATGGGGAGATCTGGCGAGGAGTGGAGGGAAGGCAGTGTTCTTGAAGACTCTGGTGATCATGGTAGAATGGAAACAGGTGTGCAGTGCATTGCCACACCCAGGCAGCTCGTCAGAGGGGGAGGGGAACACAGAGGTGGACCTGACTAGGTGGAAGAGTGGTGATGGCGCAGTGGGTTAATTGTGCCCAGGAACACCAGAAGTGGAAGGATGGGGTGGAGGGTTCGAACCTGGGTTCGAATCCGTAACACTATTGACCGTAAAGGCAGAGGGTGTATTTCACTGTATGTGCCTATAATTTATACAGAGACAAATACCCCAAAGGAGTGGGGACCAAATTATTAATTATTAGAATGTTGCCGGTTTGATCAACCCACTCACCACTCCCTCTCCCTCAACACCTGGTTGTTGAAGACACATAACCCCAGTGGCGCCAGGCAGAAGAGCGGTAGGACTGTGGTTGTGCTGGGCATTGCCAAGGTGGGAATTTGTGTAAGAAAATGTGTGTGCTCAGGTATCCAACCCAGGCTAAATTAAAATGTAAAACTTTCTGTTTCCGAACGGTTAGCTCAACCGTCTGGGAAACCTAGGCTGCCAAGCCATACCGCGGGTTCGACTCCCGAGCCCACATTTTGGTGGTCCAATGAGGGAAGTGCAACCGGAGCGCTCAATGTTAAAGCCCAGCTGCTGCACGGGGGGTTTCCTCGTCATGAATCCACGGGTCCGCCTGCAGTCCTTCCTCTTACCACTAGGGGCCCAGTGCTTCAACGTTGGAGCGCCTCACTGGCACCTCGGTCACTCACTCCCCATCTCTCTCCCCCTTTCCTGTCTGTTCTACTGTTCCCTATCAATAAAGGCATAATAAAGCCCAAAAATAAATCTTAACAATGTGGGGCTGATATGAAAAATGTTTGAGAACCTCTGTTTTACAGTACTGTTTTACAGTACACCCAACGGACTACTGTACTGTACTGTACTGTATGTATTTTTTCCCTTTTTGCTTCCTATATGATGAATTCCTGTTCTGTTCTTTAACTACATAGAAGTGTCTATTTGTTTGTCTCTAAATGTTTTGATGAATTGAACAATGTGGACCCTGTTGTAAACAAGTGTAATGCTTAATTGGGTCGTCCACTCACAGTTAACAGTCTTTGTATTGAGTTTGTGCTTGAAATGTACTGTAATTCTGCAAACTGTTAATAAATATTTCAATCAATCAATCAAAACTCCACCGGATGCTTAATGAAACCTTTCCGTCCCGTAATAATCCAGGCCATCCTGAAGCCCTGTATCAGCGTCCCCAGCCTCACCAAGTGGGACTACTTCACGGACGAGACGCTGTCCACCGGTCCCTGCTACGACTGGAGGATGTCCACGGCGCGCTCCGACAGCGTGGAGGAGACGACCAGCGTCTCCACCTCCAAGAGGAGGATCGTCTGGCCGTGCTACAGCAGCGTGAGCCGCGCTCAGCCCGACGCCATCACCAAACTGATGGCTGTGAGTGCCTCAAACTCCTGTTGGTTGTCAGGGGGGTCCCTTAAAACCCATTTTGGGCATGAACCCCTTTTTGGTGTTAGCATTATGCTATGCTTTAGCTATTGGAAAATAGCAGATCTACAAGCTCATAGCGCGCCACCGAGTGGCGCGCTACGAGCTTGTAGGTCTGCTATTTTTTGAAAAATGGAAGAACGACTGACATAGAAACATATTAAGCTTTTTCAGAAAACTGTCAGGATGTAGAAGACATTTATAGAATCTGATCTCAGGTCAGAATGGGTTAGTGTACATGTTTGTTTGTTTGTTGTCAGTGGTCCCTTTCCCACTGAAAGAACTTTGGTTCTGGGACTGGTTCCGTTCTCTTTTTCTCTTTTTCTTCTTTTTTATAATAATAATTAAACTTTATTTGTATAGCACCTTTCATGACATGAAATGAAATGCAGCCTCTATTCCTTCCATTCTTTCAGGACATTGAAAAGCTGGAGGCGGAGCTGAGCCAGGCGCCAGAGAGGTGGCAGGCCACGCTGGAGAGAGTCCGAGTCAGCATTCAGGAAGACCTGAAGCAGGAGGGAAACGTGAGTGTTGACATGACCACCACCATCAGAATACAATACTGTGTGTGCGCGCGCGTGTATTTATGCGTGTGTGTGTATGTTACTATAGTATTTAATAAATAGACATCGTGATGACCATTATCCTGGTCTGAAAAAAGATTCAGGTTGGCATTTAGAAATTATGGTTAGAAACTGCCTCCCCCTGGCCAGCCGGGGCGCCTGATGGAGGGGAAAGGAACTGGTTGGAATAACGTGTTCCTTCCACGCGCTACGTCCAACCAGGGAAACTCCCCCCTGTCAGGTGTAAAGGAGCAACTTGGACACTCAGGCATGAAGGAAGCATGAGTTCAAGTCCGTTGCTCTCCCCTTGTCCCCCATATATGGGGACTAGGTTGGTGGAGGGTGTGTAGAGCCCAGGATCACAGTAGATGATTGACACAGGGGTGAAAAATGGGTTACAAAATCGTGGGATAAAAAATATATATTAAAAAAAAAAAAAAAATGATGGTTAGGTGTAGGATTTTAGTTTTCTCTATTAAATACGTGTGTGGCATTGTCACACACCAAGACAATTGCAGATCTACAGGCTCACAACACGTGAGCTTGTAGATTTAATACTCTTGGCTATTTTCAATGTCCTCACAAGTATAGTAATACAAACGTGTGTTTCTTGTCCCCCACATAGTTTTATATTCTCTGACATATTTAACTTTACAATCAGGCTGAAACCTTGCCCACATTTTTGTAGTCATAAAGTCATAAATATGTCATAGATCACTGACGTCACTCTCCAAGACCGTACTAGTTTGGGCCAGCAAGTGGTCTTCCTCAGGGTTTTAGCAATCACCTTCTGACATAAAATATTTTCATTGCATTCTGTATATTTTAATGTCATTAACATTAATCCTAGAGTCCCTATATTCCATAATGTTTTAAATGTTATTCAAATACAAAATAAAAAAGTGAAAATATCAGATCTGCATTCTTTTTGAGTGGTGCAGCGACTCCATTGCGTAGCTACGTGTGTGTCCCTGTGTCTTTCTGTCCGACTGAGCACGAAAAGCTGAAATACCACTGGATGGCACTGTTGCGCAGCGTCTCACACACACACACACACACACACACACACACACACACACACACACACACACACACACAGAGGCCAGGGAGGAGGGCTTGTACAGTACAGTACAGTACAGTACAGTACAGTACAGTACAGTACAGTACAGTACAGTACAGTACAGTACAGTACAGTACAGTACAGTACAGCACCACTGGTTTTTACATCTTAAAAAAATCTTGAAAGTGAGAATTACTGATTTAGAAGGCATTTGTCGGCCTCAGGTCCTAATGGGGTGTGTGTGTGTGTGTGTGTGTGTGTGTGTGTGTGTGTGTGTGTGTGTGTGTGTGTGTGTGTGTGTGTGTGTCTGTGTGTGTGTGTGTCTGTGTGTCTGTGTGTCTGTGTGTCTGTGTCTGTGTGTCTGTGTGTCTGTGTGTCTGTGTGTCTGTGTGTGTCTGTGTGTGTGTGTGTGTGTGTGTGTGTCTGTGTGTGTCTGTGTGTGTGTGTGTGTCTGTGTGTCTGTGTGTCTGTGTGTGTCTGTGTGTGTCTGTGTGTGTCTGTGTGTGTCTGTGTGTGTGTGTGTGTGTGTGTGTGTGTGTGTGTGTGTGTGTGTGTGTGTGTGTGTGTGTGTGTGTGTGTGTCTGTGTGTGTGTCTGTGTGTGTGTCTGTGTGTGTGTCTGTGTGTGTGTCTGTGTGTGTCTGTGTGTGTGTCTGTGTGTGTCTGTGTCTGTGTGTGTCTGTGTCTGTGTGTGTGTGTGTGTGTGTGTGTGTGTGTGTGTGTCTGTGCTGTGTCTGTGCTGTGTCTGTGTCTGTGTCTGTGTCTGTGTCTGTGTCTGTGTGTGTGTGTCTGTGCTGTGTCTGTGCTGTGTCTGTGTCTGTGTCTGTGTCTGTGTCTGTCTGTGTGTCTGTGTGTGTGGTGTGTCTGTGTGTGTGTGTGTGTCTGTGTCTGTGTGTGTCTGTGTGTCTGTGCTGTGTCTGTGTGTCTGTGTCTGTGTGTGTCAGCTCCGTAAGACGTCGGTGTCCGTCTCCGGTCTGATCCCGACCTCCGGCCTGCAGGCGTTCCAGCGGCGCTCCATGCTGCACCTCCCAGACAGCGGGATGGCTCCGCCTCCCAGTCCCACCGCCGCCGCCGCCGCCAACGGAGTCAACCGCCGGGCCGCCACGCTCTACAACCAGTTCACGCCAAAGAACGAGGAGAACCGGTTAGTCTGTTTTCAGACTGCCGCCGTAGTCTGAAAACCCACCTCTTCAGACTCCCACCATGGCCTGTAGCACTTGCCCTATAGCCTATAGCCCCTTAGATAGAATGTTATGTCGACATAGATAGTATTTTAGACAGACTTATAGCTTGTTATTTAGACAGCACTAGAATTACATTTTATGTGTAGTCATAGCACTTTATAGTACACATGTATATTGTATAATATATAATATAGTATAGTATGTATAGTTGACATAGATACTCAACTGTTACGTTCTTAGTTTATACACGATTCATGATAACTACTTTTTATACATGTGATGTATGCCAAGCTTTTGTTTTTGCTTAAATGTAAGTCGCTCTGGATCAAGAGAGTCTGATAAATGCCTAAATTGTAAATTAGTCCAAAGCCCCAAAAACAAATTCCTGTCTGGAGTTCTAGAATTCGACTTTACCACAGGGGGCCTATGAATGAAGGAAAGAATGAGCTAAATCTAAGTTACTGCAAGGATTTTGCAAAACATCTTTGGAGTGGTGGATATAATCAGGTTTATAAGTACAGTATATTCAGTCACTGTTGCATTTTTTTTTACTGCCACTCACTTGCTATCTAGAGCCCAAAAATAATAATAATACTACAACTACTACTTTTTCAGGTCCTATGAGGGGATTTTGTACAAACGAGGTGCATTGCTGAAAGCCTGGAAACCTCGCTGGTTCGTGTTAGACATCACGAAACACCAGGTGAGTAGGCTACACAATGTTCTATCTAAATCAACACATTCTGCTGTAAAAGTGATTCGTTAATCGTGTGTGTGTGTTTGTGTGTGTGTGTGTGTGTGTGTGTGTGTGTGTGTGTGTGTGTGTGTGTGTGTGTGCGCGTGCGTAGCTGCGGTACTATGACACCGGGGAGGACACTAACTGCAGGGGCCACATAGATCTGGCCGAGGTGGAGTCAGTGCTGATGGCTGCCCCGACAATAGGGGCCCCGAAACACATCAGTGAGAAGGCCTTCTTTGACGTGAGTAACTCTGTTTTCTATTAACATCTATTACTTCAGTGAAACTGGGATAAAGTCAATGGTAACATTACTTCAGTGAAACTAGGATAAAGTGTGAACAGACAAACAAAACAGACAACAGGACAGACACTCTTGCTCTCAAACTTCCAACATGTTGTGGATAAAGTCAATGTTAACATTACTTCAGTGAAACTGGTATAAAGTCAATGGTAACATTACTTCAGTGAAACTGGTATAAAGTCAATGGTAACATTACTTCAGTGAAACTGGGATAAAGTCAATGGTAACATTACTTCAGTGAAACTGCGATAAAGTCAATGTTAACATTACTTCAGTGAAACTGGGATGAAGTCAATGGTAACATTACTTCAGTGAAACTGGGATAAAGTCAATGTTAGGCATTTTTGTATGACAATTTCAGATTAGACAATGATAATAAGTAATTCAGTTAAATAAAAATGAAAAAAATAACAGGCAATGTAAATGTTCCACATACAGTATAATAAAAAAGACATAAGTGTGATAAACATGAAAAAACAAAAAAACTGTTAAACAATGAACAGGACAGACACTCTTGCTCTCAAACTTCCAACATGTTGTGGATAAAGTCAATGTTAACATTACTTCAGTGAAACTGGGATAAAGTCAATGGTAACATTACTTCAGTGAAACTGGGATAAAGTCAATGTTAACATTACTTCAGTGAAACTGGGATAAAGTCAATGTTAACATTACTTCAGTGAAACTGGGATGAAGTCAATGGTAACATTACTTCAGTGAAACTGGGATAAAGTCAATGGTAACATTACTTCAATGAAACTGGGATAAACTCACTATTCAGTCCAGAAAATGAAAATCCTATTCGTACTTGGTTAGAAAGGAGTTGCAGTCAAAACTGATGTTTTGCAATACAGTAATACAGAAAGTAAACTAGAAATTATTAGGGCTGTCAAATAAATTATAGAACCTCGAATAATCGACGACCCTGGAGACAAAATGATTGTAACAATATGCCGTATATATCAGTAGGTGTGGACACAGACATTGTAACAATATGCAGTATATCAGTAGGTGTGGAGTAACCTGAACACATTCCATGTTCATAAGCAACATGATTATGTTTTATCGTGTCCAGATAAAACAAAGTCTCCATGCAGGACAAACCAAACCGCATACCGGTAATAAACTATTTGCAGAGTTTGGATAACTTTGGACAGATCAAAGCAAAGTTCTTTGTTTACCCAGGGAAGTGGACTAAGCTCAAGGACTTGTTTACAGCCAGGCCCTGCTCATAGAACATGTCATGGTAGAGGGTTCAATGCCTTGCTCAAGGGCACTTCAGCGGTGGTAATTTTAACATGCCGGTCCGGGGATGCGAACTGGCGACCTTCCGATATCAAGACCGCTCCGCAAACCGTTCGGCCAACCGCTGCCCTATCAACTACAAAGTACTGTAACTAGTCACCCATTAATTTACCTGGGTTACATCTTCTAATAAATATTAGTTCACGTTAGCTTTTGTACTCTTGACAATCGGCCATGAGTGCATTACGTGCATAATTTTCAATTCAAAAAAATAAAATAATGACATAACATGATCTCAAATATATTGGCAAAGTATCTGCCCACCAACCGCACGGTCTAGGGGTTGGAATCCACCCCTGTGCGTTCAGCTTTGTCGAGCGTCTATTGGAACCTGAGTTGGGGCGACTGTGGCTCAAGAGGTAGAGCAGGTCGTCCAATGATCCATATGGGTCAGCGGTTCGAATCCCGGCTCCTCCTCCTGTCTACATGTCGAAGTGTCCTTGGGCAAGACACTGAACCCCAAATTGCTCCCGATGTGCTGGTTGGTACATTGCATGGCTTCTGCCGCAATCGGTGTATGAATGTGTGTGTGAATGGGTGAATGTAATGCACAATCTATGTAAAGCGCCTTGGATAAAAGGTGCTATATAAATGCACCATTTACCATTGACCTGGGGGGAAGGGGGATATTTACTCCTAAAGACTGCGCCAGTGCCTGTGATCAGGGAGTGTTTGGTGGTACGATTGGGGCACCGCTGTGTCCTTCGGTGGGGGCTCCTCACTGGCAGGTGAGCCAATTGGATGCAACAGTATGTCCTCCCGGTGGGGGCTCCTCACTGGCAGGTGAGCCAGTAGGATGATGCAACAGTAGTAACAACACAATGAAACGTGTATGAGGAGGAATTCATTGGCTTAATGACCAAGTTGGGGACAAAAGGGGGTAAAAAAAAGGCTTTTTTTTACCCCCTTTTGTCCCCAACTTGGTCATTAAGCCAATTAATTCCTCCTCATACACGTAATTGGCTACTCCAAAGCGTCTTTTTTTTATGGCATGACTCAGTCTGCAAGAGGTTATAGCCAGTCTAGTCTATATCTAACGATGTCTGAATGTTGTCTCTCTGCAGCTGAAGACCAGCAAGCGTGTTTACAACTTCTGTGCTTCAGACGCAGCCAGCGCCCAAGTCTGGCTGGACAAGATCCAGAGCTGCATCTCTGATGCATGACCTCTGAACCTTGAATTCATTTCTGAGGTCAGGGTGTGCCAAAATCATCATCATCAAAACTGTAACTCTAGAAGGTGCCGCCAAGTAGCTGAGGGCAGAGACATGACTTCGACTTGGCTCGGCCTGTTAACTGACATCAATATGTGGACCACAGTGAACTAAGTGCCTGGTAGTGGAGGATGTATCCATTCTTTCATATACCTTTTTATGCCTGTTATTCTACAGCGTATCAGGCAGGCTTGCAGCTTTTTGTTTGAGATGAAGAACACTTTGAGTCCCTGCTGTCAGCTCGGGTATGGAGCACAGCCTATTATCCAAGCGTTCCATACCTTGGCGTTCAGCGTGACGACTGATTTGAGGAAATGAAAAAAGGATGTGATTATTGGCTGGCCACTCCCGACAACAAGCACATTTTGACCGTGTGCTCACACACAGGAAGCCATGAGGCGGGGAAGCGTTCTCTCTGTCACTGTATCAGAGACACCTACACGTTGGTATGGGAGCCTGTTTGGGCGGGAAGCATGTGCTACACCGTGGGGTAGCATCATAGAGTATATATACAATGGAGAAGGCACCCAGAGGAAACCCTGAGGCCAAATGGACATAGTGGCCGAATTTGTCATTGCAGCTCGAGCCAGCGCTGCTCCGTTGACTATCATTGCGCACATTCATGTGTTTGAGGCCATGACACGTGAACGAATGTTTCATACGTGAACGCGCACAAACGGCACAATGATAGTCAACGGCAGCGCGTACATGTGTTTGAGGCAAATCCATCCCAGAATGCACTCTGTTCCTACAAGGAAGGAGGAGTGAAATCGCCTCATGCGCTTTTGAGCAACTTAATGCAAGTGGATGGGAGGAGAACTGGGGTGTCTTCTCTATTCATATATAACTCTATGGGTAGCATGTGCTACACCGTGGGGTAACTGTCGGGTGAAAAGGCGTTGTGACTGGTGATGTCATGGTGATGTCATGTGTACCAGAGGATATTTGGGTTTTATACCAACCTCCCCAGGACCAACCAGTGGGTGTCATCAGTGATAGGGAATACTTGGGAGGAAGGGGGGGGGGGGGGGGGGGGGTTGGCAAAACTAAATTGGGTGGAAAATGAAAAGGGCAAAAACAAAAAAAAAGACAATAAGAAAAGGATGTGATAAGCTTAACGTCAGGGGATTGCACTACCAAGGCAAGTTTAGTCTACTTTAGCTGTAAATATATCAAAAGCAATATCACTGGCCATTCAAAACTGTGGGTTCAATTTTTAGAAGCAAAGAAATATAAGAATTTATATCAACTATTTTACTATGAGGAAAGTTTGTTGCTGCTTAAGGAAAAGTGTGAACTGCCAAAAGAAACTCAGAGATTTTAATGCACAATATTACGACGAGGCAATTTGTTTGCACTTAGCCGTAGCTCTATAATATGCACTCCTTATGGAATTTTGATGTTCTAACAGATGCAGACAGCAAGGCAAAAGGCATTACTTTATAATGTACATTTCCTCTATCAAACAAATTAATTGAAAAGATTTTGCACAATAGACTTAAAACAGTTACCTGATGTTCTCTATTTAAATATGTGATGTTTTTCTCTATTTTGTTTAAACATTGTGAATGTTTATGACTCGTGGATAACATGTTCATTCCTTGTTGTGTAAATTATTATTTTTTATTAAAAGTTGTAACTCCGTTTTCAAGTCACTTGAGTCAAAGTGTGTAACTCAAAGTGTGGTGGCTTGACTTTGTGTAAATATGTGTCATTTCATTTTATATATGTATTGAACGAGTGTATGTTTTTCTAACCTTAACTCTAATGTGACCAACACATTTGTCCAAATACCTGAGTAGCCTGTTCCCTGTTAATGATGCTTCTGTTTTGACAAGGAGGTGGAGTTGACTGTACTTGTCCAGACAGGGTCTGTCTTTTTAAGGGCTTTTACTGTAAGTTGAGTGAGTTTATCAGTGGGAAGTTGTGTTTGGTGTGTTGAAGGTCATATTTGTCTCCTCCTGTGCATTATTGTATAAACTTTCATAAAACAAAAGCAAATCTAAAGTCCTTTGAGAGACTTCGAAGATTTCATGTTCCTTTTGACCGATCTTTTTACCATTTTGTGGTGACTGGTGACACTAATTTTGTTTTTGAAAATAAATCAAAAGTGCTTGAATAACTTCTCCAATGTGTGTTCATTTTGCCATGCAGATACAGTATATCCATATACTGTATCCGTCCTTAAATGCCAATCAACAGTCATAACTCAAATGGCATACATTGTGCATTTGCCATTCACAAAATGTCATCCCGAATTTAATGTCAGGAAATTGCTTTCTAATATGAACTATTTAGACCAGGGATTTTTCAGACCAACGACCCCTTAGGTGATGGAGGAGAGATGAAGCAGGGGCCCCCACTACACTATATACGGTATGAAATTGTGTTCCATATTAAATCACGTTTTTATTGTGGGTTTTTTTTTCTTCTTGAGAAGGTCAGGTTCTGCCAGTGGACCCGATGAGATCCTCACCTAACACCTGTCCAATTTCCAGGCTCTGGGTCGCCTGAGTGAGAGGTACGATGTTGGAAGACCCCGAAACCCCGTTGACCTCAGGAAACATCACTGAGGATACGTCCCAGGTTGCATCCATGCCATGTTTTTTTTTTTGTTATATATCTTTGCTAATAATATGTTGGATTCGTGTTCATGTAAATGTATGTTACATTTCACATTGGAGGAAAAAGAGAAACGTTTCTCTGCTCCCCCTTGGGCTAAACCCGGGGTCTTCAACAGGGGGTCTAAGTCATGGTTGAGCCCTTTATGTATGTTTGAAACATACTTTTGTCTTTCATGTCACATCACGATAGAGTTCTGGGATGAGAACATACTTTAGTGGTTTCTGAATAACAACAGCTCGTATTGTGTTATTTCCTCGGATGTTGCCAGCTCACACACAGGCATACCACAACGGGGTTACAGGATATACAGGAAGAAAACTTATACGCCATTCATAATATAATAACCATGTTTTCTGACCTCGTACAGTATGGACACCTCGTCGTTATCAGCGGGCCTCTCTTCTCTTCAATGAGAGTAAGTGGATATACGACTTGGCTTATGCCTCGGAGACAACTTGGTGCTTTTGGAGGGGATGAGGGTGGAAGGATGCCTCGCTTTAACAACAGTGAATAATAAGGATGGTGCAAGAAAGTTAAGAAACCCAACACAGCCCTGTTGTGGCGCCTAGTTGGCGGGACTGAGTGGCACTGTGATGTGGTCATAGGGAGGCTTGTCTCCTAGTCCATTCTGGCCGGGAACCCCTTTTGGTGTTGGCATCATGTTATGCTTTAGCTATTGAAAAATATCAGACCTACAAGCTCGTAGCGCGCCACCGAGTGGCGCGCTACGAGCTTGTAGGTCTGCTGTTTCTGAAAAATCGAAGAACGATTGACATAGAAACATAGCTTTTTAAGAAAACTGTCAGGATTTAGAAAACATTTGAATCGTTCTCAGGTCAGAATGGGCTAGGGGAGGGGGGGGTACTGAAGCCCTGAGCTAGAACAAAGACGTGGGCGTGGGACCGTGTGTGCGTGGCGATGCATGGGGGCCCATGATGTTCCTCAGCACATTCTCCCAGCTGGCCTGGACTAGGAGCAGGTGCAGCAGAGCTGCTTCGGGGCCAACATCTGGACTCAGACCCTCTCTGGCAGTTCTCTCCATATATTTAGCCTCTCGCTCGGCGTTCCGGGGATTAGCGTCCAACACCCATGAAGTGAGTGAGGAAGCGGCAGAATGCGCTGTCGACGACCAGACTTTAAGGAATGGTGTCCCTGAAGGGTGTTGTGATTCACGCTAGTTCTCTCACCATTTTTCATATTCTTAATTGACCGGTGTAAGATTGTTCTCCAAGGTCTACATTGTACTATATGTGCCAAAGACGCATTATTATATGTGTGTGTGTGTGTGTGTGTGTGTGTTTAGTTAGTTTCACTGACTAGAGGAGTAAGTAGAAAATGAAAGCACTGTAAACTCATGATATAAATATAATACACCTACGTACAGTCCACTTACTATAAAATAGACAGTTGCATTATTGACGTGAATAGCTCTAAATATAAAATTGTCTATATTTTAACAGACTAAAAATACACTTGTTTTCCGACAGGCAAAACTTCCATAACAAATCTGTTTTTTATTGGCCTTCCAAATCCCCGTGGCCGTTCTCATTTCCTGTCTACATTTGCAATGCGGGCGATGTGAGAAGAATGACACGCTGGCATGCCGAACGGAGCGGATTCACAACGGCTAGGGGCCCAAAGTGAGGGCCCAAAGACCCCCACGGTGCACCTGCTATAGGGGCCCAAAGACCCCCACGGTCTCCACCTGCTCAAACATTCAATAAATTGATCTCACTGACCACCAGACACTAAATCGTTCCGGGCCAAAATCGAGGACATGCCTGATAAATTCCATTCAAATACTGTATTATTATAATGCCCCAAGGACTTGACTCATGCAGTTTAGAATATGGGGTGATATTAACCCATTTTGACCTGAGATCAGATTCTAAAAATGTCTTCTACATCCTGACAGTTTTCTGAAAAAGCTATGTTTCTATGTCAGTCGTTCTTCGATTTTTCAAAAAATATCAGACCTACAAAAATGGGTTAAGAGATTAACTAATGCACAAATCAAGCGGGGCTCTCTTTGATTTCGTCTGCATTGAAGAGCATGATTCTTCTTTGTTTTTAAAACTTTTATATGTAAGAGTTGATCTCCCACGTGGTCTGTTTGACCACCTGTATTCCATTCTAAAGCCCAGGGTCCGGTTCACCGTGTGGAGGGTACTGTGGGAAGACAATCTACACCAGAAAGAAAGAAAGCATCTGGCAGACATTTACTCACTACCAGACCATCTCAAAGAATGTTCCCATTTCAAATCTATTTAGATGAGGGTCTATTGGACAGCAGTCAGATGGACTTGTTATGGGCATTATGTGGACACAAGGGGCATTATGGGGTGAGACAGCCAGAGATATCTTTGGACATTATTTTTGGAATGTCAGGGCTTTATGCGATTAAGCCACGGGGATAATAATTATTAGAAAAAAGAATCTACCAGTTGAACGTTAGAAGAAGATGTGCCCTCATTTCTTCACAGATCTGTGGATACATACATAGTACATACACAGTCCTTGCAAGGGAGAAATGTGAACAGCAAATCTATTTATTTGGAAAAGCATAATAATACTAGGTAAAATAAAATAAACTTAGTTTAAGGGAGAGCTGCTTTCATGCTTATGTTTTAGCATTAAGCTTTTGGAATCATACTGCTGGATCAGTCTTCTTTTGTTATTTGTTTATTATTTAATAGACACCCATCAGATTCAAACTCCAAACACAATGCCCAGCCATGGGTACACGGTTTGAATCAATGAATAATTCCATAAAAGGAGTGTCTATTGTTGGTAGACACATTCCAGGTTGTACTGTCTGTGAGCTCAGTGAATTGGCCCGTCCTTCTGTCTGTCAGATGCTATCTATGAGCCACTGTTGAGAAGGTGTCTCTTTCTGTAAACAATGATGCTAGTCAGGCAAGTGTTTGAATGCCTGTTTTCTCCCCACTGACCTGGAGTTGAACTTTGCATTGTCTCTTTGCATCGAGCATTACTACTGGGTGGCAGAAATGTGTTTACCCCACACAATCAAAGCATGCAATTGTACTTGCCTGTACTTACAAGAACAGACAAGAAGAGGACAGGAAGGTGTAGCTTAGGTGAGGCAGTATAGTACAGTAACTGTGAGGAAGATGCAAGGAACAGTGGGCCTTTGTTACATCTCTCCTAGATGTTTTGAAAGTGGTACGTCATGCTTCATGCTTGCTTGCTCGGCATGCATGCCATGTGGGTGCAGTGTGTCAACTGTGCTTTATCGGTAACTAGACACTTACGTTCCCTTGCAGTATACTGATCTTTTCAGATTGTTCTCATATTGAAATAAAGGCTCTGTTTACCTTTTGTGAGGGTATACGACCTATAACAAACCTGCTCATTTTGGAGATAACGATCTAATCTAAAAAATAAATAAAAAACAGTGCATGTCAATGCTGATGTGATTCTGATTAATGGGATCGGATCGTGTGTGCAATGTCACCCAAAATAAACTAATCGTCCCTTTAATTAAGTTCTAACCTACGTAGCTGGAGACCTGTCTTTCATGTCCTTCCCTTTCTCTGTCCCGTTTCCTGTCTCAATAAATGAAGCATAAATAAAAATCATAAGAAAAGCATGGAGCATGGAACACCTGGAGATGGGAGATCCCTTCCACAGCAGGGTGCTAGTGTCCAACTGGCTACCAGATCCCTTCCACATCAGGGCGCTAGTGTCCAACTGGCTACCAGATCCCTTCCACATCAGGGTGCTAGTGTCCAACTGGCTACCAGATCCCTTCCACAGCAGGGTGCTAGTGTCCAACTGGCTACCAGATCCCTTCCACAGCAGGGTGCCTAGTGTCCAACTGGCTACCAGATCCCTTCCACATCAGGGTGCTAGTGTCCAACTGGCTACCAGATCCCTTCTACAGCAGGGTGCTAGTGTCCAACTGGCTACCAGATCCCTTCCACATCAGGGCGCTAGTGTCCAACTGGCTACCAGATCCCTTCCACAGCAGGGCGCTAGTGTCCAACTGGCTACCAGACTAGTTTGGGTCAGAGTCACATTTGAAGTTAATTTGGAACCTAGACTCTAAATTACAGTACGCTTTAAATGTCTATTCAGAATGAATGTAATCTCTCAAGACAGATAAAAAAGGTTCTCAGATTGGAATGAATGTTAGTTTAACTCTGAGTGAAAAACATTTATCGATACAATTTAGCGGTGTACGTATAGTCGTATACGTGTGCATTCTCTCTGCTGGGTGCCACTATACAGTAGCTACAGTATCTCCTCAAATGACTGATGACGTGGAGGAGATAAATGAAGGCTCTGGCCCGTCTGCTTTGAGACAATAGAAATAGAGTCCAAAGGGAAGCATGCACACATTCTACAGGTGCTGAACAAAAGATACAGTACAGCACAGTGAAAAAGGTCCAGCACACCGATGTTAAGCTCTGAGGCACTTTATTTGCAGAGAATAAACAAAGTTTAGAAACGTGTGGGTCTTCGTCAGGTTTATACTGTAGCCTGTAGCCTGTCTGAAGGACTGCTGTGCTGACCTCTGTATGTTGGCTGAGGATAAAGTGTAACCTATCTATGCTAAACTAAATGTGTCTATTCATGTAAAGGAAGTACAGGTAAGAGACATGCATTACTGAAACATGTAATCAACATACAGGCTATTCAAAATAACTTTGCATGTTAAGAAGGTTTCCTCTTTAGAGACCCTGGCATGGCCAGTAACTCAGTGGCTCCTATGACTTCTATTCTTGCATGATTCTACCCTTAAATTACTCAAGCATATGACGACACCTACTGGTCATGTTTAGTAATTATGACATACAGTATAAGGATGGCAAAATGCCTGTCACCTCTTTTGACTAGAAAAGGAATATTAATGTCAGTAACACTCCTCGAGTGGAGCAACAGCTGCGAGCACTATTCTAAAATATTGATCCCAACCCCACTTCAAAAGCTCCCCAATTTACCAAGTTATTATGGTCATTCAAACAAAACGTCTAAGCCCTGAGCTTTAGTATATTGTATAATATTCAAAATTCAATACATTTTGTGCAATTATTCATTTGTATTTTAAAACGCTACATTTTCAAGGTTAAGTATAGTCACGAACACAAGGAGACCCCCCTCGTTACATTTATTTTAAAAGGCCGTAACAGTAACAGGTTTGACCACACCACATACACACACACACACACACACACACACACACACACACACACACACACACACACACCCCCATACAGATTGTGTGTGTGTGTGTGTGTGTGTGTGTGTGTGTGTGTGTGTGTGTGTGCGTACGTGCGTGTGTGTGTGTGTTTACAGCAGATCAGGCCATTTCTCAGAAATGAGCCCTGAACTAAAAGTGAAAGTATGCAGCTGTGGCAGTTTTCACATTTTGGAGCCATGCCATAGTCGCTCCATTAAGGAACAGCTTTGTCTGCAGTGGCGTGTGCTAGAGCACCCCCTGACATTTTTGCAATGTGCCCTTTTGAATGAAAGGAAACACACTGTACAGTATGTGGACTATGCTGACATTGAAAAAGCTTCTAATATATTATTTAGGCCCCGATATCTATACATCTCACACTATTAAGGAAACCGGACGGTTCCACGGGCTGCACAAGGTGCCCTTTTCCACTTGAGCACCTGCCCCTCTAAATGTCTGTGCACGCCACTGTTTGTCTGTATGTTTGTTTGTACCATGACCTGTCACCTATATTGTATGAGAACAGTGTGTTAAATTGAACAGTAATACAAATTTTACCTGTCATTTCATAAGGGCCGATCTACATTTTCGGGGCAAGTGCAAAGGAAAGGAAAGGTAGGCTACTATGTTTACCCAGGGTAACTGGACTAAGCTCAAGAACTTGTTTACAGCCAGGCCCTGACCTGTACTTGCCCTGAGACCTTTAGTGTGAACTGTTAGCCTCTGCCTCTGCCCCCTCTGGACCTCTGCCTATTCTACCTACCTCTACCTATTTCTCACCAGCGCCAAAGATGGTTCATTATGAAGATCCACCATAGCAGGCAAAATGGTGCATTCGTGCATCATGACGTCATGACATTGGCTTACGTTACGTGTATACCGTAGATGCCAATCAAGCTCTGTCTACATAGATCTCTATATAAATCTACAAGCTCACAATGCGTCACCTTTACGACGAGTTGTGAGCTTGTAAATCGGCTATTCTCCTTTTGAACTCTAACAAAAATAAATAGCAAAAAAGAAAAGACACATTATAAAAAAACATTATAAATAAATACATGTAAAAGAAAGATTTAAAAAAATATATATACCATAGGCCTACTGCCCTACTCAAAGAACCACAATTAATGGAATTACAGACATTTGTTTTATTTTTATTATTACTATTATTATTATTACTACTACAATTATTCAAAAATAATAATTCAAATGTATAATTTGTTGAAAGCTATGTTTTTTTATTTCTCCTATGTTTTTATTTCTTATTTTATTTTTTACTATGTTTTATTTTGAGTTAGTGTTTGTAAACAATTGTAAGTATTGCCTTTGTTAAAATGTTAAATGTTTGTCTGTGTCGGACCCTTTACAGTCTATAGTCGGACCCCAGGAAGACTAGCTTTTGTCAAGGCAAAAGCTATTGGGGATCCTTATAAACAATAAACAATAAACAATATCATTATTATTACTATTAGTTAAGGAGGCTTGTAAAATAAAATAAACGCTCCTGGTTGGTTACGTTAGGTTCGCCGTGCCTGCTTGTCACAGTTGAGGCAAAAATAATCTCCCTGTGCTTTTGGAGCGTCTACTTCCGGACACGTTATTGTTGCATCAGCAGCAGCAGCGGCAGTAACACATCACTATACAATGTCTGCAGAACAAGGTACAGTATTTACACTACATGTATTTACACTATTGCTTTATAACTTCAGCTTTCATTCACGTCAAACGTGATGTGGGGTGTTCTGTACATCACAGCGGCTGTGAGGCAACCATAAACGTACGTGTTGTGTTTTTGTTTTGTTATTATGGATGAATGATGACCATCAATGGATCATGACATCAGCTAGCTATTATCCTACCGAAGCAGTGCTGGCAAAAAATATACATTATGCTCAGCTGTACTATTATAGTCAAGTCAAGATATCAATTCAAAGCATAACGTTTACGCCTCAGTTATATACACGCTTTGTCGAAATCCATTGAAACGGAATCTGAATGAATAAAACCACATTATGATCATATACTGTCTGTCTCTAGATCTGTCTGGGATGCTTGATCGTTATAGCGTTGCATTTATTATCAACGCTAAATTATCATTAATACATATTACAGTCAGATATTTATTTGATACATTTTCGGTTTAATTTCACTTAGTTTCTGGATCCACTATAGATGACGTGCGTGTGTTAACTTGGTTTCTAGCGGAGAACCGAACCGAACGCTATGGACCAGAGCTGAGGTTTCTATTTGACACATTGGGAGGAGAGTGGTTTCACTTTCTCTTGGGATGGATTCAGACTTTTAACATTGCATTGGTTTGGAATACTGGCAGTATTTGAATCAAGTAATCAACTGACTATTAGTATTTAAATTATTAAGTACAGGTCATGTTGTACTTGCCTGTAGGTCAAGTACAGTACAGGTCAAGTACAGGTCATGTTGTACTTGTCCGTAGGTCAAGTACAACATGACCTGTACTTGCCTGTAGGTCAAGTACAGGTAATGTTGTACTTGCCCAAAGGCCATGCCCACTTTCCCTGAAAAGTAAATCGTCCATTATAAAATGTTTGATTAGAATTATTGTTCAATTTAACACATTTTTTTTCACTTTCTGGGGCTGTCGGCTGTGCGATAAATGTAATACCTACATTCTATGCCAAATACCTACATAGCTATGAATATGCCTATGTTGTTCAAACATATTCATGTTCACACAGTATCAGGTACCGTCGCCCCTAAACCATCTCGCACCTCAATGTTTTTCCGCCGGCCGACTGCTCAGTCCAACGGTTCTTGTTGTAATGTATTCTTTATTTAGTTTTACTGAGAATAAGGTTAGAAATAAGTTTAGGTTTAGGCATAGTTTTACTGTGGTTAAGTTTAGGTATAGGGTTAGGTTTAGGCATAGTTTTACTGAGGTTAAGGTTAGGAATAAGGTTGGGTTTAACCGTTTAAGCATAATTTACTTATTTTACTTTAGGAATACCAGGCCGCGCAATTCCGCCGGCTGTACGCCCGGGGTGAGTTGGTAAAGGGGCGACTTGTCTGGTATTCGTTCACACTGCAACAGTGAAAACAGCACATTATAGGTATAAACGGTGCTATTATTTTATATTCCACAGAGCAGAAGAAGGTGTTTACTTTTAGACAGATGTGTTGTGTTTATAGACTGTTCATCCCCTCTGGCTCTAAAAACCAGCACTTGCCCAGTCGGGCAACCTGAAAGCAAACTCCAACTGCTCTAAAGTTTTATTTACCTGCCAGAGACAGGTGGGCAACGTACCTGGGTGTGTTCATGCATGTCTTCTTTAGGAGGTTTTCCCAGCACTAACAGAGAGAGCACAACCTGTGAATGCCAATGAGGACTCCCCTGATATTTACAGCATGCTGATGTAAAAAAAAAAAATCTCTCTTTCATTAGCAGGCAACAGTGCAGCACTATCTCTCTCTCTCTCTCTCTGTTTCTCTCTCTGTTTTGGGTCAGACATCAAATGTCCCTTTTGGGTCTCAAGCTAAAAGGTTTGTGAATGGGAACTGTAGAGGCATTCGTACTCCATCCAACAGAAAAAAGTGCAGAGAAGAATTGTGGCTCAACTGAAGAATATTTATTAACCCATTCTGACCTGAGATCAGATTCATACGAGGTTTCCACTGGACACACACTGGTCTGATTAACCCATTCTGACCTGAGATCAGATTCTAAAAATGTCAGTCGTTCTTCGATTCTTCAAAAATAGCAGACCTACAAGCTCGTAGCGCGCCACTCGGTGGCGCGCTATGAGCTTGTAGATCTGCTATTTTTCAATAGCTAAAGCATAACATGATGCTAACACCAAAATGGGTGCCCGGTCAGAATGGGTTAACTCCAAATATCTACAAACAAAACATGAAATAATAAGTATATGAAATAAGTAAGCAAGTGCGGTCAAAAACTGTATGCCTTCCCAGCCTCACCAAACATTTCCTATTGTTCTCTAAAATGCATGTCAAGTGACCTTTAACAAGCTACGCCCCTTCCTGGCTCCCAGTGAACCTTTCAAAATAAAAGTTCCAAATAACGGTTCCAAATCACTGCAGGGGAACTTTTACTTTGAAGGGGAGAAATTATACAGGAAGTGCACTAAATTGACATGACATACCAGGGATTCTAATTAGAGGTGGAGAGGCTTCTAATAATCCAAATGAACAAATAAAGAAAACATAAAACTGGCTCCAACAGGAACCACTGCTGGCTTTAGCACATCTGCTGTAGCACATCTGTCCCGAGGTTTGATGTGTTGTCCGTTCAGAGACGCTCCTCTGCAATCCGCATACCTCCGGTTGTAAGGAGTTGTTATTTGAGTTGGAACAAAACAAACCACCGTCTGGTCATTCTCTTCATTTTCAGCCACATAACTGCTTTACCTATCATTCCTATCACGCCACCGGCCTACTTCTGCACCCGTTTTAACTGTAATCTGTCTGTCCTAACGCTATGGACGCTATGGTCCAGAGCTAAGGTTTCTATTTGACACATTGGGAGGAGAGTGGTTTCACTTTCTCTTGGGATGATTCAGACTTTTAACATTGCATTGGTTTGGAACTGGCAGTATTTGAATCAAGTAATCAACTGAACTGACCATACTGTTTATTACTGTATATGGAGATCTCTGTATCCGCCTGTGCCTGAAGAGTGCAAACTGACTGTGAAGGTCGGGACTCGAACACGCGGCACACATCACGTCATTACCAGCCTAGGTGCCCAGACCGCTAGGCTTCCACTACAATTTATATAGTTACTAGTTACTTTTTAGATTTAGATAATTCATACAAAACATGCATTCACCACTTCAGCCTTATACACATTTCAGCCATTTGAAAATAGTCGAGCTAGTACAAGCATGTGTCAGGATACAACGCATTGTGAGCTTGTACCTTGTAGATCTGCTATTTTCCAAAGATTTTTCTACATTTGAAAACGTGTGAAATGGGACATTTTGCATAATGAGTACTTTTGGTACTTTCACCCATTCAGGATGGGAACCCCCTTTTGGTGTTTTAAGCATTATGTTATACTTTAGCTATTGAAAAATAGCAGATCTACAAGACATCTACATAGGCTATGTCATTCATTTCATTGTATATTCAAGTTACCGTATTTGCCATATCTGCCTCTGCAACCTTTTGTTTACAATTCCTAAAAGCCTAAAAAAATTATGTTCCAATGTCCAATACCCCAAAAAACCCACAATGATGTTGGCGATCACAATTATCTGTGTGACAATCGAAAGTTTAACCCATTTTGGGCGGGAACCTCTTTTGGTGTTAGCATCATGTTATGCTTTAGCTATTGAAAAATAGCAGATCTACAAGCTCATAGCGCGCTACAAGCTTGTAGGTCTGATATTTTTGAAAAATCTAAAAACGACTGACATAGCTTTTTCAGAAAACTGTCATTTTCAAACAGACATTTTTAGAATCTGATCTCAGGTCAAAATGGCTTAATTATCGTGACCGCTATATAGCCCTAGCTAGCAGCAGTTGGTAATTATTTGCCCTCTTGTCTCTGCAGCCTTTGAGTATGGCTTCTTGCTGCAGATACATGAGGAGGGGCCCTTGGCCGGGGCCCTGAATGAATACATGGCCTCCCGCAGCTATCTGGCAGGGTTCGAACCTTCCCAGGCAGACCAGAGGGTCTTTTCACACCTGCCAAGGCCCCCAGCTCCAGAACACAGCCACGCTCTGCGCTGGTACAGACACATAGCAGCCCTGAAGCTCCACCTCAGCCCAGACAGCAGCAGTGAGTCCACGGTCCACTGTGTCCTCTCTAGGGATGGGATGGGAACAGTCCACTGTGTCCTCTCTAGGGATGGGATGGGAACAGTCCACTGTGTCCTCTCTAGGGATGGGAACAGTCCGCTGTGTCCCCTCTAGGGATGGGAACAGTCCGCTGTGTCCCCTCTAGGGATGGGAACAGTCCGCTGTGTCCCCTCTAGGGATGGGAACAGTCCGCTGTGTCCCCTCTAGGGATGGGAACAGTCCGCTGTGTCCCCTCTAGGGATGGGAACAGTCCGCTGTGTCCCCTCTAGGGATGGGATGGGAACGATAATCCTTATTATTGTTTATCGTGATAAAAAACACTCTACAATAATCGTATCATGGAGATTAATTATCGTGAAATATTTCAATATTTCGGCTATTTTTGTCAAACATTCCCCCCCATAATAAGGGGTAGTGGGTGTTCAAGTGTTTAACAAAAGTGCGGTTTTAAGCATATTTTGATTATCGCGATAATATCGTTAATCACAATTATATTTGCCACAATAATTGTACTTTTCCTATCATCCCATCCCTAGTGTCCCCTGGATATCTAGACCACTGGTTCTCAAGTTCCAGGGACCCCCAGAGACCACTGGTTCTCACGGTCCAGGGACCCCCAGAGATCCTTGAGGGGGTTCCAGGGGGTCCCGTGGAATCAAATGGACCTTTACGGATCCATTATTGGTTTCCAAACTGTTTAGCATTGGTGCATTTTGTCCCAACCTGACCCTTTGGTGTGGTTTGGGCTTAATGCATATCAAATTGGTACCAAACAAGTTGAGAATCATTCGTCCACAGCAGGGGTTTTCAACTGGACCACCACCTCAGATCAGTGAACAAGTATTATACAGCCCTTGCTCCATGCACAGTGCACACCCGTCCCTCTAGCCCAGGCAGAAAGCATGCTAGCTGGGCCAGGCTAACGTAGCACAGACTTAAACCTCACTTAACCTGCTCCTTCCTCACATCCAAACATTGTGTGACGCAAGTGTGTGACGCAAGATTGGGGTGCATACTTCGTTTAGACTAGTCATTGGTTAGACATGGGTTAAGGTTAGGTTTAGGGTGAGGGTTTAAGATAGGTTGTAGTTGTAGGACTAATGACTGGTCTAACCAATGACTAGTCTAAACCAAAAACTGTCTAAACTAAGTACTGCACCCGCAAGATGATCTCTTGGCCTGTGAATAAATGTCGCCTTGGCTTTCACTTTCACTGTTGTACATACTGTGTCATAGAGCGTTCGCTAATGGCTACAGCAGTGCCTGGAAACCTTTTTTTTTAAATATATGAATTCCGCTGTTATTTGTTCAAGAGTACGGCTGAGTGATAAAGAGTCTTGGATTATCATCATTGCCCTAACAAAGCCCTTAACAGCTGGAACAGTTCCCATTGCATGTCGCTGTGTGTCTTTGCCCAGGCAGAAACTGTTTATTTCAATTATTTTAGAAACATTTAACCTTAATGTACTGGATTAACCTGATTCTGACACCTCGGACAACTGCAATTCACTTTAAACTCATGCAAGAAGGATGTGCAGCAAAAGTGTGCATTTTGTGTTTGTCTCTTTGGGCATGCTGTTACATGAATGCGATTATTCAATGTGATATTTTGGGGTTTCAAAACCAAATATTCCATACGTATATCCAGAGTTATGGCCCTTTTTGGATGATTTCTGTGAAGGTCGGAGCACTCATGCTTTAGGGTTGGGACTCGTTAGGATTTTAACGGTACCGGTTCCTAACGGTTCCTAATATTTCTTTTTCCATTTTTTCCTGACATACATTATTATACTTAATTAAGTAGCTCTTTGCTAAACCCCACCACAACAGCGATTGTCCAAATTAATGCCAATCCAAATAGTTTAGCAAATAGTTTTGCTGACACAGTGCTCTTCACTTCTGTCTCCACCCCACCTAGGAAAAGAACCGGTTCCGGCCAGGTCCCAAGCCTATTCATGCTGCATGCTTATTAATTAACACAGACATATTATCATAGACACCAATATAAGGAACATTTGCATGAAGTTTGTTTTCCTAAACTGTTTTCATGCAGTTTACTCTAACAGTAACTGTGAATGTTTTTCAGTGAAAGGAAAGCGGGTCCAGCCTCCATGGTCTGCACCAGAGGGGACGCCTGTCCCTCAACTCCGCCTCTACAACAGCCTGACACGGACTAAGGTACTGTACCTACTGTAGTATTATTACTGTACAACAGCCTGACACGGACTAAGGTACTGTACCTACTGTAGTATTATTACTGTACAACAGCCTGACACGGACTAAGGTACTGTACCTACTGTAGAACCTACGGTACCTACTGTTATTATTATTATTACTGTACAACAGCCTGACACGGACTACGGTACCTACTGTTATTATTATTATTATTACTGTACAACAGCCTGACACGGACTAAGGTACCTACTGTTATTATTATTATTACTGTACAACAGCCTGACACGGACTACGGTACCTACTGTTATTATTATTATTACTGTACAACAGCCTGACACGGACTACGGTACCTACTGTTATTATTATTATTATTACTGTACAACAGCCTGACACGGACTAAGGTACCTACTGTTATTATTATTATTACTGTACAAAAGCCTGACACGGACTACGGTACCTACTGTTATTATTATTATTACTGTACAACAGCCTGACACGGACTACGGTACCTACTGTTATTATTATTATTATTACTGTACAACAGCCTGACACGGACTAAGGTACCTGCCTTCAGAATCAATTTCAAACTCCTTCTCACCATATTCAAAGCCAGGTCCGGTGAGGTCTCGCTATTCTCCCCCCTATGTCCCAACCCGCTCCCTGAGATCCTCATCCAAAGACTTCCTCAACCCTCAAATTTGACGGCTAAAGTCCAAAGGAGACCATGCAGGCTTTCAGCTCCCTATAGCCCCAAAAATCTGCACTTACACATCAAGCGCGCTGAATCAGTGTCCTCTTTTAAATCCCTTTTAAAAAACCCACTTTTATAGATTAGCCTTCTCCCCCAATCTAACATTTTAGTATATATATATATTTTCCTACTTTTGTTTTCTATTTGAATGTCTTTGCTGTATATTTTTCTGTTTGTTGTTGTTGTAAAGCACTTTGTAATGCAATTTGAAAGGTGCTATATAAAATAAAGTTGTATTATTATTTATTACTGTAGAACAGTTGTTCCCAAACCTTTTTCACGTCCAGAAACCCTAAATTGACACATTTTTCCATAAAAAGAAAAACATGTTTATAATATATTACTCCTACACATTTTGTCCATACATCACAAACGTTCCTGACCTGTTGGGAGACCTGTGCTATTATTTACATTACCTATTTGAATGTTTCAGGAGCTGTTCGTCCCCCAGAATGGGAACAAAGTGCTATTATTTACGTGACCTATTTGAATGTTTCAGGAGCTGTTCGTCCCCCAGAATGGGAACAAAGTGCTATTATTTACATTACCTATTTGAATGTTTCAGGAGCTGTTCGTCCCCCAGAATGGGAACAAAGTGCTGTGGTACTGCTGTGGACCGACGGTGTACGATGCTTCTCACATGGGACACGCCAGGTACATGTATGATGCTTCTCACATGGGACACGCCAGGTACATGTATGATGCTTCTCACATGGGACACGCCAGGTACATGTATGATGCTTCTCACATGGGGACATGCCAGGTACATGTATGATGCTTCTCACATGGGACATGCCAGGTACATGTATGATGCTTCTCACATGGGGACATGCCAGGTACATGTATGATGCTTCTCACATGGGACATGCCAGGTACATGTATGATGCTTCTCACATGGGACACGCCAGGTACATGTATGATGCTTCTCACATGGGACACGACAGGTGACCAAATGATTAGTAGAAATAATGGAAACATGTATGTTCAAACCCGTTACTCTCTGGTTTAATATTTATAAAACGTTTCATCTCACGAACCTTTGAGGTTTTCTGACCTCAATAACACAAAAAACTGAACTTTGGACATTCAGTGGATTTTCTGTGGTCTCTGTGGATTTTATGAATAATTGGGCTCAGAAACGTGCTGTGCTTTTTTGGCCCCTGGACTTTGATGTCAAAATCCATTAATCCCACCCCCGTTCCCTCTGGCTTTCAAAGGCCATACGAGGCAAACGTGGCCTGGGCCGTGGCTCAGCGGTCCAGGCAACCTTGGCTGGTAATCCAGTCTGGCAGTGTGCCGCGGGTTCGACTCCCCTTTACTGCATGTCTTCCCCCCATAGAGTATTAACCCATTCTGACCGGGAACCCGTTTTGGTGTTAGCATCATGTTATGCTTTAGCTATTGAAAAATAGCAGATCTACAAGCTCATAGCGCGCCACCGAGTGGCGCGCTACGAGCTTGTAGGTCTGCTATTTTTGAAAAATCGAAGAACGACTGACATTTTTAGAATCTGATCTCAGGTCAGAATGGGTTAATCAGACCAGTGTGTGTCCAGTGGAAACCTCGTATGAATCTGATCTCAGGTCAGAATGGGTTAAAAGGATAGAGACTGATCTGGCGTGAAGCTTCCGCCCAAATGCGGAAGTGCAACCGAGCGCTCGATGTTAAAGCCCAGCTGCACTGGCCCCTTGCTTCCCCCCCATCTCTCTCCCCATTTCCTGTCAGCCTACTGTCTGTCCCTCCATGAAAAAAATAATAAAATAAAGGCAAAAGCCACAACAAAAATAACTTTACATACGGTAATCTACATATCTTTTGATATTCTGTGTGTCTCAACAGGTCCTACATATCTTTTGATATTCTGCGACGGATACTGAAAGACTACTTCAGATACGATGTCCTGTACTGCATGAACATCACAGACATCGATGACAAGGTGAGATTCATCTAGATCAGGGCTCTTCTCCGATCGGAGTCCTACTGAGTAGAATTCTAGCCCGAACCCGGCCAAAAATTCTTCGGGCCGGATCGGGCCTGAAATCTATGCCAATAAGTCGGGCCGGGTCGAGCCTTCTGTGAAAAAAATAAAACTAAATCTACTACCCCCAGAAAATGTATTTCAACTTCCCCTTGCGGCCTGAAGCCCAAACCACACCGGTAGGGACTCCTTCTAAAAACCGTCTTGTCCCGTCTCGACCCTTTGGTGTGGTTTGGGCTTCACGGGAAGGCCAATGGAAGTGGATGTGTTGGATGCATTCCTTCCTAGCCCGTGTTATTAACCCATTCTGACCTGAGATCAGATTCATACGAGGTTTCCACTGGACACACACTGGTCTGATTAACCCATTCTGACCTGAGATCAGATTCTAAAAATGTCAGTCGTTCCTTAGATTTTTCAAAAATAGCAGACCTACAAGCTCTTAGCGCGCCACTCGGTGGCGCGCTACGAGCTTGTAGATCTGCTATTTTTCAATAGCTAAAGCATAACATGATGCTAACACCAAAACGGGTTCCCGGTCAGAATGGGTTAAAGAAAAACGGAAATCGGCGATCGGAAATCTGCAAAAGTAAAGCTTTTTCACCATGTTTTGGCCATTATCTCTGGAACGGAAGGTCCAATCTTCTCAGTTCGAAGCTTGTTGGATGCGTGAGAAGCAAATAATGACACCTTTCCGGGTTTCTCAAGTTGTCAGGCCTAAATGTATGGCTCAGCTCAGCTCGGCCCAGCTGAGCCAGGCCCGGCTCGGCCCAGCCTGATCAAACAAGTTAACCGGATAGACAAAGTAATAGAAATTAAACAATGTTGTGTCTTTCAGATCATCCGGAGAGCCAGACAGAACTACCTGTTGGAACAATACAAGGACAAGAAGCCAGGCGTCCAGAAAGTCCTACAAGATGTCCTCAGTGCCCGAGATGTGAGAATTATTATTATTATTATTATTACAAGGTGTCCTCAGTGCCCGAGAGGTGAGAATTATTATTATTATTATTATTACAAGGTGTCCTCAGTGCCCGAGATGTGAGAATTATTATTATTATTATTATTATTATTATTATTATTATTATTATTATTATTATTACAAGATGTCCTCAGTGCCCGAGATGTGAGAATTATTATTATTATTATTACAAGATGTCCTCAGTGCCCGAGATGTGAGAATTATTATTATTATTATTATTACAAGGTGTCCTCAGTGCCCGAGATGTGAGAATTATTATTATTATTATTATTACAAGGTGTCCTCAGTGCCCGAGATGTGAGAATTATTATTATTATTATTATTACAAGGTGTCCTCAGTGCCCGAGATGTGAGAATTATTATTATTATTATTATTACAAGGTGTCCTCAGTGCCCGAGATGTGAGAATTATTATTATTATTATTATTACAAGATGTCCTCAGTGCCCGAGATGTGAGAATTATTATTATTATTATTATTACAAGGTGTCCTCAGTGCCCGAGATGTGAGAATTATTATTATTATTATTATTACAAGGTGTCCTCAGTGCCCGAGATGTGAGAATTATTATTATTATTATTATTATTATTATTATTACAAGATGTCCTCAGTGCCCGAGATGTGAGAATTATTATTATTATTATTATTACAAGATGTCCTCAGTGCCCGAGATGTGAGAATTATTATTATTATTATTATTATTACAAGATGTCCTCAGTGCCCGAGATGTGAGAATTATTATTATTATTATTATTACAAGGTGTCCTCAGTGCCCGAGATGTGAGAATTATTATTATTATTACAAGATGTCCTCAGTGCCCGAGAGGTGAGAATTATTATTATTATTATTATTACAAGGTGTCCTCAGTGCCCGAGAGGTGAGAATTATTATTATTATTATTATTATTATTATTACAAGATGTCCTCAGTGCCCGAGAGGTGAGAATTATTATTATTATTATTATTATTACAAGATGTCCTCAGTGCCCGAGATGTGAGAATTATTATTATTATTATTATTACAAGGTGTCCTCAGTGCCCGAGATGTGAGAATTATTATTATTATTATTATTATTACAAGATGTCCTCAGTGCCCGAGATGTGAGAATTATTATTATTATTATTATTATTATTATTATTATTATTATTATTATTATTATTATTATTATTATTATTATTACAAGGTGTCCTCAGTGCCCGAGAGGTGAGAATTATTATTATTATTATTATTATTATTATTACAAGATGTCCTCAGTGCCCGAGAGGTGAGAATTATTATTATTATTATTATTATTACAAGATGTCCTCAGTGCCCGAGATGTGAGAATTATTATTATTATTATTATTACAAGGTGTCCTCAGTGCCCGAGATGTGAGAATTATTATTATTATTATTATTATTACAAGATGTCCTCAGTGCCCGAGATGTGAGAATTATTATTATTATTATTATTACAAGGTGTCCTCAGTGCCCGAGATGTGAGAATTATTATTATTATTATTATTACAAGGTGTCCTCAGTGCCCGAGATGTGAGAATTATTATTATTATTATTATTATTACAAGATGTCCTCAGTGCCCGAGATGTGAGAATTATTATTATTATTATTATTACAAGATGTCCTCAGTGCCCGAGAGGTGAGAATTATTATTATTATTATTATTATTACAAGATGTCCTCAGTGCCCGAGATGTGAGAATTATTATTATTATTATTATTATTACAAGATGTCCTCAGTGCCCGAGATGTGAGAATTATTATTATTATTATTATTATTACAAGATGTCCTCAGTGCCCGAGATGTGAGAATTATTATTATTATTATTATTATTACAAGGTGTCCTCAGTGCCCGAGATGTGATAATTATTATTATTATTATTATTATTACAAGGTGTCCTCAGTGCCCGAGATGTGAGAATTATTATTATTATTATTATTATTATTATTATTACAAGGTGTCCTCAGTGCCCGAGATGTGAGAATTATTATTATTATTATTATTATTACAAGGTGTCCTCAGTGCCCGAGAGGTGAGAATTATTATTATTATTATTATTATTATTATTATTACAAGATGTCCTCAGTGCCCGAGATGTGAGAATTATTATTATTATTATTATTATTATTACAAGATGTCCTCAGTGCCCGAGATGTGAGAATTATTATTATTATTATTATTACAAGGTGTCCTCAGTGCCCGAGAGGTGAGAAGAAGCTTTCTATTGTAGCTGAAACCTTCATATCTAATAACATTTATTGTTGAGAATTTCCAAAGGCAACCTAAATGGCAGCCCCTGGTGGACACTCCCCTTCCACACCATCACTGCACCCCCCATCACTCACAGGTGTCTGCCATCTGCCATCTGGGCTGATTGCCACCGTCAGCCCAGGTGTGCTCCACTACAAACACACACTCACTCCACACACAGTCACTCCACTCACACAGCTCTCCACGCCAGACCCATGCGTCCATGACCAAATGTAAGCTCTTGTCTATGTTATTATGTGTTATATATACTATATACTTTAATGTTTTGAGCTAAATTGATTGCATTTGGTTTTTGAGCTAAAGTGATTGCAAATTGTCTGATCTACACTTTTCCTGTCTTTCCATGTTGTCAGAACCATGGCTTCTGGACAAGTGGAACAATAAAATGCACCAAAGATTTCAAGTCAATGTCAACGTCTTTCATTTGAACAATTTTGGGTGGTCAGCAAATGTCACGAACAACAAACTCTAAAATATGGTCCTTCTAACCGGATGCTGACTGCCCAAATAAGACATTGACTTGATTGATACTAAAACCATTGAAATTGCATTGAAAATATGCTGCAAGAGGAAAGTGAAGGAACAGTGCCCAAGACCTACCCTGGAAGGGATAGACAGAAACCCCAGAGGTATGGGACGGCACAGCCCCCCCCTGCACAAAAGGCCACACCGACCATTGGGTCCCTGGCCAGCATGGCCGAAGCTCTAAAAAGAGCAGAGATGGAGGGGAAGGAAGAAATGGAGGCCATGAGGAAGAAAATGGAGGAGCTTGGCAGGCAAGGGAGAGAGAGGTCCAACCTGCTAGCTCACATTAGCACCTTGCTAATGAGTGGCAACCAACAAATGGAGGAGACAGATGACCACCATCTTGGAGCGGTGGGGGGAGCACTCCCCACTGGCCCCCTCCTTGGGGCACAGGGAGGTGCACTGGAGCTAGGGGAAGGTGCCCCCCCCCTCAACTCCGAAGCAGAGGACTACCCCGACGAGGTGGTTGTGCATTCAAATGAATACCTTGAATCCCCCACTCAGCACGGCCCAACACGGCCTGAAGGGGGGGCTGAGCCACCAGGAGGAGCCCTGCTACCCCTAGGAGACCAATACAGGCTCACTGGCCGGCAGGGGCCAGAAGCTCCACAGAGCAACAGGCCTCAGCATGTGGGAACATCCACACCGGAGGATAGACGGTTGGTCGTCAGGAAGGAGAAGGCTGTCAGGATTCAACACACCTCAAATACTAATGAGGACAATTCTGCAGAGGAGCACTTCACCAACTACCAACTCTACAACCTCCCTCCAAGTACAGTTAAGAAGAACCGGTCAGCTTCACCTCCAGCCATACGCCCAGTTCAGCAGATCATCCGCTCCCCAGTCCAAGTGGTCCATTCCCACTCTACCCCCTCTCGACCGCATCCTGCCTATTCCCAGCCACTTCTGTCACCAAACCTTCAAACCTTTCATCACGATCTGGCTCCCTCTGCTGGCCATCTTCAGTCACTGCCTCCTTCTCAGCCAGCCAGACCTGGGAATTCATGTCCCACACCTCCGCCTCTTCACTATGCTGTGGCCCAACTTCGACCACCTCTTCCCGGTCAGGTGCCTTGTGTACAGGTACCATGCCAACCACCAGCTCATCATCCCTATGGGCCAGCCGTATATGGCATCCCAAAGCCTTCAATCCCTGACTTCACTCAAGACAATGAAAGAGACTTTGCCAACCTGAAGCTGGCACTCGACAACCTGCTCGATCCTCATGTTCAATTGAGTGAAAAATATAAATATCATGTCCTTCTTGAGCACCTCAAATTCCCTGAGGCTCAGATGATTGCCCAGTCTTGCCGCCATCATGTGGAGCCCTACACCGCGGCGATGCAGGCCCTGCAGCTGCAGTACGGTCAACCCCACCAGCTGGCTCAGAGTGAGATTGCAGCGATCCTTACAGCCCCGGACGTCAAATCCAATGACCCCCAAGCTGTCCAGCACTTCTCACTCCAGGTTCACTTGCTCGTCAGCATGCTCGAGTCTCTTGAGGGTCCTACCGGCTACGAGCTCAACTGCTGCTCACATGTCGACCGCCTGCTGAGCAAACTGCCAAGATACCTGAGGGAGAGCTTCATCGAGTTCCTACATCTACAAGGCAAACTCACTGTCGCCACACTTAACCCCTACAACCTGAGGGACTTGGCCGGATGGCTGCAATCCAAGGCTCAACAGCAGAGGCTCTCTAACCGTCTCGTTCAGCGGTACCACAGTGGCCATCAGCAGGAGCAACCCAATACCAGGCCACCTAAGACAACCAAGAACAAGAGCCAAGCAGCTGTCTATCATGGCTCGGAACCAGATGTCCCTCAGACCCAGTCTTTGCAGAAATCCAAATCCCCAGGAAAATCCAATAACAAGCCTAACATTCACTGCCTGTTCTGCCGGGCCAACGACCACTACATTACCAGATGTTCCAAGATCGAGTCTCAGACTAAGGAGGAACTGCGATCATGGATACTAAAGGACAAGAGATGCTGGAAGTGTGGCCGTACCTCTCACTTGGCCAGTGATTGCACCTTGAAGAAGCCCTGCCCTGACTGCGGTCAACTTCATCTTCGGGTCTTGCATCCCGTGGCCGACTCAGAGCCAAGGTCGGATCCTTCCCGCCCACAAAGCAAGATCTACTTCTCTCATACCAATCCTTCAGACCGTGTACTTCTTAAAGTTGTCCCAGTACTTCTATGGCACAACAATGTGTCACTCAGTACACACGCCGTTCTGGATGATGGCTCAGTCCGGTCCATGATTCTCCCGGCTGCAGTCAAACATCTCCAGTTGAAGGGGAAGAGGGAGGTATTGGCTCTGCGCACCATCCGATCAGAGCTTACCCACCTTGAAGGGAAAAGTGTGCAGTTTGAGATATCGCCCATACTCACACCATCAGTCAGATACCCTCTCAAGCAAGCATTCACTGCCGAAGGTATTGATCTCATCGACCAAACCTACCCAATCCAGTCCCTCAAGCGGCGCTATCCATATCTGAGGGATATCCCCCTCCGATCCTTCCGAAAGGTCCAGCCCCTGGTCTTGATTGGATCCGACAACTCTCACTTGATCTCACCTATAGAGCCGGTGAGAAGAGGCCCTCAGGGAGGCCCCCTGGCGGTGCACACACAGCTGGGATGGACCCTCCAAGGTCACGAGGGTCTCCCTGAAAGCGGTCCCTCAGCTCATCAATGCCTGTTCACTGCCTCTCTTAACCCAGCTGACTCCTTACTCGGCCATGTCGAAAGGCTATGGAAGCTGGACGTCCTACCCTTCCGCAGTGAGAAACACATCACAAGGTCGCAACAGGACAAGCAGGCAATTGAAATACTGGAGGCCCGAACAGAGAGGGTGAATGTCGACGGCATTGAGCGCTATGCGACCCCACTCCTTCGCATGGCCGATGCTCCTAGACTGAAAGTCCCGATGGAAGCGGTCATGTCCAACTTACGGAGTACAGAACGGAGGCTCCTAAAGGACCAGGATAAGGCCACTGTCTACAGTACGGAAATATCCAAGCTGGAGGAAGCTGGCTATGTCAAGAAAGTACCTCCCAAGGCTATTAACAGTTCAACAGAATCCTGGTACTTACCTCATCATCTTGTCCATCATAACAACAAGAATCGCCTGGTCTTCAACTGCTCATTCCGATTCCAGGGCATGTGCTTGAATGACCAACTACTCCCTGGTCCAACTCTGAGCCCTTCCCTCATAGGGGTCCTTCTCCGCTTCCGCCAATATCCAGTGGCAGTTAGCGGCGATATCAAGGGCATGTTCCACCAGGTCCGACTGCTACCGGATGACCGGCCCTTGCTCAGATTCCTCTGGCGGAACATGGACCGGGAAGCGACACCTGACGTCTATGAATGGCAAGTCCTGCCTTTTGGCACCACAAGCAGCCCCTGTTGCGCAACCTTTGCCCTTCAGAAACATGTCAAGGATCACTGTGAAGGACACGAGGATATCAAGTCGACTGTGGAAAACAACTTCTACGTCGACAACTGCCTGACCAGCTGCCCTGGCATTCCAGAAGCGAAATGCCTGGTGGATCGTACCTGTGGACTCCTAGCTTCAGGTGGCTTCCAGGTGCGACAGTGGGCCAGCAACCACCAAGGGGTGGTCGAACACTTACCTCCCGAAGCCCGGTCACAGAGCCTAGAGCTCTGGCTCTCGCAGGACCGGGTCGAACCCATTGAATCCACTCTGGGCCTGAAGTGGAAATGCATCCCGGACATCTTGAGCTATCGGCACAAGCCCCTGCAATCATCCCCCTTAACAATGAGGAGGATCTATCAAGTGCTTGCTCAACAGTATGACCCCCTAGGGTTCCTTACACCCTACCTCACCAGAGCCAAAGTCCTTGTCCAGCAGCTATGGTCAAAGCAGAGAGACTGGGATGACCCCGACTTGCCTGAGGACATTCGGGCTGCCTGGGGAGCCTGGGAGGCAGAGCTACCCGATATTGAGTCCATCTCCATTCCTCGATGCTACACCCAAGCCGATAGACCCACTGTCCTTACTCAAGACCTCCACGTCTTCTGTGACGCCTCGGAACGGGCCTACGGAGCAGTTGCATATCTGCTTGATGAGTACAACGGAGAACTTCATACCAGCTTTGTCATGGCCAGATCCAGAGTTGCTCCTAAGAGGCAACAGTCTATGCCACGACTGGAGCTCTGCGGTGCTTTGGCTGGGGCCCAACTAGCTCATCTCCTACAAAGGGAGCTCAGTATCCCTCTTCGCCATACAACTTTGTGGACAGACTCCACCACGGTTCTTGAATGGCTACAATCTGAATCCTGCCGTTTCAAGGTGTTCGTTGGCGTGAGGGTAACTGAAATTCGAGAGCTCACAGATCCCCACTCCTGGCGTTATGTGGATTCCCACAACAATCCTGCTGACGACATTACTAGAGGAAAAACCCTTGCTGACCTATCCCAGCCAAGTCGTTGGAAAACTGGACCGGCTTTCCTTAAGCAACCACACGACCATTGGCCCGTCCGGCCTGCAAGCACAACCCAACCAGATCTTTCGGAAGTCAAAGGTCTCACCTTTTGCAGCCTGACCACCATCCAAACTCCGGGTCAGCTGCCCCCAAACTCCACTCAGTACTCCTCATGGAAGGACTTGGTACAACTCACCTACGATGAGCTCCACAGTCAAACTCCTGGGAGTTCACCCGCCCCAACCTATGCGGATGCCGAGCTCCAACTCCTCAAACAATGCCAAGCTGAGAGCTTCCCCATGGAGCTGAAAGCCCTACATGCCAACAAACTCCTGCCTTGCAACAGCAGGCTCAGAACCCTTGCCCCCGAGCTTGATGGGCAGACCGGCCTCATAAGGGTTGGCGGAAGGCTCCGGAATGTTCAGGGCCCCCTCCAGTCTCCCTTGCACCCTGTTGTGCTGGACCCTCTACACCCCATCACTAAACTGCTCATCAAGGACTTTGATGAGAGACTGCTCCACTCTGGTCCGGAGCGAGCCTTTGCCGAACTCCGTAGGCACTACTGGATCCTCCGAGGGAGGCAGGCAGTGAAACGCCATCAGTCTTCATGCCCAGACTGTCATCGTTGGCGTTCCAAGCCAAAAGTCCCCCTAATGGCCGACCTACCACCTGCTCGCCTCAGGCTATTGAGCCCTCCATTCCATTCTACCGGGGTTGACTGCTTCGGCCCCTTCATGGTCAAAATCGGACGTCGCACGGAGAAGCGATGGGGTGTGATATTCAAATGCATGACAACCAGGGCAGTGCATCTCGAACTCCTCAATTCCCTGGACACCGATGCATTTCTCCTTGCCCTCAGGAGGTTCATCTCTCGCAGAGGCAAACCTATGGAACTACATTCGGACAGGGGCACCAACTTCCGTGGTGCCGAACGAGAGCTCCAGGAAGCCTTTCAGGCCATGGAACCCGAACTACAGAAAAAACTTTGCGCCTACCAACTCACCTTCAAGTTCAATCCTCCAAACTCCCCCCACTTCGGAGGCCTCTGGGAGAGGGAGATTCGTTCAGTCAAAACTGCACTGCAGGTTGCGGTTGGGCACCAATCCGTATCGGAGGACGTACTTAACACAGTACTGACGGAGGTTGAAGGAATCCTTAATTCCAAACCACTGGGATATACATCTTCTGATGTGGCTAACCTGGACCCTGTGACTCCCAACATGCTCCTCATGGGGCGGCGTGACTCCCACCTACCTCAAGTCACGTACGCTGCCGAGTCCATGGGGCGGCGGCGTTGGCGTCAGAGTCAAATCCTGGCGGACCAGTTCTGGTCTCAATTCATACGGGACTACCTCCCAACCCTTCAGTCTCGGAACAAATGGCTAACCGAAACCGATAACCTCAAAGAGGACATAATAGTCCTCGTCATGGACCCCCAAATGCCTAGGGCACACTGGCCAATAGGCAAGGTCACAAAGGTCCACCCCAGTCCGGACGGACGGGTCCGATCAGCAGACGTCGCCATCCGGGATCGGATCTACACCCGACCAGTGGCACGCCTCATTCCATTACCCTCGCTGCCACCTTGATCGCCTCTGGACAATTCCGGCTAGTCACAGCAGCTGGGCTGCCGTGGGGGCGGCTGTTGAGAATTTCCAAAGGCAACCTAAATGGCAGCCCCTGGTGGACACTCCCCTTCCACACCATCACTGCACCCCCCATCACTCACAGGTGTCTGCCATCTGCCATCTGGGCTGATTGCCACCGTCAGCCCAGGTGTGCTCCACTACAAACACACACTCACTCCACACACAGTCACTCCACTCACACAGCTCTCCACGCCAGACCCATGCGTCCATGACCAAATGTAAGCTCTTGTCTATGTTATTATGTGTTATATATACTATATACTTTAATGTTTTGAGCTAAATTGATTGCATTTGGTTTTTGAGCTAAAGTGATTGCAAATTGTCTGATCTACACTTTTCCTGTCTTTCCATGTTGTCAGAACCATGGCTTCTGGACAAGTGGAACAATAAAATGCACCAAAGATTTCAAGTCAATGTCAACGTCTTTCATTTGAACAATTTTGGGTGGTCAGCAAATGTCACGAACAACAAACTCTAAAATATTTATTATTATTATTATTATTATTTATTTAAGTGAAAATCGGTAGGATACGTATATCCTTTTTATTGTATTGTCTTTCAAAAAAGCTGAGGCCTGAATAACTAACTGTGTGTTCCTCCCACTCGAAGCCCTTTAATATATAATAATAATATATATAATGTGTGTGTGAATAATAACCCATTCTGACCGGGAACCCATTTTGGTGTTGGCATCATGTTATGCTTTAGCTATTGAAAAATAGCAGATCTACAAGCTCATAGCGCGCCACCGAGTGGCGCGCTACGAGCTTGTAGGTCTGCTATTTTTGAAAAATCAAAGAACTACTGACATTTTTTAAAATCTGATCTCAGGTCAGAATGGGTTTATCAGACCAGTGTGTGTCCAGTGGAAACCTCGTATGAATCTGATCTCAGGTCAGAATGGGTTAATAATAATAATAACTCCCACTCGAAGCCCTTCCAAGCCAACCTGGCGGAGACGACGGATCCCGATAAGAAACAGATGCTGGAGCGGCTGGACGCTGCGGTCAGCACTGCCCTCAAGCCCCTGCAGGAGGCAGTGGAGAGCAACACCTCTGCGGCCGTTCTGCAGTCTCACGCCCAGGTGAGAAACATTGGGTGCTTTTCAACCCTTTTCATATCCAGGTCCAGTATTAGTAAATAAAACAAACCTAATGCTAAGCTCTAATAACGTTGGCGTGTGGACCGTGTCCCTCCAGGTGTTACTGGAGACCGCCAAAGACATGCTGGCTGACTGGCTGGACGCTCAGTTTGGAAGCCAAGTCACCGAGAACTCCATCTTCTCTACTCTGCCTAAATACTGGGAGGGAGAGTACCACAAAGACATGGAAGACCTGAATGTAGGTAGATGTCTGTACAGTATGTACAGTATGTATGTGTGCGCATCCCACTGTCTTTCTGCGTGTCTGTACATTTAGGCCTGTTTCAGACGGTGACGGTCTCCAGATAAAACGGCAAAGTTTTAATTGATCCTTTACACGAGAACGCACACTTTATGAAAACGCTATAATGTCGCTACAGTAGGTGGCGGTAACGGACTGTCGCCCACGTACAAGAAGAAGAACCAGGTAGCTCCTCCCCCCCCTTCACGCAACCCTATCAGGCTTTTGAATGACGGGATGGTTATATTTTACACCAGCAAAGGATACTCTATTTTGCCGTTTTCTATGAATACCGTTCTCGTATAAAGGGGATGTCAATTTGACTCGGTTCCACAGATAAATATATAAATATAGTGAAAATTACAAGCTCACAGCGTCTCGTGTTGTGAGGCGTTTTTGTGAGCGTCATCGTCGCCCAAACCCTTGGTGCAGTTTGACGAAAGGGCCTTTTCTGTGTGCATTTTTCATGTTCTCCCCGGTTGTGAAATGTGTGTGAACTGTGTGTAGACTAGAGGGCATTCTTCTAAAGCTTTCTTTGTGCCCATCAGGTGCTACCTCCAGATGTTCTGACTGTGTGTAGAGGGCATTCTTCTAAAGCTTTCTTTGTGCCCATCAGGTGCTACCTCCAGATGTTCTGACCCGGGTCAGTGAGTACGTGCCAGAGATCGTGGACTTTGTGAAGAAGATTGTCTCAAATGGATACGGGTAAGAAGGTCACCGACTCTAGCATGCAGTGGTTAGTAATTACAACAAGGATCAGAACCATTTGATTTAAAACCGTACTGATTTTACGGTGATAGTTTCATGTCCTCTGTCTCGTAGGTACGAGTCAAACGGCTCGGTTTACTTTGACACCATGAGGTTTGACTCCACTGAGCAGCACTCCTACGCCAAGCTGGTACCGGAAGCCGTCGGGGACCAGAAGGCTCTGCAGGAAGGAGAGGGTGAGATTACAAATATTGTCTCAAAGTAAAGACGAGAGTCTCTACTTTTCATCGCGAAGCGTGCCTCCGCGATGCTCTAAAATGCACAGCTGAGCCAAATTAAGACAGATGAGAAATTCCAGGACACACAATCGGTGCCGGAAGTTCTTCAAAATAGAAGCTCTGGGGTGCCAGAGTTGTCTGGGCTCTTTTACTCTGAAACCCACGACCCGGAAACAATCTATTAAAAAAAGTTGGCTTTACATTGCTAGCTTACATTGCGATCATTTTAATTTATACGATATATGATCCAAAAACAGAAATGAAGCGCCAGTATATCGATCCGTTCATAACCACGGAGAGTCTGGCAACGTCCTATGTACAGTTTGTGTTAATGCAAATACTGTACGATGGAACCTGCTTCGGTACTTCAATCTCGGGAACCGAATCCCAACCTTAAACGTAACCCAGGAAAAGTAATTTGTCCCTTTGCAAGTTTTACAAACGTTTTCCACCTGTCCAAAGTAATTTTACTGATACAGACATACCAGTAATAACTTTTTTAATCACCCTATCCTTGTTGATACGATTTGATGCGCAACTATTTTTATAAACTGGGATCTAAACTGAATTTGTTCAGATGATGTTACTGTATGTCCGGGTGTAATCTTCTTCTTCGGAGGTTCTGGGTGTTGCGGACGAGCACCTTCTATCGCAAACACAATATGCGTCACTGGCGGTCGATGTTAAAATGAGGTTGTTTTGAAGGTGTGACCGTGCTGATCAGAAACGTCTCTCTGTGTGTCCTTCAGTCTGGCTGTGCTGATCAGAAACGTCTCTCTGTGTGACTGTGCTGATCAGAAACGTCTCTCTGTGTGACTGTGCTGATCAGAGAACGTCTCTCTGTGTGACTGTGCTGATCAGAAACGACTCTCTGTGTGACCGTGCTGATCAGAAACGTCTCTCTGTGTGACCGTGCTGATCAGAGAACGTCTCTCTGTGTGACGGTGCTGATCAGAAACGTCTCTCTGTGTGACTGTGCTGATCAGAAACGTCTCTCTGTGTGACTGTGCTGATCAGAAACGTCTCTCTGTGTGACGGTGCTGATCAGAAACGTCTCTCTGTGTGACTGTGCTGATCAGAGAACGTCTCTGTGTGACGGTGCTGATCAGAAACGTCTCTCTGTGTGACTGTGCTGATCAGAGAACGTCTCTGTGTGACGGTGCTGATCAGAAACGTCTCTCTGTGTGACCGTGCTGATCAGAAACGTCTCTCTGTGTGACTGTGCTGATCAGAAACGTCTCTCTGTGTGACTGTGCTGATCAGAAACGTCTCTCTGTGTGACCGTGCTGATCAGAAACGTCTCTCTGTGTGACTGTGCTGATCAGAAACGTCTCTCTGTGTGACTGTGCTGATCAGAAACGTCTCTCTGTGTGACTGTGCTGATCAGAAACGTCTCTCTGTGTGACTGTGCTGATCAGAAACGTCTCTCTGTGTGACTGTGCTGATCAGAAACGTCTCTCTGTGTGACTGTGCTGATCAGAAACGTCTCTCTGTGTGACGGTGCTGATCAGAAACGTCTCTCTGTGTGACTGTGCTGATCAGAAACGTCTCTCTGTGTGACCGTGCTGATCAGAAACGTCTCTCTGTGTGTCCTTCAGGAGACCTGAGCATCTCTGCAGACCGGCTGAGCGAGAAAAGGTCCCAGAACGACTTTGCGTTGTGGAAAGCCTCCAAGCCTGGAGAGCCGTCCTGGGATTCTCCTTGGGGCAAGGTACGGTTGACCAGGGTCCCTCAGGGCTCTGTGGGGGGCTGCTGTGATAATGTCATTTTACTTGATGATTCATTGTTGCTCAAGTAATGGCGATTAACGTTGAACATTATGAATACAAATTTCATTTCTGGCACACAGGACAGTAATGACAATTTTTTTTTTTGTGTAACATTCTCATTCTCATGTATTGAACAGGGGAGGCCAGGCTGGCATATTGAGTGTTGTGTAACATTCTCATTCTCATGTATTGAACAGGGGAGACCAGGGTGGCATATTGAGTGTTGTGTAACTTCTCATTCTCATGTATTTCTCAGGGGAGGCCAGGGTGGCATATTGAGTGTTGTGTAACTTATCATTCTCATGTATTGAACAGGGGAGGCCAGGGTGGCATATTGAGTGTTGTGTAACATTCTCATTCTCATGTATTGAACAGGGGAGGCCAGGCTGGCACATTGAGTGTTCGGCCATGGCGGGCTCCATCTTGGGAGAGTCCATGGACATCCACGGGGGGGGCTTCGACCTCCGGTTCCCCCACCACGACAACGAGTTGGCTCAGTCCGAGGTGAGCGCTTCACTTCTACATTACCAGTGTGCTATTTTTGAGAATGACTGCTCTAAACCAATGTTCTAAATATCAATGTTGTAGATCCCAAAAATAACTTTTATACGCTATTATACAGTGTATATATACTGTAGCTAAAATCTAAAATTACACACACTTTCTCTGGTTTAATGGGTTAAATGTGGCCGCTGTTTCTGCGCAGGCTTTCTATGAGAATGACTGCTGGGTTCGTTACTTCCTCCATACTGGACACCTGACAATCGCAGGCTGCAAAATGTCTAAATCTCTCAAGAACTTCATCACCATAAAAGATGCCCTGGCAAAGAACACAGGTAAAGGCTTAAATACAGTCCATGCCCACAACCTCCGTTTTGGTGGGCCTGGACTTTTCCACTGAGCCACTCGAGGGCATGGGTTTCCTTTCTCACCTGCATTTATTTCAGTGTCTTACCTTTCAGTGTGTTACCTTTGTACCGTTGTTATTGTGCCAAAACATATATAATAATAATAATAATAATAATAATTGGCCTCAGGGCTTAATAATACTTCAATGGAGTGTTTATTTATCGCTCCCCACAAAAGCTACCGCTGATCTTTAGTTTTCATCTGTGTGATGGCGATGATGTCATGAGTTCTTTTTTTTTAAACTTAGTTTTTATTTGCAGTTGGACATAAAAATTAAAAACATAAAATGACAGTTACAGAGCAAGGGTTCAGATACATCACCAGTATACAACATACAGTCCATTTATAAATGTCCATCATTATTAACCCATTCTGACCTGAGATCAGATTCATACGAGGTTTCCACTGGACACACACTGGGTCTGATCAACCCATTCTGACCTGAGATCAGATTCTAAAAATGTCAGTCGTTCTTCGATTTTTCAAAAATAGCAGACCTACAAGCTCGTAGCGCGCCACTCGGTGGCGCGCTATGAGCTTGTAGATCTGCTATTTTTCAATAGCTAAAGCATAACATGATGCCAACACCAAAATGGGTTCCCGTTCAGAATGGGTTAACATTGGTGTTGTTTTGTTGATCTCTATATTCAGTCCATTCCTCCCATTTTTCAATGAATAGTTCCTCTTGTAGTCTCAATACATGAGTTAGTTTCTCCATTACAAATATCTCCTCCACAATGCTCAGCCATTGCTCACAAGCTGGAGGTTCTGATTTGTACCATAGTCTTGTAATTGCTTTTTTACTAGCCGCCAATAGCACTTTGACCAGGTAAATATCTTCTCCCTGCGTATTATCCTGTGACAAACTACCCCAGATGTCATGAGTTTTAAATGAGGTGTTTTCCCTTTCAGCTCGCCAGCTGCGGTTGGCGTTCCTGATGCACGCCTGGAAGGACACCCTGGATTATTCCTCCAACACCATGGAGTCTGCTGTCCAGTATGAGAAGTTCATGAGCGTAAGTTTAAAGTGGCACACAGCGCTGAGGCCTGTCGCAATTACTACACAATAGCCCTAATCACAATTATATGAGATAATCGCAATTATTTTCGCATAATCGTCAGTCGTTTCCATGTTGGAAAAATGTCCATAATTCTTTTTATTTATTCAGAAATAGCAGAAATGTCTATTTGTGACATGGGCTGACTGTTTGTGCTCTTTCTGTCCCTCCAGGAGTTCTTCCTCAACGTAAAGGACGTGATGCGTTCCCCCACCGACCTCACAGGGCAGTTTGAGAAGTGGGAAGCGGCAGAGTTGGAACTGAACAATAGGTAAGAACAACTACTATGTTTATTCTCCTTGGGGAACACAATCAATATGTGGCTAAAGGAGCTGGGAGGTGTGTTGCATTTGGAAAGAATTAGATTTACCCTGCCAAATAGGGAGTCCCTATTCCCCCGATGTGGTGGCAGTGACTCCTTGCCTTTGACACAGTCTGCAGCGATGTTTACTATCAGCTTGAACTTTAAAAAAATAAATAAAGAAAATATGTTCTAACCTAAAAAATATCACTCGCCCCACCCCCCCACTGTAAATAAATTGGCATCAGAAAATGAGGAGAGCATATTTTTCCTCCTTCTCACAGTTTCTGTGAGAAGAAGCGTGGCATCCACGAGGCTCTGTGTGACAACATGGACACCCGCTGTGCCATGGAGGAGATGAGGTCGCTGGTCAGCCTGACCAACAGCTACATGGCCAGCAGGAAGAACGCCAGACTGACGCCCAACCGCCTGCTGGTGCAAAGCATCGCCGTCCATCTCACATCTATGCTGAAGGTGAGTGAACGGAAGCAGACTGAAATTAGCCTGGGTTCGCCAGCCATGTATTGTGGCCCATATGTATCTCCTATTTCCGTAGCACGAGGCAGCTTGATGCTCCAGTACACCAGACAGTACATTTTCTTTGCAAATGTATACAAGTTGAGAAACGAGGCAAGCCTATTGCGGAGAGAAATTGTCTTTCTCTTACTGTGAATGAAAGGCAGAGCTGAGGTCCTCTGTGCTCCTGTGCACGCCACTGTCGAGACTAAGAAGAGACGATGTGTCCCTCTCATGTCCCTCTGCCTGCTGGACATTCTGATGTATCCCTCTCTGTCCCTGCTAGACATTCTGATGTATCCCTCTCTGTCCCTCTCACTGTCCCTCTAGACATTCGGTGCCATTGAAGGAGCAGAGCCCATAGGATTTCCAGTGGGGTCAAAAGGTCAAGGAGCAGACGTAAGTACAGTATGGAGAGTATGGAGATTTCACGCTCTTATTTTGAACACTTCTTTCCTTGCATTGGATGTGGAATTAAAAGTTACATATATTTTGTCATTCGCATGCTTACACGTGAAACGGATATTGTACTTGGGACCAGCAACCAGTAAGTGTAAAATAAACCAATAATTTAAGAAAAAAAACTATAATAAGCATGATCTAATATAAAACACTGTAGTGCAGTGAATTGAGCAGCACATCAAAAACAAAGAAAGTAGTGCATCCAGATGGAAAGGAGCACAACATGTTCAACCTTATCTTCATAATGTTCATAAGATGGAACCATTTCTGTCTACTCACTCTGTTGTTGGTGGGATGTGTACAGGTCAGAAACCAGCCTATGGGTGGGATGTGTACAGGTCAGAAACCAGCCTATGGGTGGGATGTGTGTGGGATGTGTGTGGGATGTGTGGCACTTATTCACTGGTCCGTTTCGGATCGGGTTAAGTTAGAATGGTTTCTCAGGCGCGTAATTGTCTGGCTTTGACAGCAGCTTGATGTTGGAAAGAGACCATTTTTCAGGCTGTTTGACTAAGATTAAATACTAAGATTTTGATATTTATTCAACTAAGACTAAACCATTTCAGATGACTAAATAGGACCAGAACTGGTGTTCAAAAGACCAATAATAAATCAGAATTTGCCTACAGCCTTCCTATGAGACACAGACTGAGTAGGAAAGAATTGTGGTATTTTATTACCAATTATAGGAAGAGAAGTTGGAAAGTGGTGAAGTGGTCCTTTAAGACTAAATCAGAATTTTCTGTCAAAATGAACACTTTCCACTGGTCCATACTTTGTGACCTGGGCTACCCTCTGACTCAGAGTGAGGAGATCTGTGCCATCTTCTAATGAGCATTCTATGAAGACAGGCTGGAAATAGGCGAAGTGCTCCTTCCATCCGCCACAGGCAGTGCTTTTTCAATGCAATGCAACGTTGTGAAAGATATAATTAATCTTTAAAATATTTTAATGTGAATATTGTTGCTGTGTCTCTAGCTGGAGAGCACCGTGATGCCGTATCTGACAGTGTTGTCAGATTTCAGACATAATGTCCGGAAAGTTGCCAGAGAGCTGAAGGGTAAGGACGTTTCTTTCTTTCTTTCTTTCCATTTCACTAGTCAACTCTTTTTCACAACTATTTCTCAAACTATTTTCACTAGTTTGGATAAACATCTCCCATTTTTTTTGATTGATTGAAATATTTATTAACAGTTTGCAGAATTACAGTACATTTCAAGCACAAACTCAATACAAAAGACTGTTAACTGTGAGTGGACGACCCAATAAAGCATTACACTTGTTTTACAAGAGGGTCCACCATGTCCAATTCATCAAAACATTTAGAGACGTACAAATAGACACTTCTATAATAGTTAAAGAACAGAACAGGAATTCATCATAAAGGAGGTAAAAAGGGTAAAGAAACATATACAGTGAGGGGGAAAAGGTCTTGAGCTAAAAGGTTAGGGCACCACTGCACTAATGTGGTGTTACTGCTAGCTTGATTTATCTGATTTATAAATCCGTGTGTTATTAAATCAGAGGCATGAATCATGTGTTGCAGTGACAGAGTTATTGCAGCTGTGCGATGAGATCCGTGATGACATCTTACCTGAACTGGGAGTGCGACTGGAAGACCATGAAGGTACCCGAATCAATTATGATTCATATTTGTATTAGTATTGTTACTATTATAATGGTTGTTGTTAGCAGGTGGACATTTTAGCCTAAATTCAATTTTTTGCCTCGGACACACAACATGAGTGTGACTCATGTGGACGATAATATTACCGGAAACACATAAAGAATGAATAACAGTTCTGTAACGTATGGGTCCATTTGGTACCATTTGTACACTCTCATATAAATATTGAAGACTTGTAAGCTATGAATGTAAATGTTTCTTCTCTGCTGTGGCAGGACTTCCTACGGTGGTGAAGTTGGTGGACAAGGAGACACTGCTGAGGGAAAGAGAAGAAAAGACAAAGGTATGAGATATGACTCACAACACTACCCCTGTCCCCCTGTTTAGGGGCAACGGTTTGCGGAGCGGTCTTGATATCAGAAGGTCGGCACGTTAGAAATTACCACCGCTGAAGTGCCCTTGGACAAGGCATTGAACCCCTACCATGAAATGTTCTATGAGCAGGGCCTGGCTGTAAACAAGTTCTTGAGCTTAGTCCAGTTACCCTGGGTAAACATAGTGCCTTTCCTTAGTCCAGTTACCCTGGGTAAACATAGTGCCTTTCCTTAGTCCAGTTACCCTGGGTAAACAAATAACTTTTTCCTCGGATGAAATGTAGAGGTCATTTTGTGTACATACTGTACATGCATACATGCTGGGTATGACGCGTGGTTTGAGACGGCACATACGATTGTGCATTATTGTCCTTGAGGCGTTACTGTTGCAGATCTGTCACTCTGAGAATAAACACTGGGGATTTTACAGATCTGTCACTCTGAGAATGAACACTGGGGATTTTACAGTGTAAATTATACAGCGCAGATAAAGTAAGGAAGAGGCCTGATTTCTTTCCAGTAGGGCTGCCTATTGGGCTTTAATATAAATTAAACGTTGCGTCTGTCTTCCCTTAACCCATTTTGGGTTAAGGGAACACAGAAACATGTCTTTTTCAGAAAACCGTCAGGATGTAGAAGACATTTTTAGAATCTGATCTCAGGTCAGAATGGGTTAACCTACCGAACCACAATCTAAGCATGATATCTGACCTCATTAAGACGTCTGTGTACTTCCTGTCAACTTCCTGTTTGACAGATGGAGGAAGAGAAGAAGAAAAAGAAAGAGGAAGCTGCCAGAAAGAAACAGGAGCAAGAGGTGAGGAATTCTGTTCTGAAGTCACATTGCGTGTAGCACTAAAGGCTCATTCATAGTCTGGATTTTCGGTGGTGAGGTGACCACCGAACTACAACATGACGTCACTGAGGTGACCACCGAACTACAACATGACGTCACTGAGGTGACCACCGAACTACAACATGACGTCACGAGCCGCGGTGAAGAGCAAACCACCGCCACCGCTCCAGCCCTTCTCTGTACTCACCACCGCTCAACGTTATTTCAGCTCCGGAGCGGTGGTCACCTCACCACCGGAGCGGTGGTCACCTCACCACCGGAGCGGTGGTCACCTCACCACCGGAGCGGTTGTCAACTCACCACCGAAAATCCAGACTATGAATAGGCCTAAACATGGAATGTCATTCATGAAGGGTTTTCACAAAAGACGCTAATGAGAAATTAATCATTTAAGTTAACATGACAAACAAATGTGAAATCTGTTGAATGTCTTCTTTCATCAACTGCTACTGCTTTGAAAATGTCTTTGATTGTGGTTCTGATTGTGTCCAGAGCAGAATGTTTAATAAAACACAGAACTAACGTCCTAAAAAAATGTTTGGAAACTTAAATTCGGCCGATTATTCAATAATATCAATTGTATTTGATATCGTTATTATTGTTGATTGGTCACCTTTAGATCAAAGTATAACTTGTTCCTTCCTTGGTCCTACATTTGTTAATGATACCAGGGCTGACACCAAATAATGCCCAGGTGTTTAGCTGCGTTGTTCATTCCATGATTGCAAGTTATGCCTCGTTGTAAAGGCGACTAGGCAACGATAACAACGTTCATATGAAATAAAATTCCAATTCCTTGTAAATCTGCAATTTTTTGGTAAATCTGCTATACTTTTGTCTGATCATTACGTACAGTAGGGCATTAATTTACAGAAAACAAGACACAACGAAACACGTTGAAATATGGAGATGCAAGGCCTCTGCCCGACAGCAAGTCTTTGGTTCCATTTTCACTGACCTCATTGTTTTCATTTCTCTTAGATGGCTAAACTTGCCAAAATGAAGATCCCTGCCTCTGAAATGTTTCTCAGTGAAACCGACAAATATTCAAAGTTTGACGAAATGGTAACCCAGCTTTTTTATTGTATTACATTATTTGGTTTAATTGACAGAATATTTATTCAGAATTGGTTTAATTGACAGAATATTTATTCAGATTGATTTACAATGTGTCTTTGTCTCTAAATTATATGTATAGGACGAGTTTTATTGTGTAATTGTCTGAGCTAATGAAATCATAGTATACCTTTTGTGACAAGCAGTGTCATTGACTTATAATTTTATCCTCACTGAATGCTCATCATAAGATGGAACCATTTGTCTACTCACTCTGTGGGCAGTTCAGAAACCTGCCTACCAGTGAAGCTAATAGCAACCACAACCTTTCTCTTTGTTTGCACGCTGAAATAGAAGGCATTGTTCTTGCATTCATTAATACAAGACGAGATCAAATACCAAACATGGCCAAATGATGATGTCACTGGTTCTAGGCAGGTTTCTGAACTGTCCTCACACAGCCCTCCTCTGAGACACAGAGTGAAATGGTACCATCTTTAAAATGAGCATTAGTGTGGAGATGACGATAACGTTGAAAATGGGTGACATAGTTTCCAGGGTTTTATGTGTTTGTGTTGTCATTGTGTCCAGGGTTTTATGTGTTTATGTGTTGTCCTTGTGTCCAGGGTTTTATGTGGTTATGTGTTTGTGTCCTTGTGTCCAGGGTTTCCAGGGTTTTATGTGGTTATGTGTTTGTGTCCTTGTGTCCAGGGTTTCCAGGGTTTTATGTGGTTATGTGTTTGTGTCCTTGTGTCCAGGGTTTCCAGGGTTTTATGTGGTTATGTGTTTGTGTCCTTGTGTCCAGGGTTTCCAGGGTTTTATGTGGTTATGTGTTTGTGTCCTTGTGTCCAGGGTTTCCAGGGTTTTATGTGGTTATGTGTTTGTGTCCTTGTGTCCAGGGTTCCCAGGGTTTTATGTGGTTATGTGTTTGTGTCCTTGTGTCCAGGGTTCCCAGGGTTTTATGTGGTTATGTGTTTGTGTCCTTGTGTCCAGGGTTTCCAGGGTTTTATGTGGTTATGTGTTTGTGTCCTTGTGTCCAGGGTTCCCAGGGTTTTATGTGGTTATGTGTTTGTGTCCTTGTGTCCAGGGTTCCCAGGGTTTTATGTGGTTATGTGTTTGTGTCCTTGTGTCCAGGGTTTCCAGGGTTTTATGTGGTTATGTGTTTGTGTCCTTGTGTCCAGGGTTTCCAGGGTTTTATGTGGTTATATGTTTGTGTTGTCGTTGTGTCCAGGGTTTTATGTGTTTATTTGTTGTCCTTGTGTCCAGGGTTTCCAGGGTTTTATGTGGTTATGTGTTTGTGTCCTTGTGTCCAGGGTTTTATGTGTTTATTTGTTGTCCTTGTGTCCAGGGTTTCCAGGGTTTTACGTGGTTATGTGTTTGTGTCCTTGTGTCCAGGGTTTCCAGGGTTTTACGTGGTTATGTGTTTGTGTCCTTGTGTCCAGGGTTTTATGTGTTTGTGTCCTTGTGTCCAGGGTTTTATGTGTTTGTGTCCTTGTGTCCAGGGTTTCCAGGGTTTTATGTGGTTATGTGTTTGTGTCCTTGTGTCCAGGGTTTCCAGGGTTTTATGTGGTTATGTGTTTGTGTCCTTGTGTCCAGGGTTTCCAGGGTTTTTTTTATGTGGTTATGTGTTTGTGTCCTTGTGTCCAGGGTTTCCCCACTCATGACGTGGAAGGCAAGGAAGTGAGTAAAGGACAGGCCAAGAAACTACGCAAACTCTACGAGACGCAAGAGAAACTATATAACGATTACCTTCACATGAGCCAGAATGGCAGCTGAGTGAGTTTCACTGCGACAACGTCCGGCCTGCTGGTTTAACTCTGAGAGTGTCAAAGTGGACCTGTACGTATACGGGTGCCTTTTTTTTTAAAGGGACATTTCACCGCTGGAAGAAACTGCAGTCACTCAATGTTAATAGTATTTGTAGTAGATATTACAGTAGTAACAATTTGAATGTTGCACTACTGTATGGCCAGAAAAAAATAATGAAGTCTGTGTGTTTGACTAGGTTGTGACTGGGGTTGTCTCGATCGTAAATCGAGTGATCGGAAATCGTGGGCCGATCACGTCATTATCAGATCGGGAGCTAAAAAAAACGTGATCGGGACATCCCTAGTAATCAATATTATATAAATATCATAATATTTAAACTGGAAATTGTCTGTGATTTGGGATATTGTATTATTGTGATAAACGTGTTCTATAAAAATATTACAAATATCGGATGGGGAATAATCGGTATCAATTGATCGGATTGATCGGATTGGATGGGGAGCAAAACAACGTGACGGGGGACATCCTGTTGAATTACTACAATGACCCTAATGCTTTGGTGCACTGGGGAGGGGGAGGTTGAAGTGAAACCAATGTCTCACGCATCATCAGACATTTGAAATACGTGTGTAATATATGATATTACACACATAAAAACCCCATAGGAATGTGTTTTTTGTGTCCTAATCATGATTAAAATAAGACGGGCGAAGAGGCCCTTTTAGCACTTAAAGCGGTTAAATGAACACTCCTGATTTTGCAGCATAATGTACAGCTGTTTTTAATCATCTGTGATTTTGTTTTTATCCTGCGCTGCCACCTAGTGGGTTTTAAGTGTTTTGATCAAAGTTTGTATAAAGTTCATTATAAATTCTAATCCTGTTTATTTCTGTATTTTCCAGGGATCTCTCTCGCACACACACACACACACACACACACACACACACACACACACACACACACACACACACACACACAATTCTATCCAGTTGACAATAAACAGTGAATAAACAAAAACAAACTGAATTCAGCTGCGTTTTCTCTAACTGGGAAATAAGACCAGTTACTTTAGGACCAGTTACTTTAGGACCAGTGTCATCAGTAGGGCTGGTTGGGTCCGCCCTCAGAGAGCCCCCCCCCCCCCCCCCCCCCCCAGCATTATTGGAAACAACTTGGGCCTCTTCCTTAACCAATGATACTAATGAAGGCTCTGTTCCATTCTGCCTTTTGTCCGACGGGACATAGGTCCGGTCCATCGGTCCCATCGACTACCTACCCCCAAACCCTCACCCTAACCATAACCGCGAGCACGGGGCAGCACACCTAAACCTAACCCCGAGTCGGACCAATGTGCTCCGTCGAACCAAAGTATGCCTCCCCACACAGATATGTTGGCTCACTGGAAACACTCAACACCAGTGGGCCTCAAAGTGTGGTCCAGTGCCTCAAAGTGTGGTCCAGGGATTCATGGTTCGTTGAGGGGGTTCCAAATGGACCCTTACGGGTGAGTTACTGTACACTCATGCTTTGTACACTCTTAAAAGTTACACACTGAATGGAACTGTCTAATTTACAACTCACAAATTACAAATTACAACTAAAATACTGGACAACTCACCCCGGTGCTTGCCCGTTTTTCCTCCCGGAATCTTCACCAGTGAGGGGGATAACTTTGTAATATGCTATTGGCTGTTTGTATTCTTTTTGGAAAAATATAAAACATATACTCCTGTGGAAAGGCTATATTATTTTACTTATATTGACCCTATAAACAATTTAGTATTATGTAAGGATTTGCCCACTCAAATGGTACCTCGTCAGATAATCCCCACATTATCCTACAACAACTTCTGTGAACAGACTTCACTGTAGTAGCTTTTCATAAATTATATTTATACTTAGGCTGTCTGCTGTCATGAAAGTTTATAGTTGGGAGAAATTCAAAGTCCAGCCGTCTGCTGTCCAGCCTCTCCCACCCCTCACTGGGGAAAATTCTGGGAGGAAAACAGAAACTTGGGTGAGTTGTCTTGTTACCACAGATAATGGTCTATACAGTTTTGTTTTGAGTGTCAAGAAACCAGATTGAAGACAAATGTATCTCTGCTGTTGGGAAGACAAACAAAGCCTCATCAATGTTGGTGTTGTGACTATATATATTGTCAATTTCTTGGTGGAGTTTTGAGCTGTTTAGCTGTTTTAGCAGACAGCTTGAGTGTCCAATGGAGTTAAGGGTTAAATCCGAAGCGCTTTTTATAATACTTTCCATTTGTTCACAAACATACAGTGAAGGGTGTTCAATAGCACTGATTTATGCTAAATTTGGGCGTTAAGTGGTTTCCGCCCAACAGCAACGATATATATATTTTGATTATTTACAACATGGCCAAAACCATGATTATTTTTGTTGGAAAAAGGTCTTAATTTTACCACTTTTCTTCTTTTTTGTTTTAATTCACCGCCGACACCGCCATTTGGTGGCTGAATCTTTACTCATAGGATGCCACCATTTTACTTCAATGTTAATCATTTTATTTTATTTCATTATTTCATTCATCTTGTACCACCATCCCTAAAATTATTTGCCATTTTTTTACTATTTTTTGGAAAATACCTTTCAAATAGTTCAACTAGCCGATCTACATCTACACGGTGTGAGCTTGTAGATCAGCTGTTTGAACACTTTGTAAAGCAAAACAAATGTTACCTGGTATTAAAAGTATGGCATTGGCCTGCAAGAGGACTTATTCCAAGAATAGACTAGATTTGCATTTTCGTTTTTTTTATGGTCACAAAATGGGCTATATTTTCCTAGATATTTCACTTGCATTTACCTTACCCATAAGACTCCCTGATGTTGTGAAATATAACAATAATTAAACAGTTTTGATCTGGTAATTAATTATTGCATGGAATGAACCCCATAGAAAATAAAGAAAAAGGCTGCACACACTAGAGCCACGATGCAAAATATTTATTTAAAAAGATGAAAGGTTTCTACCTCAAAGTCTTCTTCAGGGAAATGGAATGACCCCGCCCCCAACCCCTTAAATTCATGTTATCTTCCAATCCTGAGATCATTAATCATAGATATTATCATCATTATCACTTGCATATTAATGCATCTGTTGTCTCCTAGTGCTGTGCTGTGTGGCAGCGGTGGCCGAACGGTTTGGCCGAACGGTCTTGATATCGGAAGGTCGCTATAGTTCGTATCCCCGGACCGGCACGTTAAAATTACCACCGCTGAAGTGCCCTTGAGCAAGGCATTGAACCCCCTACCATGAAATGTTCTATGAGCAGGGCCTGGCTGTAAACAAGTTCTTGAGCTTAGTCCAGTTACCCTGGGTAAACATAGTAACTTTGCTTTGCTTTGTTTTGCTAGCATCTGGCTTGATTCTGGGCTTAAAATCATTTATATAAATATTTGTGGAACACTACAGTATGGGCGGAAAAAAGAATGGCCTATTTTTGAGGGCACCACAAAATGGCCACCACGGCAATGCCCTATTGTCTACTTTTACCACATTTAAAACATTTCTTTTAACCAGTCAGCAGTACCACCTCCATGTATGCAACACTTGTTTAGACTTCACCTGGAGATTAAAGCGACAAAAATACAAATCTTTTCAGTCTGTTTATTAACAAAATAGGTTTCTAGTGTGTGAAGATGACGTGTGTGTGTAATATGAAGAGGGTTGATTCCTTGTTGAGTTCATCATTGGCAGAAGGAAGTGACGGATGGTTCTTAGCTGACACGGACCCTGCGCATGGAGCCCACGGTACTGATGGTTCTTAGCTGACACGGACCCTGCGCATGGAGCCCACGGTACTGATGGTTCTTAGCTGACACGGACCCTGCGCATGGAGCCCATGGTTCTGATGGTTCTTAGCTGAAACGGACCCTGCGCATGGAGCCCACGGTACTGCTCTGTCCACCCCAGTCAGAGGAGTTGTTGTAATCCCGTTTCTCCAGGACATAATGAGGACCTCTGTAGTTGGGCTCCTGGTAGATCACCCATCTACAAGGACAGAACACAGAACAGAACAGAACCTTCAGATTCAGAACACTTGCTGAACACAGCTCAACCCGTTGCGATGCATGCTTAAATGAGCAGTTTGAACCCTTAAAGACTTAGAATATCAGCCTTGACTTGGATCTCCTTTGAGTGGAATTGTAGTTTATAGGTTCTTTCAGTAGAATGCTTTCTTATAGTGGTAGCCAGGGGTCATCAATATGTCTGTACACGTTCAAATGTGTCCATGGCAAGACTTGGTCTTGTCGGTGGCAATTTTTTGATTTCATTTTTACACACCATTATAATGTTCTTATTTTGATCATAAGACCCAATTACTATTTACACCATGGCACAGTCCGTCTACTACTAGTGGTTCTCAAATGACCCACTTAACTCTTGAGTGTTCAAATGGTCCATTTGGTTCCATTTGAACAGAACTCAGAGTTACAGACCTGATGATGTCATTCAGGTGTAGCTCTTTATGTCATGTGTCTTTGGTAATATTATTGTCCACCCGTTTGTGGAATGCACTTCCCGTTGCAGTCAGAACTTCAGCATCACTCCCAATCTTCCGCCGTAGTCTGAAAACCCACCTTTTCAGACTCCATCATGGCCCGTAGCACTTATACCCTACCCCCTTAGATAGCATTTCTGTAGACTTGGATAGCATTTGATAAAGACTTATAGCATGTTATGTAGACAGCACTATAATTGCATTGTATGTAGTCATAGCACGTCATAGTACATATGTATAGCATAGTATAGTATATATGTATAGTGTATATGTATAGCTTCATTATATAGATATTCCACTGTTACGTTCTTAGCTTACGCATGTTTCATGATAAATGCTTTTTATGTGATGTATTCCATGCTTTTTTGTTCTTGCTTAATGTAAATCCCTCTGGATTAAGAGCGTCTGCTAAATGCCTAAATTGTAAATGGTTTGAGCCCTTAGAAGAGCAGTGGAGAAGCGGAGGTGTGGTGTTAGTGGGGGTTGAACTCACGATCCACCGAGGACGCGGATGGAAGCGGCTCTGTTGAGGCTGTGGCGACTCATCAGGTTGGGGATGTCGTCCTGGATCTCCGTCTTCTTACCGGAGAATCCAGCTCTCTCAAACAGGTGGGCCTTGCCGGGGTTTGTGTCCTGCACACATTAACAACATTAGAATCCAGCTCTCTCAAACAGGTGGGCCTTGCCGGGGTTTGTGTCCTGCACACATTAACACATTAGAATCCAGCTCTCTCAAACAGGTGGGCCTTGCCGGGGTTGGTGTCCTGTTAACACATTAACCCATTCTGACCTGAGATCAGATTCATACGAGGTTTCCGCTGGACACACACTGGTCTGATTAACCCATTCTGACCTGAGATCAGATTCTAAAAATGTCAGTCGACTCTTCGATTTTTCAAAAATAGCAGACCTACAAGCTCGTAGCGCGCCACTCGGTGGCGCGCTATGAGCTTGTAGGTCTGCTATTTTTCAATAGCTAAAGCATAACATGATGCTAACACCAAAATGGGTGCCCGTTCAGAATGGGTTAACGAGGGGTCAGATGGGCCACGTGCATCCTCACATAATATTACATTATATCGCAATTATTAACTTAACTTAAATATCGTCTCTTTCGGGTGGAAACCTTGTATGTCCAAAGCGGTTTACTTTTTCAGGATCCAAATTCAAAATCTATAAGCTTGTACATCTGCTACTTTTGATGCTTTCGTGTAACGCTTTACTGTATTTGTTTATTTGGACGGGACAATGCATATTAACCCATTCTGACCTGAGATCAGATTCATACGAGGTTTCCACTGGACACACACTGGTCTGATGAACCCATTCTGACCCGAGATCAGATTCTAAAAATGTCAGTCGTTCTTCGATTTTTCAAAAATAGCAGACCTACAAGCTCGTAGAGCGCCACTCGGTGGCGCGCTATGAGCTTGTAGATCTGCTATTTTTCAATAGCTAAAGCATAACATGATGCTAACACCAAAACGGGTTCCCGGTCAGAATGGGTTAATGGACGTAAATACACCGGATATATATACTGTAGCACAGTTGCTAATTTTCATCCGCAGTCCTCACAGGAAACACAAAACGGAAAAACAGACAGACAGTCAAACAGTGGAATACATTTACATGACATTACATCACAGGGAACACGGCATAAAAAAAGAAATACACCTAAAAGAATCATAAATGGTTGCAGCTTTGGTTTTCAAGCAACCATTTAAAAGAGGGGAAATATAGCACAATCCCCTTATACGCAGAGGAAGGCCATTCCATGATGCTACACAACCCTGTACTGAGAGGACAGTTATAATATGGAGATAAGAGCTCACCTGCTTCACGGCGCGGACGGAGGAGATGTGATCCACCTGAGCACACCACTTGTCGTAGCAGTTGTACTCGCCCCGGTCCTGCATGTCCCACAGGTACTGACGCCCCCGGAAGTTCTCATGTTCGTAGCCCACCCATCTGCAAACAAACCAATCAATTCATTAACACATTAAGACCTGAGGCCGATTAATCTATACACATGTTTTCTAACGGCTTTCTGAAAAAACTATATGTTACTTATCTTGCTATATCAGTGTTGTTCAAAACTCAAGGACCACCCAAAACTGATATGTACAGCATTTGCCCCGCAGACCCCAAACTAAAGATATTATGTTTTCCGGGGACCAGTATTTATTTGTATTTACTTTTAACTACTACCAGTTATAAGAAGATGCTGAGTCTCTAGAGTGGTAGATAAATGTAAGGAGTAGCTTATTTAGACTATTGTTCAATTCACTTGATAATACAACAAAAAAAAGAAATGCAATGAAACATGCTTCACTTTCTTTTCATATCAGGGTCCATCATGACAATATGATCATTTGAAATGGGGTTACATGGAATGATGCAAGTCAATGTATGTATGGGGTCTGTGACCGTGACATTAAAACGTTTGCAAACAAGTTTGCAAATGTTGGACGTAAGAGTTGCCTATTAACTGCAGCCTACTGTCTGTACTGTATGTTTATTATGACCATGTGCATCGACGCAGCAAGAAGGAAACCGTATTAAAGACTAGGAAGATGTTTTAACGCTGAAGAGTATTGGGAGTTTGGGACTACCTTTTTTGCAGAGTGAGAGACCTTATGGGCACTGATGGGGCGCTTGGTTTTGATCTACACCACCGGCTGCTACTACTAGTAAAACAAGCGCCCCCCCCTCAGGTCCCACGCTCTGCGAAAAAGTACATAGTAAAGAGTAGTGATCCTTTGAATTGTAGACTACTGTCTGTCTTCCTTGCAGGATGCAGTGACGGGTGTTTTGCAGTAGGTGGTGCTGTTGTCAACTTACGCTCCACTCTCCACCTGCACAGAGTTGCATTTCTCTGGGAAGCTCTTGTCGCTGAGTTTCTGACAGTCAGCGCTCAGGTCCAGCCGCCTGCCGGCGAAGTTACGCTGTTCGAAAAGCGTCACCTGAGAACACAGTGAGTAATTATGAATATTTCCACTGATTTTCTAACTGATACAATGTAAATTGATTTCCATGGTTGTCAAGTCAGGCTGAGTGGAGCAGGTTGACTCACCCTCCCGCTGGACCCATAGAAGGCACGTTGGAGCACAGACCCCAGCTTGCTGCGGAGACAAAACACACACAGTTAGTCTACACAATAATATCCTTCCTAGGGTAGGTACGCTCACAAAAAACATGCAGTAATCCTGGTCACTAAACTGCCTCCCCCTGGCCAGCCGGGGCGCCTGATGGAGGGGAAAGGAACTGGTTGGAATAACGTGTTCCTTCCACGCGCTACGTCCAACCAGGGAAACTCCCCCCTGTCAGGTGTAAAGGAGCAACTTGGACACTCAGGCATGAAGGAAGCATGAGTTCAAGTCCGTTGCTCTCCCCTTGTCCCCCATATATGGGGACTAGGTTGGTGGAGGGTGTGTAGAGCCCAGGATCACATTAGATGATTGACACAGGGGTGAAAAATGGGTTACAAAATCGTGGGATAAAAAAATATATATTAAAAAAAAAACAATAGTCTCCTTCCGGCTGTTCCTTTCAGGCGTCGCCACAGCCAATCACCTGCCTGTCCTCTGTCTAGCTTCTCTTCTGTTACACCGACTAACGTCATGTCACTGTCACTACATCCTTAAATCTAACTAACGTCATGTCCTCTTTCACTACATCCATACATCTTGGTCTTCCACTAGGCCTCCTTGCCTGGCTGGCCGTTCCAATCTCAGCATCTTTCTACTGACTAGACCCTTAGGGATGTTTTGAATCTTCTGTGGGATTCCATTCCATTTCTTGAGGTCACAAATACGATTAGATTGAAAATCTTTTTTCTGTTATTAAATTAAATCAAAACGACGTTTCTTTTTTTTCACTCTCAGTTTCATCTAAATTATTTCAGTCATATTGTTTTCATCTGGACTTTAACAACCAAGTGCAGGCTATAGCCTAGTTATTTCTAATCTCAAACAAACAGAAATATATATAATATAGGCCTAATACCAGAGAGGGTCGTGTCAAACGTATTGACTTTGATGGTATCTTAGATTAGGTGCAGTTCTATTTGATGCAGTAACACAACATCATTGCTTGATGCAAGTAACATTTATGTTACGCATGTCGGAGCCACATGTGAGTCCTCCTAAGTGGCCACGCATGTGTCTAACCTGCCACACATGTGTCTTAACCTGCCACACATGTGTCTTAACCGGCCACACATGTCAGAGCTACGGGTGAGTCTTAACCGGCCACACATGTCAGCTACAGGTGTGAGTCTTAACCGGCCACACATGTCAGAGCTACGGGTGTGTCTTAATTGGTCACGTATGTCGGACTAACGTCTGACCCCCGACAGTGACACACACACACACACACACACACACACACACACACACACCTCAGCTGTGCTGAACTGAAGTGACTGGAGTCACTTGAATATGAGTGAAGACATGATAATGTTTACTGTGATTATGGTAAGCTTACAATTATTAATACAAACACCATTATTAGGCCTATAGTAAAAACTCCTGTAACTTTAAACTTATTTAAAGTTATTTTTTATTTTTTTGTGAATCGATTTTGAGAATTGTGATTCAAATTTAGATTGATTTCTTTCCTGCGCCCCGCGCCCTACTATCCGTCCTCTGTACATATCTGGACTCTGTGGCTTTTTCTCCAAACATCTAACATGCGCTGTCCCTCTGGTGTATTGGTTCCTGGTCCTATCCATCCTTCATCCTACTCCCTCAGAACCTGGTCCTATCCACCCTTCCTCCTACTCCCTCAGAACCTCTGCTACCTCCAGCACTGCTTCCTGTCTTTTCCTCAGTGCAAAGCAAAGCAAAGGTACTATGTTTACCCAGGGTAACTGGACTAAGCTCAAGAACTTGTTTACAGCCAGGCCCTGCTCATAGAACATTTCATGGTAGAGGTTCAATGCCTTGCTCAAGGGCACTTCAGCGGTGGTAATTTTAACGTGCCGGTCCGGGGATACGAACTAGCGACCTTCCGGTATCAAGACCGCTCCGCAAACCGTTCGGCCACCGCTGCCCCAACGTGTCTCTAAACCAGTGGTTCTCAAAGTGGGTACCGTGACGCTAGTCCAGGGGTTAGGGGTCCAGGGGTTAGGGGTTAGGGGTTAGGGTGCTGCAGGATACAATTCATAAATATCACTTCAGTTTAACCACTTAAACGGACCAGCAAACCAAAAATAGCCGATGTACAAGCTCACAATGTGTCACATTCACGTTGTGAGCTTGTAGATTGGCTATTTTTGCTGAATGTTCCGGCCCCCAGAATAGGAAAGCTGGGGTTCAAGTGGTTCAATGTCAAGTATGAAGTTATTATCAATCTTTCCTAATGGAAACTATTATTCTCCCAAATTATTATAATGACACATACTGTACCTTAGGGGGATAGATTTATATATTTATAGTACGTACCGCACGCAATATGACATTAGTGTAATTGGTTCTGTAAAGTAATTTATAACAATGTAATTCAGCTGTGCCTTGGATGAAAAAGTAATAGGGGTGACGTGAGTGGTCAGATGGGTGGTCAGATGGGTGGGATGTGTGCATTTTCACATTTATTTGAATGACCAATCAATCAATTGTGTTCCATGCTTGAAGCAACGGAACTTACGTAGATTAGACTTTTAGAGAACAAAAAATACCATGACCTTTTACGTCAAATGTTTGACCTGTTTTGATGTAATGTTTTGCCAATGATTTGGTGTCCCACTTAACAATATCCTCATGGCCAGTGATGTAGCTAAATACATACATACAAAGTACTGTACTTAAGTCATATTTTGAGAGATTTTTACTTTCCTGGAGCATTTCTACCTTTCAGTAGGCCTACTTTTAACTCTACTCCAATACATCTCAGTGGAAATTTTGTACTAAGTTAACTCCACTGCAAGTATTTGAAAACTGTAGTTACTAGTTACTTTGTAGATTTTGATGACTTCAGCCTTGTGTACATTTTTACTAATTTGAAAAATTACAAGCGATGCAAAGCATTGTGAGCGTGTAGATTTTCTAAAGATTATTAATTATACCTTTTATACATTTTAAAACTTGTGAAATGGGACACTGACATGATTCTATGTAGGCTATAATGAGCACTAGATACCCAACATACATGTTTCACAACTGGTTCTCAAGAATAGCAGATATACAAGTTCACAGCACATCACTTTGTGCCGCGCTGGAAGCTTGTGCGTCTGCTATTTCTGAACATTTTTGAAAAATCTTTTCAAAGTGTTTCAAAAATATTGAATACCTTTTTTTTGTTTTTGCTATATAACACAAATCTTCTCTTCTGGGGGGGTCTCACTGGCACAAAAATATTTCAGATGAGGGGGGGGGGTCCACGGCCAAGTAGGTCCAATCCAATAAATACAATCCTGTTTGAGAACCACTGATTTAGAAGGCATTTGTAAAATTGGCCAAAAGTACTTTTTCCTCCACTGAGTCTTTAGTGTTTTGCCAATTATTTGGTGGCCCACTTGCAATATCCTCACAGGCCACTAGTGGGTGCTCAGTGGCAGGGCTTCTCAAAGTCGGTGCACCTCCTAGGGTGCCTCGACTCAAGTCCAAAGGGTGCCTCAGAATACTTTATCAATGTTGTCACTTCAGTTTAACCACTTAGAGCGTCTACTCTAGACCCAATTTAAACTGTACTTTGTCAGCCTACAGTACAGCAAGTCTCTTCACCATGAACAGCAAATTGTGACATGTTTGGTGAATATATAAATGCCGGGGTTCAAAGTGGTTAAAGGCCACGTATCAAATTTATCTTCACTCTGTCCTATAACGGAAACAAATATTCCCTCCAGTTTTCCTCGTGACATAAACTATATATCTTTGGGCAACAATGTACATATTTGTACGTATACCGTTAATATGACAAAAGGTGCTATGATAAAGTAACGATGTAATTCAGGTGGAAAACGTTATTTACAGGAGTGACCTGTTTGAGAGGGGTGCATACTTAGTTTAGACTAGTCATTGGTTAGACATGGGTTATAAGGTTATTGTGCTGCCCCGTGGGAGGTTAGGTTTAGGATGAGGGTTTGAGATAGGTTGTAGTTGTATAATAGGACTAATGACTGGTCTAACCAAATGACTAGTCTAAACCAAAAACTGTCTAAACTAAGTACTGCACCTGTTTGAGAACCCCCTGCTCTCTATGGTTGGATCACAAGCACGCTCCACATACCTGGTTTGTTGGGCTAATCCTGCAACTTTAGTAAAGATGTTCATGTCGGGCTCTGCGAGGGCAGAACAACAGGCCTTAAATACAGCCTGTTCAGGTGGGCGGCGGTGGGCCTACACCTGCTGGAGCCTCAGAGAGGCTTCCAGCAGGTGGAGGACCCTCCACTGACACACACCACATTCATATGCTAAACACACACACACAGGCGCATGCACAATACGCACGCACACACACACACACACACACACACACACACACACACACACACACACACATAGGCACACACACTGCAACACACACTATTCTCTGCTCTGTGTAAACCTGCCCAAAAAAGCTGAACACACACACACACACACACACACACACACACGCATGCACTATACATACATACAACACATGCACATGCACATGCATTTGCATGCGCACAGGCACACAGACGCATGAACAAATATGCACACAAACGCATGTGTGCATAGTGCATACATGTACAAATGCACTGCAAACACAACCTCTGCTTATGCACGCACGCACGCACGCACACACGCACGCACGCACACACACACACGCACCACATTCAAAATGCATGTGTGCACGCCACCATTAGAGCCATGACAGTTATGTATTTGCATGTATTGCATGCGCACGCACGCACGCACGCACGCAGACAGACAGACAGACACACACACACACACACACACACACACACACACACACACACACACTTTACACACACACTTGTATGTGCGGAACAGAGTGCAGTGCCAACAGTTTTGGCTTTGAACAATTCAGCATTTTCACAACAAAGCTTTGCCTCCATGACATTGAGTGCATTGATGCTTTGTGCAGCTCTGAATAGACCAGCTTCACTGTCACATCCACCTCTGGCAGCCATTCTCAAACTTTGTGCATTTCAAGGACCCCTGGTTTGATACTATGTGACCCCTTTTCCCCCGGTTGGTTCCCAATGGGAACCGGTTCAGTTCTTTTTGGTTCTTAGTCCTACTATGTGTTACTTGACTTATGAGTACAAGTATCAACACTGCATTGTAAAGTACTCTGTTACAAATAATAGTCATTCAAATTCAAAACACATACAAAATGTACTGAAAGCATAAAAGTAATGACGTCAAAAATATTCTTGACACTTGAGAAATTAGTTACAAAATCGTGGGATAAGAATTATAAGAAAAAAAATAAAAAGTATACCGGTAGTACCAAAAGTAAAAGTACTCATGCAGAATATCCCATTTTTTTTAAATTCCTTTGATATTAACAGATCTACAAGTTCACAACGCGTCACACGGTGACATGTTGTGAGCTTGTAGATTGGCTATTTTCAAATATCCAGTATAAGGCTGAACTGGTTAATGTATCTATCAATGTCATTTTTTGAGGAAAATCATATTTTTGCCTAAGTCGGCTGAGTTTGGCCACCTCTAGTAAAACGGCCTAAAACTATATTGGAAAGGACCTGTAAAGGGTTAGGGTTAGGGTTAGGGACCTATAAGGACCTATAAGGACCATGGGTTAGGGTTAGGGTTAGGGACCTATAAGGACCATGCTTTTACCTAAAATGGTAAAATGGTCGACCTCAAGTAAGTCAGTTACTCCACAAATAATTTTGCCTAAGTCAGCTTCATAATTGCCAAATCAGTCAAAATAGAAAGTGGGCCTATGTCAATTTAGTCCTAGTTTGTTTTGTAAGAGTTTTATTTTTATTTATTTTTCCTGTTTTGTGAAGGTAATGCCTTGGTATGTGTTTTAATAATTATTATTAACCCTACAACTAGTAACTAACATTTTTAATTAATAATTGCAGTGCAGTAAAAGTATGCCTGCTACATTATTATTATTATTATTATTATTATTATTAAGTATGCCTGCTACATTATGCATCTAAGATCAAAAGATGTTTATACTTTTGAAAACTTAAAATGGGACATATTCTGCATAACGATCATTGGAAAGTACATTTTTATAACAATACTGTTGTACTTTTTCCTCAAGTAATTCCAGACTTGTAGCCTACTTGTAACAGAGTATTTCCACAATGTAGTATTGATACTTTTACTTGAGGGGTCAAAGAAAAGCGAGTATATATACTAGTACTTTATCCAACACTGATATGAGCGCCTCAAAGCCTTAAACAAACGCCCATGAGGCCAAAGCTGGAAATGAATCAGGGCTCAACCTGACATGAACTCTGCTTACAGTGTCAAAATCCCTAGCTTTTTCTAAAAGATATGTTTGCACCAGCAAATTACGTTCACACTCCACTGAGTTCAAATGGCTGTGGGGCATGTGGGGGGGGCTGGTGGGGGGGGGGGGGTGCGCTCCGTTTTCTCTGTACGGTCCACTGAATAGCACCATACTGGATGCTTCCCCACACGTTAAGTTTTTTTTGTTGTGTTGTTTTCTCCTCTAGCATCGAATGCATTGAATGCCACCCGGGGAGAGAATCTGTGAGAATTGACCAGGCGCAGAAGCTCGCGGACGTTTCCTGCATTTTGGAGTCATTTCCAGCCGGGGGGACAAATGCGGGACGTGTGACGGGGTAAGGTGGCCCAGACAGAGCGAGACAGAGACAGAGACAGGGCCCAGAGGGACAGACGCCAGGGGGGTAGACACAGGCAGACCGAGGGTACGGCACGGGATTTGGCAAGCGGAGGATCTTTACAATATTGATCACTTTGTTTGAGGGACATCTTATCTTTTTTACAGCTCTCTTAAACGTTGCAGCTTGAAATGGCGTTCATTCTGACCGTGCTGGATAAGCTGGCTTATTTCCTTTCTCTCATCGCGTTTTGTGTCAGCGTGTCTCACAGCTGGGTGAAATGAAAGTGGATTCCTCTAAACCTGCGAGACCTCAGTGTGGCAAAGGAGTGCGTTTGCAACTGATATTTTGACGCGTAATATTTGAGATGTAGAGTTTTGTATTGGAATCAACACCTGTGGAGAGTTAACCCCTTGAGTAAGTTGTTGAATCCTCAACTATCTTCCTTTCTCTGCGTTGTTGTTCTGTCTGATATCTCACCTGGAACTTGTAAAAAAAAGTGCATCTGATCTGATGTGAAATGGATCAGAGACCGGGGCCACATGTAGCCTCGTTGTTTACCAAGCGTCACTTTGCTTTCTGTCGTTTTCTGTCACGAAATTCCTTGCAGGTGATTATTTTTCTAAATGTTGGGAGTTTGGAATCGCTGGCTTTTCAGTAAAGCATCGTTCTGCTGCCTCTGCATTTTGTGCAAATTCAACCGGTAGTACACAGGACCGTTGAGTGATATAAACCGGTAGTACACAGGACCGTTAAGTGATATAAACCGGTAGTACACAGGACCGTTGAGTGATATCCAGCGAGCACTTCCAAACTCCAACACCAAGGATTTCCTTGACAGAAAGTAGCTCATAAGAAGATGTCTACAGTGGATTTTCGTGAAACATGAAACACTTTGCAGATATAGAAAGAGGATAATTCAAACTTTTCATACAGCTGCAGTGTTTGGTGAGTTTGTCAGAAAGGACTTTTCTGTATGGGCTGTCGATGGCAAATTGTGGCTATAGTTGCCACCCTGCCATTAACTTAATGGCAAGATGGCTGCGGTCTGCATAGCGTCTATGGCTGTGAGCTCTGTTTGGCATAGATATATATAGATTAGATATCTACTATATTGCCAAGTTTCGTATAAAATGTCAGAACTGCAAAAAGTGGCAGAAGAAGACGGGGAAGACGAAAGTGTACAAAAAACAATAAGGAGCCTTTAACCCATTCTGAACGGGAACCCGTTTTGGTGTCAGCATCATGTTATGCTTTAGCTATTGAAAAATAGCAGATCTACAAGCTCATAGCGCGCCACCGAGTGGCGCGCTAAGAGCTTGTAGGTCTGCTATTTTTGAAAAATCGAACAACGACTGACATTTTTTTAGAATCTGATCTCAGGTCAGACTGGGTTAATCAGACCAGTGTGTTGTCCAGTGGAAAACCTCGTATGAATCTGATCTCAGGTCAGAATGGGTTAAAAATATCTATCAATTGAAGGCTTGTGTGTGCAGTCTCCGTTCTCTCTGATGGGCCAGCCTGGGACATGTCCACAGACAGTTGTGGGAACTATAGCTCGACAGCTTGGAGTGTCCAGAGGATGAGGCAGAAGGACCTGCGAGGTGTTGTACTGTCCCTGTTGTATATACTGTCTATTCCACCATATGAGAACAAGCCTATAGTCCTGAGCACCGTCGTGTGGACGAATATGGCTATCAGAGACGCTGCTGAGTGACATTCTTGCTGCATCATGATTCCAAACATGCGTCATAGGCTTGTGATTGTAACATAACTGCACCCATAATGTTTGTGTCCTTGTATGCATTTTCCTTTTAAAGTGTGGACATAAATAAATCCTTAAAATGTGTGTGTGTGTGTGTGTGTGTGTGTGTGTGTGTGTGTGTGTGTGTGTGTGTGTGTGTGTGTGTGTGTGTGTGTGTGTGTGTGTGTGTGTGTGTGTGTGTGTGTGTGTGTGTGTGTGTGTAGGTGTAAGTGCACGCGGCGATCAGCATGTTGCGGTGCGTTGCGAGGCCGGTCCTGGGCCATATCGTGGTCCAGGTGCTCCTGTTGGCGCTGTGTGTGTCGGCCGGTGATGACGACTTCCACTGGACCAAGAACGAGCGCGGCCCATTCCACTACGGCACCTTTCCGACTGGTACGGCGTTCATTCTGACTGAATATCAACCCCTTGAGATGTTTTTATTAGGAATATCAACCCCTTGAGATGTTTTCATTAGGAATATCAACCCCTCCAGATGTTTTTATTAGGAATATCAACCCCTCCAGATGTTTTTATTAGGAATATCAACCCCTCCAGATGTTTTTATTAGGAATATCAACCCCTCCAGATGTTTTTATTAGGAATATCAACCCCTCCAGATGTTTTTATTAGGAATATCAACCCCTCCAGATGTTTTTATTAGGAATATCAACCCCTCCAGATGTTTTTATTAGGAATATCAACCCCTCCAGATGTTTTTATTAGGAATATCAACCCCTCCAGATGTTTTTATTAGGAATATCAACCCCTCCAGATGTTTTTATTAGGAATATCAACCCCTCCAGATGTTTTTATTAGGAATATCAACCCCTCCAGATGTTTTTATTAGGAATATCAACCCCTCCCGATGTTTTTATTAGGAATATCAACCCCTCCAGATGTTTTTATTAGGAATATCAACCCCTCCAGATGTTTTTATTAGGAATATCAACCCCTCCAGATGTTTTTATTAGGAATATCAACCCCTCCAGATGTTTTTATTAGGAATATCAACCCCTCCAGATGTTTTTATTAGGAATATCAACCCCTCCAGATGTTTTTATTAGGAATATCAACCCCTCCAGATGTTTTTATTAGGAATATCAACCCCTCCAGATGTTTTTATTAGGAATATCAACCCCTCCAGATGTTTTTATTAGGAATATCAACCCCTCCAGATGTTTTCATTAGGAATATCAACCCCTCCAGATGTTTTTATTAGGAATATCAACCCCTCCAGATGTTTTTATTAGGAATATCAACCCCTCCAGATGTTTTTATTAGGAATATCAACCCCTCCAGATGTTTTTATTAGGAATATCAACCCCTCCAGATGTTTTTATTAGGAATATCAACCCCTTGAGATGTTTTTATTAGGAATATCAACCCCTCCAGATGTTTTTATTAGGAATATCAACCCCTCCAGATGTTTTTATTAGGAATATCAACCCCTCCAGATGTTTTTATTAGGAATATCAACCCCTCCAGATGTTTTTATTAGGAATATCAACCCCTCCAGATGTTTTTATTAGGAATATCAACCCCTCCAGATGTTTTTATTAGGAATATCAACCCCTCCCGATGTTTTTATTAGGAATATCAACCCCTCCAGATGTTTTTATTAGGAATATCAACCCCTCCAGATGTTTTTATTAGGAATATCAACCCCTTGAGATGTTTTTATTAGGAATATCAACCCCTCCAGATGTTTTTATTAGGAATATCAACCCCTCCAGATGTTTTTATTAGGAATATCAACCCCTCCAGATGTTTTTATTAGGAATATCAACCCCTCGAGATGTTTTTATTAGGAATATCAACCCCTCCAGATGTTTTTATTAGGAATATCAACCCCTCCAGATGTTTTTATTAGGAATATCAACCCCTCCAGATGTTTTTATTAGGAATATCAACCCCTCCAGATGTTTTTATTAGGAATATCAACCCCTCCAGATGTTTTTATTAGGAATATCAACCCCTCCAGATGTTTTTATTAGGAATATCAACCCCTTGAGATGTTTTTATTAGGAATATCAACCCCTCCAGATGTTTTTATTAGGAATATCAACCCCTTGAGATGTTTTTATTAGGAATATCAACCCCTCCAGATGTTTTTATTAGGAATATCAACCCCTCCAGATGTTTTTATTAGGAATATCAACCCCTCCAGATGTTTTTATTAGGAATATCAACCCCTCCAGATGTTTTTATTAGGAATATCAACCCCTCCAGATGTTTTTATTAGGAATATCAACCCCTTGAGATGTTTTTATTAGGAATATCAACCCCTCCAGATGTTTTTATTAGGAATATCAACCCCTCCAGATGTTTTTATTAGGAATATCAACCCCTCCAGATGTTTTTATTAGGAATATCAACCCCTCCAGATGTTTTTATTAGGAATATCAACCCCTCCAGATGTTTTTATTAGGAATATCAACCCCTCCAGATGTTTTTATTAGGAATATCAACCCCTCCAGATGTTTTTATTAGGAATATCAACCCCTCCAGATGTTTTTATTAGGAATATCAACCCCTCCAGATGTTTTTATTAGGAATATCAACCCCTTGAGATGTTTTTATTAGGAATATCAACCCCTTGAGATGTTTTTATTAGGAATATCAACCCCTCCAGATGTTTTTATTAGGAATATCAACCCCTCCAGATGTTTTTATTAGGAATATCAACCCCTCCAGATGTTTTTATTAGGAATATCAACCCCTCCAGATGTTTTTATTAGGAATATCAACCCCTCCAGATGTTTTTATTAGGAATATCAACCCCTCCAGATGTTTTTATTAGGAATATCAACCCCTCCCGATGTTTTTATTAGGAATATCAACCCCTCCAGATGTTTTTATTAGGAATATCAACCCCTCCAGATGTTTTTATTAGGAATATCAACCCCTCCAGATGTTTTTATTAGGAATATCAACCCCTCCAGATGTTTTTATTAGGAATATCAACCCCTCCAGATGTTTTTATTAGGAATATCAACCCCTCCAGATGTTTTTATTAGGAATATCAACCCCTCCAGACGCAGCATCTCCTTTTCCAGGAGCCACCTAACTCCAAAATGTTCAAAAGGCAAAAGATAAGAAAAGAAAAACCGACACAAATTCAGGGTGTTATACTCGACGCAAGCACAAAAAGATGGATCAAAATCATTGTCAACCACTGATAGATCTGCTTTTTTTCTTTTTTTACTATTTGTCGTATCCTATACTACTAAGAAAATGCAAAGTGTGATTGACGTCTCTGGCCAAGCTGAGGTCTCATTCAATTCAATTCAAAGGGCTTTATTGGCATGAGAAAACATACGTTTACATTGCCAAAGCAGAAAGAACAATACAACAATACAGCAATACAATCAAAACAAAAATGATGTACATTTGAAGGTCAGAATCTTCAATAGATCAAATTCTATGTACCAAGGTCACTCAATGCAGGTATAGTGCAGGAATATACACAATGATTAGTCTTTAGGGTGGTTGTGTTCCATTTGATATCCTTCTCCTATCACAGCAACTCACAAATCTTGCTGCTGTGTTTTGCACATTGTTGTACTTCGCCCAGCAGATATGGGAGTTTTTCATGGTCATGTTTTCAAAATCTCCGTGTGTGGTTGTAATCTGTGGGAAGTATGTGTCTCTGATGTCTTGGTACAATGGACAGATGGTTAGCCCATTCTGAACGGGAACCCGTTTTGGTGTCAGCATCATGTTATGCTTTAGCTATTGAAAAATAGCAGATCTACAAGCTCATAGCGCGCCACCGAGTGGCGCGCTACGAGCTTGTAGGTCTGCTATTTTTGAAAAATCGAAGAACGACAGACATTTTTTTAGAATCTGATCTCAGGTCAGAATGGGTTCATCAGACCAGTGTGTGTCCAGTGGAAACCTCGTATGAATCTGATCTCAGGTCAGAATGGGTTAGGAAGTGTAGCTCGGTTTCCACTTCTCGTAATGCCTTGCTCTTCCACGCCAGGCTTCTCTTGGGGAGCTGGGAGCTCGGCGTATCAAACAGAAGGAGCCTGGAACATCGATGGAAAAGGAATGAGCATCTGGGATGCCTTCGCCCACACCAAGGGCAAGATCTACCTGAACGACACCGGGGACAGCTCCTGCGACGGATACTACAAGTTCAAGGTGACGTGACTGTTCAAACTGCCTAGACTATAGAGCGCCGCAGTCCCGCCCCCTTTCAGAAAAACGAGTGGCCCAGGAAATGAAAACCCAATGCATTCTCCCATCGGCACTTCTTATTTAATTTATTTAAAGACTGTTTAAAGAGCAATTTATAAGAAGAAAAACAAAACAAATAGTGTTGTGTCTCCTGACTTTCTTTTCTTCTTTCTAATGATTTGATCGGCCCCAAAACATTGTGTTCATTGTCATGATTTGTCACGATCCGAGTTGGCTTTGTCCGCGGCGTAACCGTCTTTAAATAAATTAAATAAGAAGTGCCGATGGGAGAATGCATTGGGTTTTCATTTCCTGGGCCACTCGTTTTTCTGAAAGGGGGAGGGACTGCGGCGCTCTATAGAGGGTGGGCTGACCGACGACTTTGTTACAAAACATAACAACCACACTTGTGAGACCAGTGGTGTAAAGTAAATTTACTCAAGTACTGTACTTAAAGTACTAAAAAGTATTAAAAGTCTTAGGTATTTTTTTACCTTACTCGAGTATTTCCCATTTTCTGTACGTGTACTTCTACTCCACTACATTCCGGAGGCAAATATTGTACTTTTACTCCACTACAATTATTTGACAACTTTAGTTATTTATATATTTTGATATACTTAATATATATTCACGAGAAGTGAGCTTTATTCTCGGAGTCCCTCCCTCACGGATGACCAAAACCTAACTTGCACACACATATTATGTTAACACAGCAGTGACACACAGCTGTGTTTCACACTTCAAATGACCATAACCTCTACATAGAGAGGAAAGCATAAAGAAATCAATCAAATGTGCAGAAAAAACTATCGAAAAGAACAGATCAATCATTGCGATAAGGAAGGCAAAATAAATAATATATGTTTTAATCGACTAGTTTATTACCCAGGCCATAGTGCATGCAGATGACAGAGGTTTACAAACAGCTCATCTGTGTGAACAGATGACAGAGGTTTACAAACAGCTCATCTGTGTGAACAGATGACAGAGGTTTACAAACAGCTCATCTGTGTGAACAGATGACAGAGGTTTACAAACAGCTCATCTGTGTGAACAGATGACAGAGGTTTACAAACAGCTCATCTGTGTGAACAGATGACAGAGGTTTACAAACAGCTCATCTGTGTGAACAGATGACAGAGGTTTACAAACAGCTCATCTGTGTGAACAGATGACAGAGGTTTACAAACAGCTCATCTGTGTGAACAGATGACAGAGGTTTACAAACAGCTCATCTGTGTGAACAGATGACAGAGGTTTACAAACAGCTCATCTGTGTGAACAGATGACAGAGGTTTACAAACAGCTCATCTGTGTGAACAGATGACAGAGGTTTACAAACAGCTCATCTGTGTGAACAGCAAAGATGTTTCCTTGTCTCAACTTTTAGGATGACGTGAACCTGATGAAGGACATGAAGCTGAATCACTACCGTTTCTCCATCTCCTGGCCAAGGATTCTACCCAACGGACTGAAAAGTAAGCACACACTCTCCTTTTCCTGTTGTGTTTCGCCGTGCCCGGATGTGGTTTTGAGGTTAGGGTTCATGTTGTGAATGTTGTGAATGTTTTCACGGGGTGAAGCACACTGCTCATGTTGTGAATGTTTTCATGGGGTGAAGCCATAGAGTTATTATACAATAGAGAAGACACCCAGAGGAAATCCTGAAGCGCAATGGACATAGTGGCCGAAGAAGGTATTGCAGTTTGGTAAGGTTTGGTCCTCAAACACATGAACGCGCACTAGGCTCCGTCCACTCCGCCGGTCGTCGCGCGTTCATGTGTTTGAGGACAATCCATCCAGAATGCACACTGTTCCTAAACCGGAAGGAGGAGTGGATTCGCCTCATGCGCTTCTGAGCAACTCAATGCAAGTGGACGGGAGGAGAACTTGGGTGTCTTCTCTATTGTATATATACTTTAAGGGTGAAGCACACTGCTCATGTTGTGAATGTTTTCATGGGGTGAAGCACACTGCTCATGTTGTGGATGTTTTCATGGGGTGAAGCACACTGCTCATGTTGTGAATGTTTTCATGGGGTGAAGCACACTGCTCATGTTGTGGATGTTTTCAGGTGAATGGGGTGAAGCACACTGCTCATGTTGTGGATGTTTTCATGGGGTGAAGCACACTGCTCATGTTGTGAATGTTTTCAGGTGAATGGGGTGAAGCACACTGCTCATGTTGTGGATGTTTTCATGGGGTGAAGCACACTGCTCATGTTGTGGATGTTTTCAGGTGAATGGGGTGAAGCACACTGCTCATGTTGTGGATGTTTTCATGGGGTGAAGCACACTGCTCATGTTGTGGATGTTTTCATGGGGTGAAGCACACTGCTCATGTTGTGGATGTTTTCATGGGGTGAAGCACACTGCTCATGTTGTGAATGTTTTCAGGTGAATGGGGTGAAGCACACTGCTCATGTTGTGGATGTTTTCATGGGGTGAAGCACACTGCTCATGTTGTGGATGTTTTCATGGGGTGAAGCACACTGCTCATGTTGTGGATGTTTTCATGGGGTGAAGCACACTGCTCATGTTGTGGATGTTTTCATGGGGTGAAGCACACTGCTCATGTTGTGAATGTTTTCATGGGGTTGAAGCACACTGCTCATGTTGTGAATGTTCTCATGGGGTGAAGCACACTGCTCATGTTGTGGATGTTTTCAGGTGAATGGGGTGAAGCACACTGCTCATGTTGTGGATGTTTTCATGGGGTGAAGCACACTGCTCATGTTGTGAATGTTCTCATGGGGTGAAGCACACTGCTCATGTTGTGAATGTTTTCATGGGGTTGAAGCACACTGCTCATGTTGTGAATGTTCTCATGGGGTGAAGCACACTGCTCATGTTGTGGATGTTTTCAGGTGAATGGGGTGAAGCACACTGCTCATGTTGTGGATGTTTTCATGGGGTGAAGCACACTGCTCATGTTGTGAATGTTCTCATGGGGTGAAGCACACTGCTCATGTTGTGAATGTTCTCATGGGGTTGAAGCACACTGCTCATGTTGTGGATGTTTTCATGGAGGTGAAGCACACTGCTCATGTTGTGAATGTTCTCATGGGGTGAAGCACACTGCTCATGTTGTGAATGTTCTCATGGGGTGAAGCACACTGCTCATGTTGTGAATGTTCTCATGGGGTGAAGCACACTGCTCATGTTGTGAATGTTCTCATGGGGTTGAAGCACACTGCTCATGTTGTGAATGTTTTCATGGAGGTGAAGCACACTGCTCATGTTGTGAATGTTTTCAGGCGAACACATCAACGAGAAAGGAATGAAATACTACGATGACCTCATCAACGTGCTGCTGGACAACAAGATCACACCCATAGTCACTCTGTACCACTGGGACCTCCCTCAGGTGAGACGCTGCATGCTTATTGGTCACTCTGTACCACTGGGACCTCCCTCAGGTGAGACGCTGCATGCTTATTGGTCACTCTGTACCACTGGGACCTCCCTCAGGTGAGATGCTGCATGCTTATTGGTCACTCTGTACCACTGGGACCTCCCTCAGGTGAGATGCTGCTTATTGGTCAATGGTCACTGTGGCATACACAAATGGGTGCCGACCCTCTGTTTGGGAAACACAGTGTGATCGGTGTGTTATTGCGCCCTCTGCAGGTGTTGGAGGAGCGTTACGGGGGCTGGCAGAACATCAGCATGGTCAACTACTTCAACGACTTCGCCAACCTGTGCTTCGAGAGATTCGGAAACCGAGTGAAGTACTGGATCACGTTCAACAACCCCTGGGTATGTACAGTGCGATGTACAGTAATGTCACCAAACTGCCTCAAACACATCAAAGTACATGTTCGAGACATTGGCGTTCTTCTCGCTGCACCTCCGAAAAACCATAATCTACCATATTTCATTTTAGTGTTTTTTCTTGTTTGTTTGTTTGTTTTCTGCGTAAAAGAATGCCCTATTTTATACTTCTATAGTCCGTAGCTGTAGAGGGTTATGAGACAGGAGAACACGCCCCCGGACTCAAGCTGAGAGGGACAGGGGCTTACAAAGCCGCCCACCACATCATCAAGGTCAGAATCAGAATCAGAATCACTTCGTTTGTCATTTTCCTGTATGTACTTGCAAAAGAACATGAAATATCGTTTCCCCTCAGTTATTGGCAGCTGTGCAACATAAAACATAAGAGCCTATTTAAAAAACACAAGCTAAAAACTAAAACTAAACATGGACAAACATTTAAAAAGAGCCCCATGTATGTATGATGACGTGCAATTCATATGGAAAAGTTAAGAGTTACCAACACCATGCACAACCTATAAATAAATAAAGTAGCATGGTGCTGTCCTTAACCCATTCTGACCGGGCACCCATTTTGGTGTTAGCATCATGTTATGCTTTAGCTATTGAAAAATAGCAGATCTACAAGCTCATATCGCGCCACCGAGTGGCGCGCTACGAGCTTGTAGGTCTGCTATTTTTTGAAAAATCGAAGAACGACTGACATTTTTAGAATCTGATCTCGGGTCAGAATGGGTTTAATCAGACCAGTGTGTGTCCAGTGGAAACCTCGTATGAATCTGATCTCAGGTCAGAATGGGTTAAAAACAAAACGTTACCAGCACTGTTTTTTTTTAAAGTGCTGTTGTGCATCCAAAGTGCATTTTGCAAGTCCAATTTGGGGAATATATACTACTGTAGCAAATCTATGAGCCCACCACGGCTATGTGTGGTCCGCTGGTGTACACTGTTGTACGACAGGGCATACATTTTTTGTTTGGTTGGTTTTCCACAACAATGTTATTATAATTATTTTGTCCTTCCTTGCAACAACAGGCACATGCTAAGGTTTGGCACACATATGACACCCAGTGGAGGAGTAAACAAAAAGGTGAGAGAAACTCACCACTGCATGTTTCCACACCTGTTACTATAGCCAGTCATTAGGCAAAGATCGTTCAGTAAATGATGTAATCATCAAATCATGTGCTTCACATTATTTGCGTGCGTGCAGGCTTTGTGGGGATGTCCGTGTCGGCCGACTGGGGGGAGCCGGTGGACATCAGCAACCAGAGAGACATCGAGGCAGCAGAGAGATACGTTCAGTTCTACATGGGGTGGTTCGCCACGCCCATCTTCAACGGAGACTATCCCCAAGTTATGAAAGACTACGTTGGTGAGTGTTGAGAATTTATTAAGAAGATCCAGCAGAGAAACAATATACAGAGAGTGAGGAACAGGCCCCCTTGCCTGTTCCAGCAGCCCCTCCGGGCGCAAGCCTCCCCAACCCCATCCTCAGACAGTCCTTATAGTCTTGTCTTAACAGAGATGCAAATACTAAATGTCCATATAAGGATCTGCGCTAAACATAAGGGCGACACACAAATAAGTATACCTTTGCTGACAGCGTGGAGGAGTCAAGTCAGCTGTTAGATTGACAGCTGCATGAATTAGACTGAGCACATTGGTGAGCAAACTTAATGGAAGGAAGATAAATATGAGTGACATGATGAACCGCGGTCTAAAAAGCTGTGCTGTTTTCGCTGTTTTTGGATTTGACTCCTGAAACAGTTTTGGACATAATACGTTTTCCAGTGGTGTAAAGTAGCCTACATATACTCAAGTCGGCCTGTTCTTTAAGTACAATTTGTAGGTATTTGTACTTCTACTGAGTATTTACAATTTCCAATACTTTTACTTCTTTTACTACCACATACAAGATCCAAATATTGTACTTTTACTCCACTATACATTTATGTGAAAACTTCAGGGTTAACTTAGGTTGGTGCCGGCGTCAGTTTAAACTTCAGGGTTAACTTAGGTTGGTGCCGGCGTCAGTTTAAACTTCAGGGTTAACTTAGGTTGGTGCCGGCGTCAGTTTAAACTTCAGGGTTAACTTAGGTTGGTGCCGGCGTCAGTTTAAACTTCAGGGTTAACTTAGGTTGGTGCCGGCGTCAGTTTAAACTTCAGGGTTAATTTAGGTTGGTGCCGGCGTCAGTTTAAACTTCAGGGTTAACTTAGGTTGGTGCCGGCGTCAGTTTAAACTTCAGGGTTAACTTAGGTTGGTGCCGGCGTCAGTTTAAACTTCAGGGTTAACTTAGGTTGGTGCCGGCGTCAGTTTAAACTTCAGGGTTAACTTAGGTTGGTGCCGGCGTCAGTTTAAACTTCAGGGTTAACTTAGGTTGGTGCCGGCGTCAGTTTAAACTTCAGGGTTAACTTAGGTTGGTGCCGGCGTCAGTTTAAACTTCAGGGTTAACTTAGGTTGGTGCCGGCGTCAGTTTCCAGCACTATTCCAGCAACAACATTAGCCGTTAAAAATGATATTATATGTTTTGTTATTATTCTACATTAAACATTATGTGTACAATTTCTACCGATAGGAAGGAAGAGTGCCCAGCAGGGCCTGGGAGTCTCACGGCTGCCTGTCTTCTCACCTCAGGAGAAGAGCTACGTTAAGGTCGGTAAAAAACAATAAAGTATGCAGCTTTTCAACATTCATTCATACCAAATTGTCCATAAAACATGTTCTTGTCCCAGTAAAATAATAACACTTGTATACTTGAGTGCTTACATGGATGTTTACTGTATCGTGTTCTGTGCTGTTGAAAGGTGCACTGCTATAGAGCGTCGCAGTCCCGCCCCCTTTCATGACGACACCAGGCCCAGGAAATAGTTTCCAATGCATTTTTCCTCATAGACATTTCAAAACGTATTTATTTAAAGACCTTATAAGCGTCGTACAAAGCCAACTCGTGACAACAAACAAACACAACATTTTGGACCAAACTACAGTAATAATTACAAAGAAAAAAACCAAAAACAAAGTGTTGTAACCTGCCATTTTCTTCTTCTTTCAAATTATTTGTTCAGCCCGAAAAATGTTGTTTGTTGTCATGATTTGTCACGACAAGAGTTGTCTTTGTCCAGCGGCGTAAACGTCTTTAAATAAATACTTTCTGAAAATGAACGGGGATTTATTTTCCGGGTCTCTCGAGGGGGCGGGACTGCGACCCTCTATACAGTAGGTGTGCTATATTTGCTAAAGTATTGGACGAAATTTGCAAACCATACTGGAACATGCATTTTCTGTTTTATTAACCCATTCTGACCTGAGATCAGATTCATACGAGGTTTCCACTGGACACACACTGGTCTGATTAACCCATTCTGACCTGAGATCAGATTCTAAAAATGTCAGTCGTTCTTCGATTTTTCAAAAATAGCAGACCTACAAGCTCGTAGCGCGCCACTCGGTGGCGCGCTATGAGCTTGTAGATCTGCTATTTTTCAATAGTTAAAGCATAACATGATGCTAACACCAAAATGTGTTCCCGGTCAGAATGGGTTCAAGAGCTGTAGAGGCAGTGCTTTAACCTTTTTTGACAGACGTACTTTTAGCCAACAAAAACAACAAAATGACAGTAAAAATCACTTCCACCATCTTTAATTAAGGGCACCTGTGACTTCCTGGGCATCGGTCACTTCACCACGCGCTACATCACCCAGAAGAACTACCCGTCAGGCCGAGGGAGCTCCTACTTCACCGACCGGGACCTGGTGGAGCTGGTGGACCCGCGCTGGCCCGACCCCGGGTCCGAATGGCTGTACTCGGTACCGTGGGGGTTCCGTCGCCTGCTGAACTTCATCAAGGTAGGTGCACGCACGCACGCACACACACACACACACACACACACGCACGCACGCACGCACGCACGCACGCACGCACGCACGCACGCACACACACATACACACGCACGCACGCACGCACACACACACACACACACAGGTTTGTTTTATGCTTACTATACTTGGACACCAACATGTCTTTAGGAACAGATTTTAGGAATGCCAGGAAAGCCGAAAAATAGCCAATCTACAAGCTCACAACGCCTCGCGACACCTGAGCTTGTAGATCAGCTATATTTTCCGGTGTGTGACACAAGCGCCCGATTTAAGTATATATGAATCATTAATAACTCTTATCTCTAATCGCTAAACCTAACTTCTACATGGCTAATCCTAAACCCTAACCCCTAATCTATAAAAACTTTTCTTCTTGTGAGGACCAAGAAAATGGTTCCTTCCAATGTCTATTTCTCATACGCTACTATACCTGTTCCTCACAAGTATAGTAACACATACACGCACAGTGCTTCAAATCATCCCTGGTAAAACACGTGTGTTACATTATCTATCATGTGCCCTTGACAGACTCAGTATGGAAATCCCATGATCTACGTGACGGAGAATGGCGTGTCAGAGAAGATGCAATGCACGGAACTCTGTGACGACTGGAGGATGCTCTATTTCAGAGACTACATCAATGAGATGCTCAAGGGTGAGAAAGACAATACAGTACTACGTTTTTGTATGTATGCTTGCCCTACAGTAGGTTTGCAGTTAAAGGAGAATTACATACTAAAAGGCTTTCTTACCTTTATTTGTAGTTGTTACGTCCCCACCAAAGAGGTCCCGCGGTGTTATTTTGTGCAAAAGCTCCTTATTGGCTATTTCCCCTACCATAAGTCCTAAATTAATTGCATTGAATTGAATGGGGGCTATGGGGTGTTGTGCTAATTCGCCTATTTCCATCGCTCAAAATTTATATTTTTTTGTATATATCCTCTCTTCATAATGTAAATAATATCCCAAGTGGCACACTTTACTACTTATTTCGATGGAAATAAGCGAATTAGCACAACACCCCATAGCCCCCATTCAATTCAATGCATTTCATTTAGGGCTTATGGTAGGGGAAATAGCCAATAAGGAGCTTTTGCACAAAATAACACCTGGACCTCTTTGGTGGGGACGTAACAACTACAAAGAAAGGTAAGAAAGCCTTCTAGCATGGAATTCTCCTTTAACAATAGAACACAGACAATGAATAGCCATACTGTATGCACATACAGATTAAATAAATAATCAAATTAATTATATTTCCATTCCAACATGGTTTCAGTGTAAACATTGCACCTGACTACAGCTGCTATTGACTATGAGTATATACCACTGTACCCCTTAAAACATTTTCTTCTAATGCAAACAAAAAAGCAATTCATACCTGGAATAAAATGAATAATTCTAAGAATTAATTCATGTATTTTGCAACATATGTCAAATATTTTGTGATATGTCTTGCCATTATAAATTAAATTGTATAATGTATTAAAAAAGAAAAGACAAAACTAACTCAAACTGTCTGGAGACGATGGAGTGAACGTGAAGGGCTACACAGCCTGGTCTAAACTAAATGAAACTGTCTGTCTGTACAGCTATAAATGATGGAGTGAACGTGAAGGGCTACACAGCCTGGTCTAAACTAAATGAAACTGTCTGTCTGTGCAGCGATAAACAATGGAGTGAACGTGAAGGGCTACACAGCCTGGTCTAAACTAAACTAAATTAAACTGTCTGTCTGTGCAGCTATAAACGATGGAGTGAACGTGAAGGGCTACACAGCCTGGTCTAAACTAAATTAAACTGTCTGTCTGTGCAGCTATAAACGATGGAGTGAACGTGAAGGGCTACACAGCCTGGTCTAAACTAAATGAAACTGTCTGTCTGTACAGCGATAAACGATGGAGTGAACGTGAAGGGCTACACAGCCTGGTCTAAACTAAACTAAATTAAACTGTCTGTCTGTGCAGCTATAAACGATGGAGTGAACGTGAAGGGCTACACAGCCTGGTCTAAACTAAATGAAACTGTCTGTCTGTGCAGCGATAAACGATGGAGTGAACGTGAAGGGCTACACAGCCTGGTCTCTCCTGGACAAGTTCGAGTGGGATGAAGGATACTCCGAGAGGTTCGGGCTGTACTACGTGGACTTCAGGAGCAAGAATAAACCACGTTACCCAAAGGCCTCGGTCCAGTACTACAAACGCATCATCAGCTCCAATGGATTCCCCAACCAGAGAGAGGTAGAGTCTCATGTATAGAATGGATTCCCCAACCAGAGAGAGGTAGAGTCTTATGTATAGAATGGATTCCCCAACCAGAGAGAGGTAGAGTCTTATGTATAGAATGGATTCCCCAACCAGAGAGAGGTAGAGTCTTATGTATAGAATGGATTCCCCAACCAGAGAGAGGTAGAGTCTTATGTATAGAATGGATTCCCCAACCAGAGAGAGGTAGAGTCTTATGTATAGAATGGATTCCCCAACCAGAGAGAGGTAGAGTCTTATGTATAGAATGGATTCCCCAACCAGAGAGAGGTAGAGTCTTATGTATAGAATGGATTCCCCAACCAGAGAGAGGTAGAGTCTCATGTATAGAATGGATTCCCCAACCAGAGAGAGGTAGAGTCTCATGTATAGAATGGATTCCCCAACCAGAGAGAGGTAGAGTCTTATGTATAGAATGGATTCCCCAACCAGAGAGAGGTAGAGTCTCATGTATAGAATGGATTCCCCAACCAGAGAGAGGTAGAGTCTTATGTATAGAATGGATTCCCCAACCAGAGAGAGGTAGAGTCTTATGTATAGAATGGATTCCCCAACCAGAGAGAGGTAGAGTCTTATGTATAGAATGGATTCCCCAACCAGAGAGAGGTAGAGTCTTATGTAGAGAATGGATTCCCCAACCAGAGAGAGGTAGAGTCTTATGTATAGAATGGATTCCCCAACCAGAGAGAGGTAGAGTCTTATGTATAGAATGGATTCCCCAACCAGAGAGAGGTAGAGTCTTATGTATAGAATGGATTCCCCAACCAGAGAGAGGTAGAGTCTTATGTATAGAATGGATTCCCCAACCAGAGAGAGGTAGAGTCTTATGTAGAGAATGGATTCCCCAACCAGAGAGAGGTAGAGTCTTATGTATAGAATGGATTCCCCAACCAGAGAGAGGTAGAGTCTTATGTATAGAATAAATCGGAAAATAAATCCAATCTATGAATGAAGATGTTTGCATATGGAGTAGCAGAGGCCAACATTGGGTCATCTTAAAATCGACTCATATACTGTAAGCATTGTGGTCCAAAATTAGCTCATAGCATTCATAGCATTGAGTGTACCTGTATGTGTGCTGCTGTTCACAGGTGGAGAGTTGGAAGAGGAAAGCGGGAGAGCTGTGTTCCTCCAGCAACCAGCTCCTAGCTGCGGGTCAGTCAGTGCACACACTGCGTCTGCTACGATGGCTCTTTCAGTTTCACTTTAGTTTTATTTATACCCCAAGGGGGTCTCTGTACACTTCACAACAAGTCATACAACAAAACATACAGCAGCAAAGAATGCACAGCAAAACGTGATATATGCAGCATGTATGGTCAGTCACCATGCCACCACCCTTAGATCTCCATATATGGAGCTGACCTGTTCTGACATTCCATATGTTGATCCTTCCCTATATCCATCCTTCCTCTTCGATGTCTCGCTTTTGACTGATACCTGACCTGTCCATTTAAACTCTAGGCAGGCCTGCCCCAAAGTTATTAGTGGTGCAGCCGTGCCCGGCAGCCTGGCGAAAACTAGAGTTCTCAACAGGCCCGAAAATGAAGATCTTACCCCCCCCCCCCCATGCCAAAGCACCAGCTTTGTCACTGCTCGCCCAGCAGTCTGCTGTCACCCGCGCGCGTGTGTGCACGCCCTCAGGCCACTTAGGGTCGATTCATTGTACAGATATTCTACTGTTAGCCCATTCTGACCTGAGATCAGATTCATACGAGGTTTCCACTGGACACACACTGGTCTGATTAACCCATTCTGACCTGAGATCAGATTCTAAAAATGTCAGTCGTTCTTCGAATTTTTCAAAAATAGCAGACCTACAAGCTCGTATCGCGCCACTCGGTGGCGCGATATGAGCTTGTAGATCTGCTATTTTTCAATAGCTAAAGCATAACATGATGCCAACACCAAAATGGGTGCCCGGTCAGAATGGGTTAGAGAGGTTAGGTTCATATTTTACGTATGATCCTAGATGACTATTTATTTTTATATAACTTTGTTTATTGGTTTTTTTTTCACAGAAGCATTATTTAAATACTGAGTTTGACAAATAATAAATGGTGGCATTGACAGCTTCTCTTAAATAAACCCCACAATGATGACATAAAAGAGTAAAAAACACATTGAATTTTCACCCCAAAGAAAAAGGACAACAGAAAACAAGACAAACAAACCTTAAATACAATATCAGTAAAAGTTGAAAAATAAAAGGCAGACAAAAACAGACAAAACGGTACACAACATCCTATAAACACCGTACAGGTACATGATACATCCATAATCCAATACAATACAGTCCATACAATCACAGTATAAGATACTTTTACAACAACAGTCCAGCAGACGTACTCACTCATCCCCAAGCAGAGACGGATAGATGACTATTTATTTCTATGCATTTGATGTATTACCATGTGTTGTTGTTATACCTATACTGTAATTCGCTCTGGATTAAAAGCGGTATCTCTAGACGATTCTGCTTGTATACAGCAAAGCATCTTTGACGTTTTTACGTCACCTATAAATGCCCTGAATTGTAAATTGTGTGTGTTTTCAGATCCGTTGATCGGCCACATGGAGATGGTGTCGGAGATCGTGGTGCCCACCGTGTGCACGCTCTGCATTCTGCTCAGCGCCGTCTTCCTCATGTTCCTGCTGCGAATCCGCTTCTAAGGCCCGGTTCTAAGGCCCGGTTCTAAGACCCACCTCCACCCCGCATAGCCTCCCCCGTTCCCATCCTAAAGGCCCATTCATACTCCAGTTGGTTGGTGACCACCGTACCGTTTCGGTGGTCACCTCATCACCTAAAACTGGAGTATATACAGTGGTAGCAGATCTACAAGCTCACACAACACGCCGAAGATCTGCTATTATTATGTTTTAGCGAAAGAAATGTAGTGTAGGGTTTAAGTGGTAACACATATTTTTTGGTAAACACCGTCATCCACTGTGACACATGGACTCGCATGCACGTGCCTACACACACACACACACACACACACACACATGCACGCACGCACGCACGCACACAAATCCTTGCAAAGGAGAAAGTTATTCTGTGCAAAACTCTAGTGTGTCAGTTAGTTTCAATGTCCTCCTCCTGTCTTCACCTGGAGAAAGTGCTCATCATTCTCTTCTTCAGGCTCACATTGTTGGTTGTGTGCATGTCCGTGATCAATGTATGAATTCAAGCTTGTTGTTTGATGTGAAAAGACCCAGGCTTTATTTGCAGATTTTAAACTGGCTATTTGTCTTTGCTTTTTGATAGCAAGTAGCGAATATGATAATAAAATAGCACATGCAACTTTTATATGCCAAAGTACAGTAACACAGGGAGAAATCACTGTACAAATAAAATGCTCTTCTATATTACTGTCTGTGGTTCCTTCAATACAATAAATATTTAAAAGGGTTATAAATGTCTATGTATTTCTGCTGTTTCTATACTATACTACAAAAAGTTTAACTTTCTTGGCAAAACTTTATCCTTTAGTAATTAGTATTAGTCCTTATAGGCCGCGTGAGATATCATTGCCCTAAAAAGGGACAAGACATATGTGGTATAATTTTGTCTGACATCCAGGAGTGCTAAATTGTGTGATAGCAGTTTCAGAAGGGCAGCTGAATAAGATTTTTAGGAGTATAATCTGATTATGCAAAACCATATAATGCATTGTTATCTAAACTCCAAGATTATTCACTTTTATGCACATTTCTCATGTTTGTACCATGGATGGGCATGACCAACGTCATAAATTCATAATAGAACAACAGACATGCTGAATCATACTTCTTGTAGCCATACTAAGTAGTCCTTAGGCCAGAGGCCTTATCGGATATCGTTGCCATAAAAAGGGACAAAGCGACAATGTGATTTTTGTATTGCTACATGTCTGTATAGTTTATGAAATGATGTGATAGCAATGTCAAAATGGCAGCTGATTACTTGTTTTTGGCCCTTATATCTGAACAAAAAAAAAGGTATATAGTGAAAGGCATACCTCAAACGACTAATGGGCCGATTTGGATGATTCTGACATCAAAGTATACATTTTCTGGGGTGCTGAGTTGATTTAAGAGGTGACTGAAGCCATTCAAATTCACAGTCATGTGTCAAAGGTCAATGTCAAGGTCATTTTGGATCCAAAATGTCCTATAAATCTACACATGTCTTGGATCTGCTTCTGGGTCAGATTCAGGGTCGAACAGATGAGCGTTAGCAGCCATGCTTTGTTTACAATAATGTAGAGAGTTGGTGTGTGTGTGTGTGTGTGTGTGTGTGTGTGCGTGTGTGTGTGTGCGCGCGTGTGTGTGTATGTGTGTAGTAGCAGCAGCACCTCAGCTATGTCAGAAGATGGCGCACTTTCCTAACATTCTGCATCTTTTTGCTTGTCAATTTTATTATCATGCAATCAACCCCCAACACATACAAACATAGACAATACAGCACGGGGGAAAAAACAGAAATAACAAAACAAGAAAAACAAACAATAATGCTTTGTTGTATGTATATCATACAAATGACAGATTAGAATTTAGGTTCTGGGGAAAAGCATTTGTTTTTTTCTTTGGCGCTTACCGTGAGCCGTAGTGACGTCAGCGTTACGTAAGCGGGCATAGTGTAACCAACGGGCCAAGATGGCGACGGAACCAAATAAGACTGAGATCCTGACGATCTTCAAAAAACTCCGATCCAATGCCACCAACAAGGTACAAACAGAACGCACGCAAACACACAAACACCCCGCGACGCTTTGTTTATGTTAAGAGGACTGTCGTTAGCATTAGCATTAGCCTCCGCACTGTCCGATTCCAGCTCCAAAATAGAGCTACAAAACCCAGATGCTAAAGCTAATGCTAAGGCCCTTCTGCTGCTGCTGTGTGACTGTGGACTGTGGACGAACAGACCGGGTTTAGAGCCACGTCACTCATTCTCTAAATGTCTTCTTGTCTGTAATTAAAACAGACCCGATCAGGCGATCTGATCCGATTACAGTCTGTAGTAGCAGGACCAGGGGGTCCAACAGCTTGTGTTGTTTGCTAGTCCCATTATGGTCTGTCGTTTGCTCCAGAATTGTTTGTGTGTGTGTGTGTGTGTGTGACTGTGTGTGTGTGTGTACGCACGCCTGGGAAACATATCTTAAAAGTGAAGACCCCCAAAATCACATGGGGATCCCGGTCCACAGGTTAAGAACTTCTGATCTATATGATGAATGATTGTGGAAGGCTGGGTTTGACATGAGACTTATGGCACAAAAAACATAGGTTCTTCAGTGGTTCGTTTGACTGATTGAAAATTTTATTTCACAGTATGTAGATAGCAGCAATTTGCAACGCTAGATTTTTTAAATAATGGGTCGAATCTGGAGTTGCAATACCCTCCATTGACTCCCCACTCATCCAATTTGGTTTGCCATCTGCTTGTCATAAACTACGTTAAACTCACCAACATTGCAGCTGTAGTACAATCTTGAATTATCCTCTTTCAATCTGCCGAGCTTGTTTTTCATAAAAGTCCACCTTAGAGATCTTATGAGCTACTTTCTGTCAAGACATCCTCTGCAGGTGATTATTTTTCTAAGTGTTGCAGTTTGGAAGCACTCGTTTCTGTTAACAGGTCGTGCTGCTGCCTCCTGCATTATGTGCAAAATCGAAACAGGTGGTACGCAGGACCGTTCAGTGACTTATGACAAGTGCTTCCAAACTCCAGCACTTAAAAAAAGAATCACCTGCACAGAATTTCTTGACAGAAAGTAGCTCATGACATCTCTACGGTGGATTTTTATGAAAAACAAGCTTGGCAGATTGAAAGAGGATAATTCAAGCTTGGACTGCAGCTGCAATGTTGGTGAGTTTAACGTCGTTTAAGACAAGCAGATCGCAAACCAAATTGGATGAGTGGGGAGTCAATGGAGGGTATTGCAACTCTAGCTTCATCCCATTATAAAGAAATCTAGAGTTGCAAATTGCTGCTAAGTATGTAGAATGAATGGGTACATTTCAAACGAAAGCACAAGTCACTACAAAAGCTGTTACTTGTGGATGACACCATGATAAAGCATATGACTGGTTTACAACAGGGTCCACCGTTTTCAATTCATAAGAACATTTAATTCATTTAACATTTAATATATGTATATAAAAAAAATCAATCGTCATATAAAGAAAGTAAAAAAAGGAACATCAGCCCTATAATGTCTCTGTTGATACATACAGTTGGCACAGTATTCCATACAGGAGCCATACATCGCTTGCACCCGCTCCTGGTAGAAATGAAAGATGCGCGGCATAAATGTGAATATGTGATCGATGCTCCGTTTGGACTCACCCATTAAATAGTTCCAAAGAGTGAAATATTGTGCTCTAGTTTCATATCCATGTGAAAGTTGTGGCACAAAACGTGTATTTAGTCAATTATCTCCACTTTTTCACGAGGCCCGGAATGATCGATGGACTGATTTTAACAACACTTCCTGTTGTTTACCGCAGACGTCCTCGCCAAATTGGCCAGGGAAACACAGGACAGTTTGGGTCACACAATTGGCAGGTGGTGTGATTAATTAATTACCCAGCACCGTCCTATCGCAATGCACCTGCCAATTGTGTGTCCCAAATATTTGTGCTTCCCATGTCAATTGGTGATGACGTTTGTGGTGCTCAGAGGAAGTTTTGATAAATGAAGTCAAGCTGTCATTCCGGGCCCCTTTGCCCGGAGAGAAAGATGTCCGGTCTGGGTGCAGCTCGTGAAAAAGTGGAGATAATTGACTAAATACACGTTTTGTGCCAGAACTTTCACATGGATATGAAACTACAGGACAATATTTCACTCCACGGAGCTGTAGGTAGCAGAGACTAAAATCTTGAGGTTCTCTCTGGGAGTAACAAGGATGCATAGGATCAGGAACGAGACTACGTTCCTGATCCTATCATTTTGGAAAAGAGTATTAATTAACTTCATAATGTGTTTACGTGAGTCCGCGACAGCTATTTACTTTTTTTTAAATTTCATTTTAACCTGAGTGATAATACGGTTAGCTAGCTGGATCAGTCAAACCAAAGGGCTCAAGTACAATGTTAACCATCCAAACTAAAGTGAAGTGGATGTTTCCAACTTTCTCAGTGGTACAATCAAATGCTTTCATATCTACAACAAAAAACTATTGTGATTTGTTATTTCCACGCAGGCCTGCTTTGACTGCGCAGCCAAAAACCCCAGCTGGGCTAGTATAACATATGGAGTGTTCCTGTGCATCGACTGCTCTGGAATCCATCGTTCACTTGGAGTTCACCTCAGCTTCATCAGGTAAGCCATATATACACACACACACACACACACACACACACACACACACACACCTCGGCTTCATCAGGTAAGCCAGTTGGACATCAACTGTCCAGTAGCCTCAAAATGGCAGTAACTCAGTTGTTGCTATCTTATTAACTAATGCAACAGAGCCCCGAAGTAACTCGCCTCATCCCTTCGATTCCCCTGGTTCTAAAGTCCTGACGTAACTCGCTCATCCCGACGATTCCCCTGGTTCGCGGAAGTAATTTCTCTATGGAGAATAACATGGGGTGATCTTAACTCAATGTCTGCCAAGGACTGAATTGACTGATTTTTTAGCAACTCCAGCAGCGCCAACGACGACTTTATCGTCTTTTTCAAACGGGTTTAACATTGGAAAATGTTGGAAAAAACATTGGAATTTATTTATTTTTTTAACAAAAAAATTAAAATGAAAATAAAATAAAAAAATGTATAGAGACTGGCGCTTAGGGACTTTTTGGCACTTCTTAAAAGCGATGGATGAGTTAATATCGTCTACTATAAGCGTTGTGGTCCAAAAGTAAACAAGCTGTCTCTGTGTTATTGTCAGGGAGGTGTCTCTATCGTTTGCAACAGTCAGTCACTCATATATGATACAGTCTGTTTCTAGTCAAAATGTAACTAATTCAGTAACATTAGCGTTTTCTCTCAGTCAGTTGATTCTTCATATCCATATGAGTGAAACGGCCGGGGTCACATGTTTATTTTTCAAACACAGTTCTTATAGGAGGCGATCTAAAATCCCCCTCTGGGGATTACAATGCAAATAAAAAGTGCATGAACCTGTTCTGCGCCCTCGGCCTCTACCAATATTGACGTCAGACTTCGGTGCTCTATGCTTTGTGTGTGTGTGTGTATATATACACACACACACACACACACACACACACACACACACACACACACACACACACACACACACACACACACACCCCTCACCTCACTGCCACTGGTTCTTAACCCATTCTGACCTGAGATCAGATTCAAACGAGGTTTCCACTGGACACACACTGGTCTGATTAACCCATTCTGACCTGAGATCAGATTCTAAAAATGTCAGTCGTTCTTCGATTTTTTTCAAAAATTGCAGACCTACAAGCTCGTAGCGCGCCACTCGGTGGCGCGCTATGAGCTTGTAGATCTGCTATTTTTCAATAGCTAAAGCATAACATGATGCTGACACCAAAATGGGTTCCCGTTCAGAATGAGGTCTGTAAATCTGAGTGTACAAATGGACCCCACCGGACCATGTGGTTCCATTTGTACACTCAGAGTTATTGTGGTCCTCTTGAGATTATAATGTTTGAGAACCACTGGTATTCTAATTGTATAGCAGATGTTGAAGTCCCAACTAAGTACCAGTTCTGGAAACCTTTCCAAATGTAATGGAACCGATTCTGGTTCTTCTTCAATGTTGGACCCGGTTCCTACGGTTCTGGATCACAACCTACCCTACGACAACGTTGTTTGTGGCTTATGTTTTTTATTCCCTTTCCCCTTCAGATCGACCGAGTTGGACTCCAACTGGAACTGGTTCCAGCTCAGATGTATGCAAGTTGGCGGCAATGCCAATGCGGTAAGATTTATACCTATGAAAAAGTCTCTTATGCGCATTGTCCAAATATTAGTTTGCATTTGTAATTGGGATTACTTCATTTATTTTTTGCAATAGCCAGATTATGGTGTTAATTTAGTTTTAGTCTGTGTTTTGTCCTAGACATATATATTTTTTAGTTTTAGTCGACAAAATATCCTACGATTTTAGTCGACTAAGATGTACAGTTGATTTTGTCGATTACACTTGGTTGCATGCTGAAAATAGCAGATCTACAAGCTCACAATGCGTCAATCTTCAATGTTCAGTGCCAACATCCAGTACAACCAAATTTAAAGTCACTTGTCTTTTAGTTCTGCTGGATCTCTTCTCCACTAGTCCTTAACTAACATTTGAGTCTAGTTTTTATTTGTTGACAAAATTGTCAGTATATTCAGGCTTGGTTATCGTAGCTTAATTCTTTTCCCCGTTTTCGTAAGTGAAAAAGGTCTTTGCTGAACGTTTTTTTGGTCATAGTTTTAGTGGACGAAAATCACAAATTATTATTTTTAATAGTCATTGCTTTTAGACTGATATGCTACGTTCTTGATTAGAATCGGATCCTAGTCTATTAACCCATTCTGACCTGAGATCAGATTCATACGAGGTTTCCACTGGGACACACACTGGTCTAATTAACCCATTCTGACCTGAGATCAGATTCTAAAAATGTCAGTCGTTCTTCGATTTTTCAAAAATAGCAGACCTACAAGCTCGTAGCGCGCCACTCGGTGGCGCGCTATGAGCTTGTAGATCTGCTATTTTGCAATAGCTAAAGCATAACATGATGCCAACACCAAAATGGGTTCCCGTTCAGAATGGGTTAAGGCACTACGCTGTCTCTGCGCGTGACGTATGCATTCTCCTTGCATACTGTATGTTGCGCTGGTTAAGAGCGTCTGCTAAATGTCTAAATTGTAATATAATACCCGATAATAAGTGACGGCTCTCTCCTCTCTCTGTGTAGACTGCCTTCTATCGCCAGCACGGCTGCACGACCAACGACACCAACGCCAAATACAACAGCCGCGCAGCTCAGCTGTACAGGGAAAAGATCCGACAGCAAGCCAACTCAGCTCTGTCTAAATACGGCACCGATGTGAGTATCAAGATTTGGTTTTATATATATATATATATATACACACACACACACACACACACACACACACACACACACACCCACACACACCTGAATGAAACACACCCATAATTTAACGTTATATTCAAGCTGTGTTTCTCTAAAATCTCTAAACCCACCTTATTAAATGTATGCCCCAAAGCTAAAGTTGGTTTGGCAATATTGTCATTTGGCAGGGATTGATGTTCATGTTCATTCCACATTTAGGTGGCAGTAGAATAGTAGAATGCATTTCTTTGAGTACTGGCTGTTGTCTTCATCTCGTGATACTGTTGTCTTCATCTTGTGATACTGTTGGGCTATGTTATCGATTAAATAATCCTCCAAAGATGAAGGAATGTCAAAGTTCTTCAGGGTGAAGTATTTATTAACACGATTCAGCAGAGAAACAATATACAGAGAGTGAGGAACAAGCCTCCTCCTTGCCTGTTCCAGCAGCCCCTCCGGGCGCAAGCCTCCTCAACCCCATCCTCAGACAGTCCTTATAGTCTTGTCTTAACAGAGATGCAAATACTAAATGTCCATATACGGATCTGCGCTAAACATAAGGGCGACACACAAATAAGTATACCTTTGCTGACAGCGTGGAGGAGTGAGCAAAGAGACTTAACCCATTCTGACCTGAGATCAGATTCATACGAGGTTTCCACTGGACACACACTGGTCTGATTAACCCATTCTGACCTGAGATCAGATTCTAAAAATGTCAGTCGTTCTTCGAATTTTTCAAAAATAGCAGACCTACAAGCTCGTAGCGCGCCACTCGGTGGCGCGCTATGAGCTTGTAGATCTGCTATTTTTCAATAGGTAAAGCATAACATGATGCTAACACCAAAATGGGTGCCCGGTCAGAATGGGTGAATGGAAGGAAGATAAATACACAATAATGCATATATCTGGCACTGTAGTTGGCATTCTAAAATTCCCATTGCAGCTATGCACCTTAGTTGAGACCTTTATTGTCTGTGTGTTTGCGGGCATTCTCTTTAGTTTTCTCTTATGTCAGCCATTCCCACATATGTATGACTTGGTGAAAAGAACATCAGGGAATGTATCGGACAAACCAAAACTCTCCCCATTGGCAAACCAACTTTAGCTTTTTGTGTGTGTGTGTGTGTGTGTGTGTGTGTGTGTGTGTGTGTGTGTGTGTGTGTGTGTGTGTGTGTGTGTGCACACGCTATAGATTGAGATGAGCTTGTGCTATGCATGATTATAAAGGTATGCGTTGAAATCATTGAACCCATCCTATGATTTGGACAATTTAAGTACTGTATTATGTAGCTGTCAATTGTAGAGCATGTATTTATGATTGTGGACCTTGTTACCAGAACTAGGGTTGTAACACACTCTGGGTTATGGTGTGGACCTTGTTACCAGAACTAGGGTTGTAACACACTCTGGGTTCTGGTGGTCCTTAGTTTGAGAACCACTGGTATTGTAACCATAGACTGTAAAAGAAATATGGACAAAGCGTTCCGCGGGTCTAACATGAACGTAAAATGAAGCCTGTCAGTCCTTGCAATGGAAGTCGCCATCTTTCTAGATCCGTTTGGGCCCAGCTGGCCCATTGGCTGGCCCAGACAACGAGGCGGGACTTCCCCCCCTTCTTCTTCGTTCGTTGGTTTTTATTTTGACTCGAGTGGGTGGGGGATCCCGTTCATAGACTGTAACGGTAGCCACGCCCCTCAGATCATGCGCGACTTTATGGTCATTTTTTTTAAATAAATGGGACCATAATTTTCCAAAAAGAATATTATGACATTAGAAATGAGACTTTAAACTAGTGACTGGAAGCAGAAAGTATTCATGACCATGTTTATTAAGGTAATACAGTCTAGGTGAAGTCTGACTGCCCCCCTGGTTGTAACGCAAAGTCCACATACTAGCTCTGCCTCTTGACGGTCGGTGTGATTAAACCGGTTCCGGAAACGGTTCCAAATTTGATGGAACCTAGGCTTGGGCGATATTGATTCTTTGATATCGGTATTGATACCGTGAATAATATCGCGATTATCGGTATTATCGATTATCAGCTGCTGTCGCCTCGTCACCGTAATTCAGCGTCGGTGCCAGTCAATGCATGGACACTAAGTTTTTAAGCAAATTATAGTTGTTTAAAATGAATTACTTGTAAATTCATCACACAGACACACACATACAGTAATGTAGATGTTTATTTAAAAGAAAATCCATATTTACATGACGGTAAAATTACGATATTGGGTATTATCGGTATTAAATTACGATATTACGGTATTATCGGTATGCAATATTATTTATAGACTCCACGATATTACCGATATTGATTTCAAATATCGCGATAAACGGTAATATCGATATATTGCCCAAGCCTAGAACCAATTTAGGTTCCTCAGTATAGAGGGTATGCGTGTGACATCATCGTACCTTCAAAGTTATGCAGGAACGCCCACTGAGTGTCAAAAAACTACTTTCTGGCCTCGACAGCCCATTCATCCACACAGAAAAGTCCTGTCTGATTGCATTAACCCATTCTGACCTGAGATCAGATTCATACGAGGTTTCCACTGGACACACACTGGTCTGATGAACCCATTCTGACCTGAGATCAGATTCTAAAAATGTCAGTCGTTCTTCGAATTTTTCAAAAATAGCAGACCTACAAGCTCGTATCGCGCCACTCGGTGGCGCGATATGAGCTTGTAGATCTGCTATTTTTCAATAGGTAAAGCATAACATGATGCTAACACCAAAATGGGTGCCCGGTCAGAATGGGTTAAACAATGTTAAACTCTCCATCTCCAACATCACAGCTGAACGAAAAGCTTGAATTATCTGCAAAGTTTTTGTTTTATGAAAATCCACCATAAAAAAAACGTTATGAGCTACTTTCTGTTAAGATTATTTTGTGTTAGAGTGTCAGAGTTTGGAAGTGCTTGTTTTCAATAACAACATTTTCTGCCTCCTGCATTACAGTATGTGACATTTAGAAACGGGTGGTACGGCAGGACGGTTGAGTGATTTCCAACGAGTGCTTCCAAACTCCAACACTCCAACATGCTGCTCAATGTTCTGCCACTCAGTCTATGTAACCCAACTCTAACCAGAAGCTGTCGTGTTCTTCCTCACAGCTATGGATCGACTCCTCTGCACCCAACACTAGTCTGGACACAGCCTCTGAGACCAAAGAGGCCGACTTCTTTGCAGAGCACACGCAGGTTGGTTAAAATAAAAGAAGGCAAAAAACTAGTACTGTATAACTAAAGCAAACTAAATATTAAATTGGATAAAATGGTTTCTGCATTACGCGGACCTAAAGGGATATTTCACTTCGTCTCTCCGGACTTTAGTGAGTTTTTAAGTTGTTGGAATCAGTATTTAGATATTTTTAATATCCATTTTATCAGACATTCTAACCATGTTAGATAAAAAACACCCCTCCTAGTTCTGGTGACTGATATTGCCCTATGAACCCCAGCACCCATGCTGTGAGGTGAGGTGGCCGTGTTTTAGTCAATTACGTTTTTATTTATTTTGTTTGGAAACCGGTTTCCGCTTAATTAAAACTCATTGACTGCCGGAATGGTTTCAGTCGTGTGTCCCTTCCCTGCCAAGGTCTCCATGCCAGAGATCTTATTTTGAAGACCATTAACTCCCGGGCTGAGGATCAGAAGTTGGCAAACGGCTATGTAGAGTTGGCCCAATCTTTATTTTATTTGAGTGGTGCAACCACTCCAAGGAACGGCAATGTACGTGTCCGCCTATGTGTTCACCTTTGTGTCTGTGTGTTTTGAATGAAGTGGACTAGGGAGGGGAACTTTATCAATGCCGGACCATTTCCTGTTTATCGATCCCTTAGCAACCGAGAGCTATTCAGACGGTAGTGAAGACGGTCTGGCCAATGGGCAGTCAGGATTATGGATCCATTGGCAGTCATGGATTATGGATCCTTGGGGTTTCAAATGTTTGAAAAGTATTAAACCCATTCTGAACGGGAACCCATTTTGGTGTCAGCATCATGTTATGCTTTAGCTATTGAAAAATAGCAGATCTACAAGCTCATAGCGCGCCACCGAGTGGCGCGCTATGAGCTTGTAGATCTGCTATTTTTGAAAAATCGAAGAACGACTGACATTTTTTAGAATCTGATCTCAGGTCAGAATGGGTTAATCAGACCAGTGTGTGTCCAGTGGAAACCTCGTATGAATCTGATCTCAGGTCAGAATGGGTTAAAATAACGCTGTGCTTCTGTTTGTGTCCAGCCTTCTAATGACTGGAGCATGGCCTCTACAGCCGTCTCAGAGCTGGATGGGAGCTCTGTGACGGACGCACCGAGCACCGACCACGACAACACCAACTCCCGTTAGTACAAACTCAAGCTTTTCTCAATGAATTCAACGTTTGCGTCATTTAGTTTGTTTCATTATATTCTAATGACTTGATTTTTCATTCCAGAATCAGAGGAAGGTCCGAGCATCGATGGACTGTTGATCATCTCGCCGAATGCCATCCTGGGTGAGTCTAGAATGAACTGCTGGTTGTTTTTTTGTTTTCTTTTGTTTTTTGGCGGTGGCCAATCATATCCTGGCCAATCCATGCACACACGCACCTCTGGCCAATGGGACAGGGATCGTCATAACTTTCTGACCGCGGTCGAGATCATGGATTTCACATATATGCCCCGTACAGACTTCCCGGTCCTTCATTACCATCCCCAGTTCTGCGATGACATCATGTGTCCCTATAGCGATGACATCATGTGTCCCTAGCGATGACATCATGTGTCCCTATAGCGATGACATCATGTGTCCCTATAGCGATGACATCATGTGTCCCTATAGCGATGACATCATGTGTCCCTATAGCGATGACATCATGTGTCCCTATAGCGATGACATCATGTGTCCCTATAGCGATGACATCATGTGTCCCTATAGCGATGACATCATGTGTCCCTATAGCGATGACATCATGTGTCCCTAGCGATGACATCATGTGTCCCTATAGCGATGACATCATGTGTCCCTATAGCGATGACATCATGTGTCCCTATAGCGATGACATCATGTGTCCCTATAGCGATGACATGTGTCCCTATAGCGATGACATCATGTGTCCCTATAGCGATGACATCATGTGTCCCTATAGCGATGACATCATGTGTCCCTATAGCGATGACATCATGTGTCCCTATAGCGATGACATCAGGGAACAACAGTTTTCTACCTCTGGTCTGCTTTGAGGCAGGACTCCAGAGAAGAAGGGAAGATATAACCTCATTGTCAGCTCTGTAGCAGTGGCCGGAAAACTGTGTTCTTCTGGATCGGACCAGTGAAGAAACACGGGGAAGGTTGCCGTATATTAGATCAGTCGATGGGTGGACTAGTGAAGAAACACGGGGAAGGTTGCCGTATATTAGATCAGTCGATGGGTGGACTAGTGAAGAAACACAGGGAAGGTTGCCGTATATTAGATCAGTCGATGGGTGGCTCTTCCAAGACAGTAACTGCCATCCAACCGTTTCTCTAGTTTCTTTGAAAGTGTCCATGTCTCGGAGCCATAGAGTAGAATCAACTCAACGGTCGTCCTAAATATTAGCTGGGATGACCAGATCTTATGCATGTCATTGCAGGCTGACCAGGCCATACCCTTCCTAGTTTGAAAGTCCTTTTGGGAAGAAGATATATTATATGAACCCAAATACTTGTAGTCATCAACCTGTTTCAGAGGAGTGTTAAGTGTTTTTATAATCAAAACCATCCCTGTATTTGGTTATTCCATTATAGATCATTGTTTTAGGTACAAGCTATGCAAGTAATAATGATATTAAACGCAAGTTCACCATCCTTTAGCGAATATTACTGCATAAACCCAGTGGAGAAGTCACAACCATGAGTAAAATTTGGCCTAAATCCTGAACAACATTACAACATAAACAACATAAAAATGTGTGCTGCTGCTGTTTTATTTTATTATTTTGTTGTGCCATTGATTTGTGGTATCCTGTCCGTAGAGGACTCCTGTCCTGTACAGAAGGCCATGCTTTTGTCATCAGATGAGACACGGACACCCACAGGTGATCAGAGTGCTTCGTTAGGGCTAATCAGTGTTTCCCCGCCTAGCCAGAAGCTGATGGTGCGGGGGGAGCTTTCACATATGCACGCATATGCATGCAGCGCACGTGGATTTTTATTTTTTGGTCTTTTGTGGTTATTTGCCTTTTTTGGCCTAATTTGCGGTCGCCTACTAAAGATCATACAGTGGTGGCTCGTCACACAATCACAATGGGATTAGCACTGGGGCTAATGTTCCCCCCCCCCCCCCAGAATACGGGTGCTGGGGTGCACATAGTGGAACCCTCCCTCGGGGGAAGCACTGGGCTAATGTTCCCCCCCCCCCAGAATACGGGTGCTGGGGTGCACATAGTGGAACCCTCCCTCGGGGGAAGCACTGGGCTAATGTTCCCCCCCCCCAGAATACGGGTGCTGGGGTGCACATTGGGGAACCCTCCGTCGGGGAAGCCAGAATACGGGTGCTGGGGTGCACATAGGGGAACCCTCCCTCGGGGGAAGCACACCCCAGAATATTCTGGGGTTCAAGTGGTTCCCATCTATTCCTGAGGTCTTGACACTTATTTCACTTGCTTGGTTGGAGTGGACGCTTTTTTATGTTCTTGCACCCAATGCAACTAAAGATTGTCATTGGTCGCACCATAATTAACAGGCGCGCGTGTGCGTGTGTGTGTGTGTGTGTGTGTGTGTGTGTGTGTGTGTGTGTGTGTGTGTGTGTGTGTGTGTGTGTGTATGCATCTACATTGTTTGCTGGTGTACCTACTGTATATTAAAAACACAGGCACACCAGTGCAACCAATAAGAAGTTGATCTGGAGCCCTGTTTTTTTAAATGGCTGCCTTTTAAATAAGCTGTGTTGTATTTTCTGTTCCAGATGTGAAACCCTCTCTTATTGGTAAGAAGAAACCCATGGCTGCTAAGAAAGGGGTGAGTGATATTACTGTAACACCATGCTTGGACCCTATTGGATGATATTTACACCGCAACACCATGCTTGGACCCTATTGGATCCAATTTAGTCACAAGCTCTTGTAAATACTTTTCATTGGTCCAGTATTTTTAAAACACACTTTCAGCCTGGCTGGCACCCATATTGTTGTCATTAAAAATATTGGCTAAAACCAATTTAAAATCTATTTTGACATTGGTTTGATGCCGATTTTTTTGCCAATTCACTGCCAGAGTAAATACATAAATAAATCAGCCCCTGCCAGCGATTTATCGTTTTTCCTCATTACCTTTCATGTAGTCACAGAATATTTATATCCAGTACGATTGATCCCCTGTTCGTTGATAAACAGCTGAGATAAAGGCGTTTAAAAAATGCAATAACATGGAAGTGAACTGAGTTTATTTTCAGGGATTTCTTTTTTGCGATTTGCAGAATTTCCTGCTAGAGAGAGTCAACTGTGACTCATACAACATATTCCTTGAAATGATAATGACTAATTAATCCTGTGTTCCTCAGCTGGGTGCTAAGAAAGGCCTGGGTACGAAGGTGAGCAGTAAGAGCTTCAACGAGGTGGAGAAACAGGCCCAGCTGACCGAGAAGATGCGAGAAGAGCAGGCTGTAGAGGCCAAGAAACAGGCTGAGGAGTCCATGTGAGCGACGGCCGTACTTAAACATGTATTTAAAATGCTGCCCTGGGGTTAGGGTTCTGTTGTGGAGGGTTAGGGCAGTCCGTACTTAAACATGTACTTAAAATGCTGCCCTGGGACACAACAGGAAATACGTGTTCAGTTCAGGATACCAGTTTCATCCAGACAGGATAAACTAATTACATTGGATAAACAAACCTCCCATCCCTAGGCCATGTCCTCCATACTGAAACACCCAGCACACCACACAGTTCACTCAAAACTAACCAAATGAAACTGACTAAACCGTTTAGCTACAAGGCTAAAACCATAACTGGTTAAAGCTCTATGTAAATAGAGGCTAAAACCATAACTGGTTAAAGCTCTATGTAAATTGTGACCGTACTCTTTGCTGTTCCACAACCGCGGTCCTCCCCGTCTCTCAAACTCTTTAATAAACAGAAAATGCATTTTTCAGGTGGGTTGTCAATTTAATCCAATCGGGAGAGAGAACCCATTTATTAACTTTGATTCCAGTGTTCCAGTAACACACATTTGTTTGCATATTGTTTCTTGTGATCCGTCATACACTAGGAGGAATTTGTTGAGCTGCCAATTCAGTACCACAATCTATACTTTATAGAACAGACCTGTAAAGAGCCTATTTGGTATAACTATTTGGTATAACTTATTTCACTCTACACTCATGTGGTTGACAAAAGTGCCAGCTCAGTGGCCTTGTGGTTAGAGTGTCCGCCCTGAGACTGGGAGGTCGGGGTTCGATCCCCGGCCGGGTCATATCAAAGACTGTAAAAATGGGACCCAGTGCCTGCTTGACACTCTGCATCAAAGGGTTGGATTGGGGGGTCAAATCTACTAATCAAATGATTCCCGAGCGCGGCGCACGCTGCAGCTCACTGCAGTAACGTGTGTGACAAATCGTATGACTTTGACTTTGATTTTAAGTTTTAAGCATATTTTGATGTAATGTAATGTTCCTACGGTTCCATCCCCAGCGTGGCCTCCATGCGTCTGGCCTACAAGGAGCTGGAGATCGACAGAAAGATGGAGGACAAGAAGATCCAGAACATGGAGGGCAAGAAGAGAGAGCAGGCAGAGAGGCTCGGCATGGGCTTCGGGAACAGGAGGTAACCCGGAGAATAGAATCTAGATCTGAATGTGGCTGTTAATAAGATATTTACTCACGAAACACACATGGGTTGTTGTGGTGTGTGTAATGGTGCTCCCTCACATGTACAGTAATATAAATGTGTGTGTGTGTGTTCCAGTGCTGTGTCCCACTCTGTGATGTCAGAGATGCAGATGATTGAACAGGAGACGCCCGTCGGTGCCAAGTCGTCTCCTCGCTCCAAACTGGACATGTTTGACGAGCCTGGATTCTCCTCCGGACCTCCCAAGTACTGAAGCACTGCTTAACGTCAATTAACCCCTGAGGCCTATTCTAAAAGGCCTTAACAGTTTTATGAAAAACCTATGTTGCTATATATTGTTGCTGTACCGTCCATCTCCATATTCCAACTTGTGTTTCTTTTTAAATTAACGCCGAGTCACAAAAGCAGATCAACAGGCTCGAAACATGGCACGATACGACTTGTTTTGAGCTTGTAGATCTGCTAAGTTTGAATCCTAAAAAGGACATATGAACGACAGAGACCATATAAAGCTAAAATGACACTTATAGATCTGCTATGTTCAAAGGAAATGTATCTTCAGGCCGGGGGTCTGTCTGCAGCCTGATGCAGAATCCCTTTCAGGGGTCTTTTCTTTTTTGTCAAATATGTTTTTATTGAACAGATTGTTACAAACATTATGATATGTTTTATATAGAAAACAAAAAATACAAGACAAAAAAGAGAAAGAAATCCCTTAACCCTCCCACCCATACTGCTCAGTGACACTGCATACTATATAATAAGATGATAGAAAGCTCATGGAAAACATTTGAAAAGAAAATGGCGTACAGTCAACCATATCAATGGTATCCTGTCTATTAATTGTTTCTACTCGGGTAATGGACAAGGGGGCAGCCAAACCCTTATCAAACTGTCTCTCCCTGTTTCTCAGGAAATACCTTATTCTCTCAAGATGAAGTGTACTAGTCATTTCATTTAACCAGTGCTTAAATGCAGGAGCCTCCTCCTTCCAGTGTGTCAGAATTAGTTTTTTCGCTGTAATCAGACCATATGAGAAGAGTTGTTTCTGTGCTCTCGTCAACATAGGCATGGAGTCTGACTTAAAGGCCTCCCACACCGTCTGCGACCGCCGCACGTCAAAACAGCCGCATCCGTTATTTTCAATGAACCTATTGCACACCGGCGGCGTCCGCCGCGTCGCGACGCGTGCCTGGCGCGCCGATAGAACCAGTTCTATTTCCCAGGCGGCGCGGCAACGCGTCGGATGGAGCCGGTGTGTGTTGGGCTTAACCCAGAATAATTAATACAGAACATTTCAGGGTTTCTTTGAGTTAAAGTGAGTTCTGGTGTGCAGGTACAAGGACAACCCGTTCACCGTGGGGGACGGGTTTGGGTCGGGATGGGACTCGGAGGGAAGCTCCGCCTCCTTCAGCACCTCCTGGGCCCTGGAGAAGGACCCGCCCAAAGAGGAGGTCACCATCTCCAGCATACAGCCAATCGGAGAGAGGTACACGTACGTGCACAAACACACACACAATATACTATACTATACTAGACTAGACTAGACTATAATATCGCAATTGCTTTAGGTTTGTCGGTTGAATAATTGTCAGTGACTGGCAGTAACCTTACTTTTTTTTTTTTTTTTAATGGAACCAATGTAGTTACTAGTTACCGGTATACTTAATCACAGGCTCTTGTTATCTCACTCGGTGCCGATATCGCAATTTGACACCTTCTGGTCCAAAGGCTTCTGGTCCAAAGGTCGAGATGTGTTCTCTACACGCTCCTAACGCCAGGGCTCCACTGGGCGCGTCTGCGTCGCGTCAGCGTCACAGAATGTTCCCTTTTTAATCAATGAAGGGTGGCTCCACTGCCCGCGTTGTGCGTGCGTGCCGCGTGCGTCACCATTAAAATTGAATCGGTTCGTTTTTTGACGTTTTTTCGTTCGGAGACGCAACGCGCCCAAACGAGCCCAGTGGAGCCCTGGCGTTACACTCTGAAATTAAAATTCCGCTGGCTTATTGATCTTTTTTGTTATTCATGTCCTCACTGTATTGCATTACTGCTCTTGTTTTTTAATGTTTATGCCTTGCTTTTCTTTTCTTTTCTTTCTCCATGGCTCTGTAAAGCACTTTGAGCTGCATTTCATGTCATGAAAGGTGCTATACAAATACAGTTGTATTATTATTATTATTATGCTATGGGAACGCAGTTTTTAGAATGGTAATATCTCAGATTCTTCTTATAGGACCAAAACAAGCTTGACAAGCTCATTTCTCTGATCCTTGTTAACAAAATGTATGTTTTGGGTGAATTAAATGGCAGCTACATGCTAAGCTACATAGTGTTTTTTCACTGTTGGCGGTAAATGTAAATATCTCTTCAAAAGTAGCGAAAAGGTCCAAACCTTTTAGTAACGGTTAGTTCCAAATAGCAGATTTAATAACGGTGTGGACAGTTAGTCAGTCCTAAAGATTACATTTGAGAGGCTGCAGTAGTATTACTAACGTAGTGTTTTATGGTTTGGATTCAGGCTTCCCAGCAGAAGGAAAGCCGAGGTGACGTCGCCCCCTGTGGCCGAGTCGAGCGAAGCCAGGCAGAAGTTCGCCAACGCCAAGGCCATCTCCTCCGACATGTTCTTCGGTCGAGAGAGCGTCGCTGAGGTGAGAAACCACTTTGAAACGGAACTAACAAAAAACAACTATAACACTTTCATATTTTCTAATTTAGACCAGCTATGTTTGGACACCCCTGGGATAATATGCTCTGCTGCCAGTTACGTTCCCCGCAGGCTATAAGTCATACACACGGCGTTGTGTCATCAGGGGCGTCAATAGAGAGTATGCACATGCAGTGTTGGAGTTTGGAAGCGCTCGTTGGAAATCATTCAACCGTCCTGCGTACCACTGTTTCTAAATGTCACATAATGCAGGAGGCAGCAAAATGTTGTTGTTGAAAACAAGCACTTCCAAACACTTGGAAAAATAATCAAATGCAGGGCATTTCTTGACAGAAAGTATAGCTCATAATGTTTCTATGGTGGATTTTTATGAAACAAAAATTTTGCAGATAGAAAGAGGATAATTCAAGCTTTTCGTACAGCTGCAATGTTGGTGAGTTTAACATTGTTTAATGCAATCAGACAGGACTTTTCTGTTTGGATGAATGGGCTGTCGAGGCCAGAAAGTAGTTTTTTGCCACTCAGTGGGCGTTCCCGCATAACTTCCAGGTACGATGATGTCACGCGCATACCCTCTATATAGCTGGTGGGTGGAGCTTGGGGTAAAGCTCAGAGTTCTCCCAGATGGAATAAACACAGATCACAGGCGCACAGATCCTTGTTGCCACTCGACAAGGAATGCTGCTTTAGAATAATATGAAACAAGCTAGAGTCTGATTGGAATGTTGTCCTTAACCTCTGGACATGATCCAACACAACACAATGACCTGATATATTCGCCTGGTAAGAGACTTTTCTATAGATCTGACAATTAAACGCTTGAAAATGTATGGACATTTTTCAACATGGAAACAATTGACGATTATCCAAAAATGTATATTGTCCATCTTGCAAAAAAAAAAGAAAAGACAATGCCTTCATAAAAAGGAAACGTTGATGACACTGTTGCTTCTTTCTCTGGCAGTACGACGCTAAGACGCGCCTGGAGGGAATGTCCAGCAGCACTTCCATCAGCTCTGCTGACCTGTTTGGAGACGGCACTGACCGCAACTCAGGTAGGTCACATTATCCTGTACAACACCGCCTCCTAAACACTGACTGCAACTCAGTTAAGGTCACATTATCCTGTACAACACCGCTTACCAAACACTGACCGCAACTCGGGTAAGGTCACATTATCCTGTAGAACACCGCTTCCCAAACACTGACTGCAACTCAGGTAGGTCACATTATCCTGTACAACACCGCTTCCCAAACACTGACTGCAACTCAGGTAGGTCACATTATCCTGTAGAACACCGCTTACCAAACACTGACCGCAACTCAGGTAGGTCACATTATCCTGTAGAACACCGCTTCCCAAACACTGACTGCAACTCAGGTGAGGTCACATTATCCTGTACAACACCGCTTACCAAACACTGACTGCAACTCAGGTAGGTCACATTATCCTGTACAACACCGCTTACTAAACACTGACTGCAACTCATGTAGGTCACATTATCCTGTACAACACCGCTTACTAAACACTGACTGCAACTCATGTAGGTCACATTATCCTGTACAACACCGCTTACTAAACACTGACTGCAACTCATGTAGGTCACATTATCCTGTACAACACCGCTTCCCAAACACTGGGTCGGGACCCATTTTTATGGGTCCCCTTATTTATTTATTTAGTTTCCTACATTTTGTTTTTAATTATTATCTCAAAACATTTCCAAAAAAGTAAAAAAAAATCACAAATTAAAAACAAATTCCATAAATTAAGTAGTAGTGAAAATAGCCGATCTACAAGCGCACAACGCGGCACAGAGAATTTAATAACATTGACTGGTTGAAGCGAACTGTCGAACAAAGGTTGAAAGACCAGTTTCTGCAAAAGTGGCAAAGTGAACTCGATAGTATGACATCATGTGACATCTATGTTGAATACAAACAAAGAGTTCAAACTTGAAAAATACCTTATATGTGAAAACCGTAAGTATAGACAGGCTATTTGCAACCTTAGGCTAAACAACACAAGAATCCCAAAGGTCATCGGTAGATATAAAGGACTGGAAAGAAGTCAGAGGATTTGTAACCTATATGTAATGAAGCCAGCATTGGAGATGAGTACCATGTTTTGTTGGAAATTATGTAAGAATACTGGCATTATGAATTTCAGGCAAAAATACCTGCCACTTAATTTTTTTACCCACCCTTCTATGTTTAAATTAATTGCATTACTAAAATCTGAAAAACAAAAAGTAATCTATAAATTGGGTGCTTTTCTGAAAAATGTTCTTCCACTGTACAAATAGGGAAAGCCTTCCGATATGTCCATGTATATCGTGTAATCTGTAATGTATTGTATACTTTAGATTTGTATACTTTTATGAATCTGTGCTCCAAACCATGTGATCATGTGAGTTCAATAAATGATGATGAGATAAATACTAAATCTAATATCTTCTCCGGGTGCAGCGGGTTTCGACAGCGTGCTTCCAGCTGGTCCAGATATCGCTCAGTTCAAACAGGGAGTGAAGACGGTGGCCGGCAAGATGGCTGTGCTGGCCAACGGAGTCATGAATACCATCCAGGTAACGTCTCTAAATGAATCTCATGTCAGTGGTTCCTCCCAGTGTTTTCTGAGTCGGGGCCCACATGGAAATCTCAAAAGTCCAACCCTTTACGTTCTGACATAACACTTTAGTTCCTATTTATCGGTATCACAATGGAAACACACTTATTCATCGCCAATTAGGACAACACATCGACTGGACTCAAATGTAATCGGATGAAATGTTTCATGTCATAGATGGATAGATAGCTTTATTGTCATTCAGCAGATACATAAAATGCATAAGAGAACGAAATGTCGTTTCACTGGCTTTTAGTATGCTAGTTAAAAGAGAGCTAAAATACTATTAAAATCTCAAATCCACTTTAAAAACAATATAAAGTAAAAAGCACCATTAGTTCATTGAGAGACAGATATTTCACAACAGGAGTCCTTATAGCAGCATATATAGGGGGAAAGGTTAGGGGATATTGCACGTGTTCAAAAGTCTGATGGCTTTGGGGGAAAAAGCTCTTGGAAAACCTTTCTGTTTTACTTCCAATGCTTGGATACCTTCTGCCAGAAGGACAACAGAGTGAACAGTCCCTGGTGTGGGCATAGTTATATATGAATAGAGAAGACACCCCAGTTCTCCTCCCATCCACTTGCATTAAGTTGCTCAAAAGCGCATGAGGCGATTTCACTCCTCCTTCCTGGTAGGAACAACAGAGTGCATTCTGGGATGGATTTGCCTCAAACACATGTACGCGCTGCCGTTGACTATCATTGTGCCGTTTGTGCTGCGTTCACGTATGAAACATTCGTTCACGTGTCATGGCCCCAAACACATGAACGTTGCGCAATGATAGTCAACGGAGCAGCACTGGCTCGAGCTTTAATGACAAATTCGGCCACTATGTCCATTTGGCCTCAGGGTTTCCTCTGGGTGCCTTCTCTATTGTATATATACATACTCTAAGGGTGTGGGTGGGTGGGGTCATTCCTGATTATGTTGGCCCTCCTAGACAGACAGCGGTTGTGCGAAGTGTCCTTGATGGAAGGCAGTGAATGTCCCGATGGTTTTCTCCGCTGTCCTCCTCACTACTCTCTGTACTGTTTTCCTGTCGTTGACAGGATCGCTACGGCTCCTACTGACCAGTGACTCCTCCCACCAACCCTCTGGGAAGAGAATACTAACACAGCCATCTCCATCTCCCTTCTAGAGAGCGCCCCCTAGTGTCCAGGAGGAGGAAACCGGCACCATTATGCCCCGGTTTATACTTTGTCGCATGGCGCAACAAACAACCGATCTACAAGCCCACAAAGCGGCACGTTATGCGGTGAGCTTGTAGATCGGCTGTTTGACGTGACGATACAACGCTGTAACGATGAAGCATAAATCGGGCCTCATTTACCGACGGGGAGGGGGGGGGGAGAGATGGTCACAGACACGTTCACAGACACGTTCAACAGTATTGTTTCTCCTCAACAGACTTGACTTGGGAAACCGTGGGGAAGGTGTACGGTTACGGTAGTCTTTTCTTTTTCCAAAAAGAGAGGATTTTGTTGTAATTTTCTTTTCATAAAAGTCTGTAGATTTCACAATATTCTAACAAGTCGATTCTATTTTATTCCTTAAACCAAGGTGTTTTATTTTTGTCATCAGATATTATATCATGCTTGATGTAACTTTTTGTTATATTAATTATGCTGACTCAAAACATGAGCAGTGTAATTATACGTTTTAATGGACCACACTCATTTCCAACCTACAATTAATATTGGCTCCTCACCATTGCTCAGTCTAAGATGCTCATTATACTCTGTTATTATAATATATATTATTATATATAGTATTATTATACTCGGTCTGTGTCTCATAGGAGGGCTGTGGACGGTTCAGGGCAAGTTAGGTAATTTCAAACAAAGATGTCAAACTTCTTTTTAACATTTTTTAGAAATTGATGCCAGAAAATTGGCTTCTATTTCAACTAAAATGCTAAAACTTTCCACAAAGATAAAAAGGCTTGAGAGTTTCTATTGGCTTTGGAAGCTCATGATGTCATGATGTCACTGGTAGGCAGCCCGGTGAGCCCACCAAACAAGATGGCGTAATTAAGACGGTAAATGGTGGCATCTTACATCACGCATTGGTGAGGAAAAAAGTGCTTATTTAACCATTCAGTGGTTTTGTGTCAATCGAATCCAGTGTTCAAAATGCACGGCTGCTAAACTTAACAGTGCTGTTGCTGTTCAACTTGACTTTGTTTCTATGCAGTACAGACTTGACCACTTAAGCCCCAGCGTCTGTATTGTGGGGAAAATGGCTCACATTGTGAGCTTCCCCACAATAACGGAAAAGACTTGGAATACGTATAAAGCAGTGGTTCTCAATCTTGAGAGGGGGTCCCCAGGTGCGGTCCCCAGCAAAATGATGGAGAGTTGGTAACCAATAACCATATGGACCCTTATAGATGCATTATTTAATTTACAAGAAGTCTACACAGTTAAGAGAATGTAATATAATTGTTATTTTGATCAACGTTTGCCTGCCTGTTGTCTCTCCTATATAGTACCACATCAATACAGCGTGGACTTTGTTTTGCGTCTGCGAGGCTAAATCAGATCAAGTGGTGGTCCGTGGCTCAAATGCTGAATACATAATTTACCTTTTTATATGAAAAAGTTATAAAATCACTGGTATAAATTAGTGCCCTAAGGGACTCCGGGCGACCATAACGGGGTTTAAGTGGTTAAGAAGAAGCAGCAATAAGTGTCTTTGCATTAGAATTATGACTGAGTCTGCATATAGGTGGATTTACATGATGCAGTAATTCTGTTGAAAGGGAACTTAAATGTTATTTAAGGTGAATCTTACGCTTCTTTTGGGACTCAAGTATACATTTTCGTTGCTGTCGGGTGGATTACCCAAACCTGTTCCTAAGGAAATTATTTAAACAAAAATTAAGAAATGTTGAATGTTCTAATCATCTAAATGGATCCAATGTAGCTTTTTGATTTATTTTTCCAAAATATGGACAATCTGCAAGCTCAATCTAAGCGTGTGAGCTTAGACGGGGCGTGTAGATTCTCACTACTTTTGCACGATGCTCTTGTACAACCTGAACCCACGTGGGCTATTCATCTCTGACAAAAACATCACGTTTGAAACATGGCGATACACTTTAAACCGTGGGGTTTCTGCCCGACGGCGGTGATATTTGAAGGCCGACAGAACACTTCCATCCTTCCTAAAAGAAAACGTGCCGTTTCAGCATGACTGCATGAGCTCTTTGCGCGCACAAAGCATCGGAAGGTGTCAGATTAGTACGATGTCCTCACAATAGAACGATGCGCTTCATGTCAAATGTCGGTCTCCCTTTAGCAGGCTGAAGCCGGCGTGCTTTCCGGTCTAGAGGGGTGGGCACGCATCCGGTCTAGAGGGGTGGGCACGCATCCGGTCTAGAGGGGTGGGCACGCATGGAGCAAGCGCTAGAGAATATCGGTTCAGCGATCACAGAGCCAAATGCGAACGGAAATAAAAGCCTGGGTACAGAGGCTAGTCTCCCTTTAATTCAAACGCGTCAAAGTTTGACATCTCTGTTTTCTGACCGGAAAGGATTGGCAGTTAGATTTTTTTAAATGTTATTTGTATTCAGATTACAGTAAATCGGCCCACATTTACACTGATCTCTGTAAAGCAGTGGTTTTCAACTAGTAGTCTGGGGACCACCAGTGGTCCTTGAGGGGGTTCCAGGTGGTCCGGGGACCACCAGGGGTCCTTGAGGGGGTTCCAGGTGGTCCGGGGACCACCAGTGGTCCTTGAGGGGGTTCCAGGTGGTCCGGGGACCACCGGTGGTCCTTGAGGGGGTTCCAGGTGGTCCGGGGACCACCAGTGTTTCTTGAGGAGGTTCCAGGTGGTCCGGGGACCACCAGTGGTTCTTGAGGGGGTTCCAGGTGGTCCGGGGACCACCAGTGGTTCTTGAGGGGGTTCCAGGTGATCCGGGGACCACCAGTGGTCCTTGAGGGGTTGTCCAGGTGGTCCAGGGACCACCAGTGGTCCTTGAGGGGTTGTCCAGGTGGTCCAGGGACCACCAGTGGTCCTTGAGGGGTTGTCCAGGTGGTCCCCAGCTAAATGGAGAGTTGGTAACCAAATGGAACCTTCGAAGTCTTTAGCCTTTACTCTCTCAAGAGTTACATTATTGTTAAACTGCATTACTCAAGTCTTCACAATTAGAGAATTTAAAATAATTGTTATTTTGATAATTTTCCATATCTCGCCTGTGGTACCACATCAATACAGAATGGAATTGTGGATGAAATCGTATCCAAAGTCAACAAATTCTACGTTTTGACTAAATCTCATCAAAATGTGGTGGTTTGTGGCTCAAATGCCTAATAAATAATAGACCTTTGATATGAAAAAGGTTGAAAATCACTGCTGTAAATAATAAATATGTATGTTTTGCTCCCCTAACCCCCCCGCTTAATGTAATCTTAGGAACTTTGGGATCTTGACAAATATCTTAATTTGTTTTCGTTCATAGACATATTTGGCCAAAGGACAGTTTGTTTGGTATAAATAACATACTAGAACAAACGCTATAGCTGGTTTTTTCCCCCCCCACAAGGATTCTCGTCTTGCACGCCAAACCTTTTGTCATAGGTATTTATTTCCTGATTAAAGCCCTTTAATGTTGAAAGTAGCAGTCACATTGTGAGCTTGTACGTCTGCTGTTTTGAGAATACATTAGGGCAGTCGTTCTCAACCTGTGGGTCCCCACATGATTTGGGGGGGGGGGACCCCAGATGACAGTGAAGTGACAATTTAAGGACTTTTAAGACTTATATAATACCTCAAAGGCTCTAAAAGAAAAAATACCATTACATTACTGCATCAAAAGTAATCTGCAAACCATGCTATAAAAACTGGTCAAACATTGGCCAGATTATTAAATGATAAAGAAAGAGGCTACAATTATTGTGAAAATAGCCAGTTCACAACAAGCTTGTAGATCGGCTATTTTCACAATATTTATCAGTGGAACCATTCTGTTGCTTGTCCGGGTGGGGGGGGGGGGTCCCCAGTTCAAATATGATTACTTTGGGGGGGTCACAGCCTGAAAAGGTTGAGAACCACTGCATCAGGGTTAAGACGGTATCCTGGACTGGAGAAATGTCAATGTAACCCAAAGAACATCAAAATACAACCTCTGCATGTCTATAAATGCTGTCCGACTGCACAACCACTGCAGTATAAAATGATGTATCCTGTCCATCTTACCCAGACGATGCTTCATCCGTAGTATGTTTGAATTAAAGTTTAAAAATGATGTAGGCCTACTTACTGCATAGATGAGGGTCGTGTGGGGACTGATTGAAAATGGCTGTCTCTGAAAAGGCAGACGCATAGAGGCTATCGTCTGTTGGGTGGAAACCTCGTATGTCCAAAGAAAATGGATCCAATCATGTAGTTGGTTACAAGCTCTTTTCATTGGTTCAATATTTATAAAACCCCCCAGACACACCTACCACTTTCACTTCCTAAAGTATTTAAATGTAGCTAAAAATAGTTCACAACTTGTGAGCTTTCTTTCCCTTCTCCGTTCGCTCCCGTTATGTTGTTATTGAAGTTGAAATAATGGATATACAAGGTTTCTGCCAAACGGCGACGTTATAGTCGAGTTGATGCAAAAGCAGACATGGATGTTTTAGTTGTTTTTAGTATACCAGCTGCTGGGTAACGGCTGCCTTGTCGCTAGGCAACCACACCTGACCGCTCAGCAATGGGATATAAGGCAGCAGCTGGTAATTAATTGATCTCATCAATTCTTGTTTCTATTGATTTAGCTCATTAAGCACACATAAAACAAGCCCCTTTTCTGTTGCATTCTAGGGAGAATTGAATCATGGCACGGTAGATGGATGTAGTGCTTCTCAAAGTGAAAGACCATTAAAGGGACACTTCACCCTTTTTGCAAAAAATATATGTTAATGACGTTTAGAAGCTTTAGATCACTTTCCTGGGGGTATTTATGTGTGTAATATGTGGTTTTAGATATTTTAGATTGTAGCAGTGAGCCTGTTGTCTCTGATGTCATGGACACTGGTCTCTTTACCTTCCTGGACTACAATTCCCATAATTCTTTGGTGCACTGCGCTCCTCCTTGTGGATAGGGGGGAGAGCTGTCTTACTGAGACAACATGTAGTCCAGGAAGGAAGTGAGCCCAGTGTCCATGACATCAGAGACAACAGGCTCACTGCTACAATCTAAAATATCTAAAACCACATATTACACACATAAAGACCCCCAGGAAAGTGTTCTAAAGCTTCTAAACGTCATGCAAAAAGGGTGAAGTGTCCCTTTAAGGTTCCGTTTGTACACTCAGAGTTATGAGGGTCCTTGAAGTGAGTTTGAGAACCACTGGATTAGGTATGACGTGTTCAGGATCATCTGAAATAACATCTGGAATATTGTGGAAAATGTCCTACCGGTAGTATGCTGAAATGAAGATTAACCCATTTAGACCTGAGAAATTCTAAAATATGTCTTTACAGTCTTGACAGTTTTCTGAATTACCTCATGTTTCTGTATCAGTGGTGCTCAATATGTCATGTCAAGGACCCCAAAAATGATATGTAATTGGCCGCCGACCCCCATCTGAAAATATGTTATTCCAGGAACCCCTCAGAAGCAAAGATTTTAGTTAAAAACGTTCGCTCTGAAATAATATATTCAAAGAATTGCGCCACATTTTAACGATTCACAAAGATTGCAGACCTACAAGCTCGTAGATCTGCTATTTTTCAACAGCTAAAGCGTAACCTAATGCTTAAAACACCAAAAGGGGTTAACGGTTTTAAATATTTCACTTCATGCAATACATCTTGAATATATGAAAGTTTCCCTGTTGCCCCACTGATAAACGGTGCTGAAGATACTGAACAATGGATGGAACATTCAACTATTTATTTGTAGGATACAAAGATAAACTTATTGGGTATGTTAATAAACACTGAAACTCAACGCGTGCCTTTCTCTTCATTGTGGCGCGGCTAAAATAAGTTATATTGGTCATTGTGTGAGGATTATAATTTTAATTATGCCTCGTGTCAGAAGATTGTTTATATTCAATGAATACTGTCATAAAACACTGAAAAGATCCACAACGTAAATTTACATTCGTGCTTAATTGCTGGATTAGCCTTGACGCAGGTAATGTGTCAAGTGATAATTTAAATGTTATAATATAAGTTAAAAATACAATTTCAAAAGGCATTCATTTTTGCAACTGCATTCACAGCTAAATATGTAGTGCTGGTTTTAAACGGTCACAAAGAATTAAATATTGAACGTGGTTTACACAGAGTACACCACATGTTCTTCAAACTCATCGGCTGGCAAAACAATGTATATCCACAGCACTTTTTGAAAACACTCAAAATCCATAGACCATATTGAAAAACAAGAAAAATAGAACCGTTACAGGCAAATGGTTGACGGTTGTGTGAAAGAAAATCTACATTCATAACTGACTAGTTTAGGCTAGTTTCACATTTGGTACAATTATACCGGCCAGGCGCTAGCCCCTTCTGCCTTTCACTGGTGACGTCGTGTGGCAGCCAAGTCTATGGACTCTTAATGTTTGTTATTGTGTTATTAATTGTATATAAATCAAGATGTATCACACGGTCTCACGCCATTACGTCAGTGTCCTGAACAAACATTACAAGTCCATAGACTTGGCTGCCATTAGATTTCCGTTAAGTGCTCTAAACAAACATTAAAAGTCCATAAACGTGTGCTCTCTAAACAAACATTACAAGTCCATAGACTTGGCTGCCATCGGACGTAATCTCAAAAGACAGGCATTGGAGGGGCTAGTGCCTCTCAAAAAGAAAAGTCAGATAAAAGATTTACTGTGGATGCACACACATCTATCAAAACAGTAACAAAACATGCCTAAATTACAGGAATCAAATATTACTACATTTCCTTTTGTCTTATTAACACATTATTACACTGTTTCTCAAAGTAAGGTCTGGGGACCACGAGGGGGTAACTCTGAGAGTGTACAAATAGGACCAAATGGACCCTATTTGTACACTCTCAGAGTTACCCCTCGTGGTTCCATTTGTTCCATAACATTATCATAGCGTTATTTCCACTCCGGATCAGAAAGCCAAAAATGGTATTGGTCCCAGCAGGCTACATGAGTGAACACTGAGGATTTTACAGTGCACGCACTGTGGGGTCGCAGAGATTACACTGAGGATTTTACAGTGCACGCACTGGGGTCGCAGAGATTACAATAGCAGATCTACAAGCTCATAGCGCGCCACCGAGTGGCTCGCTACGAGCTTGTAGGTCTGCTATGTATTAAATGGGAGGTCTGTGGTCTTAATGTTCAGAATCACCTGGTTAAGTATCCATCAGAGGCATACTGTACAGTCTCCACATCACAGATTGTCTGCCACTCTTTGCCAGAACAGTGACATCATGTCTGGCTTTGGGGACAATTTGCGGCCTCCTCTGTGGTTAAAATTAAACCAGCATGTGACCCCTCCCCCCCCGGTGGCCACAGCAGAGAACTGACAGGAGCCGCTCACAAACCCAGATGTTTAACCCCAGTTGTAGAAGTAGATCTTCTGCCAGACGGGGAGGTAGTCCATCAGAGGCCCTGAAACATAGACGAAGAAAAGTATTAGATCTTCTGCCAGACAGGGAGGTAGTCCATCAGAGGCCCTGAAGCATATACAAAGACAAGCATTAGACCTTCTGCCAGAGGTAGTCCATGAAGGCAGGCCTCTGTCTTAAGAGGGTCTTAAGACCCTCTGCGTGATTGCTACTTACGTGCCATAAGTCCTACACCTGGTACATGATCAGCCAGCAGTCGGAGTAGGAAGAGGATCTTTGTCCTGTGGGTAAAAAACAAAAACAAATGTGTTGATTGATTGAATACTGTATACATTTTTTGTTCAAAGTGATCCACTTTGGGCAATAGTGCTATAAATAATAACTGGGATAGAAAGAGTGTGAGTATCTTACTCAGAGTATCTGTCATAGAAAGGAGAGCGTAGGAGGTAATAGTATCTTACTCAGAGTATCTGTCGTAGAACGGGGAGCGTAGGAGGTAATAGAGTATCTTACTCAGAGTATCTGTCGTAGAAAGGAGAGCGTAGGAGGTAATAGTATCTTACTCAGAGTATTTGTCGTAGAACGGGGAGCGTAGGAGGTAATACAGCAGCAGGAAGGTTCTCCTCCTCATCTCACTGCGTTCCCAGCGGTTGATGAACTTGGTTTCATTGAGCAAAGCGAAACTGGAACAAAACAATAGCTATTTTCAGCATGCAACCAAGTGTAAAATCAGGCATCACGACACCATCAAGGCCCGTTGACTAAATTCAGTCGACTAAATCAACTGTAGATTTAGTCGACTAAAATCTAACAAAGCACAGCTCTGTGCAGGCTTTAGTTTCGATCCAATTATTAGTTTTGTTTTACCCCCTCGTTATTCTAGTGATAAAGTAATATAATGACATGTTTACCTGGAGAGGTCCATGACGCCAGAGACCAGCCAGGGCTTCCAGGAGCGTTTTCCACACAGTGCCAGGCACAGTACTGCACGCTTTACATTCAGGGAAAATACAAGACATGTGGACTAGAGGGCTTCTGTTCTGCCCCCACAGTGTAATGGTCATGTTTAGTTGTTATTGTGTGAAACAGCACCACCCTGTGGTACCTCAGGGTTACTTATTCTCTGGTTGCCATGCTTGCAATTAGACATTTCAGCTGCCTGCCTGCAGTCAGTCAGATCTCTTCAGCTCCAGTGTACTGCTGTCTGTGGCTTCTCTTGGGCTAAAAGCAATGTTGTGAGTAATACGTTTATGATGGCAGGTTATTTTATGTTGTTTTTTGTTATTTGCATTTGTACAGATGTATTTTACAATCAGTTTAAGCGATAAGTGATTTGTACTGTTTGTTTGACACATGCTTTCTGTATTGTAACAGCAATTTGGAAATGTTTTATTTTGTTGTTACAGTTTCACAAATTGACCAGTAAAACTTCATAAAGACAACGCCTTCTCTGTGGAGTTTGTTGGGAGATGTTTAGCTGGTGGGATAGCTAGCATCCTCTGCTAGTGAGGCCTACACAGCTTCTAGCCGTGGCACCCTAGGGTACCTTGACCTCACAATACTTTATCAACTTTAGGCCCTCGATACTTTGGCTCTGTACTTGGTCTGCTCATTTTACCCCCAAACTCTTTGCAGAAAATAGCCGGTGTGCAAGCTCAGAGCACGATGCGTCGTGAGCTTGCAGATTGGTAATCCTTCGACTAATTGAATACAGATGCTAGGGTTCAAGCAGGGGCTAGCTATGTGAAAAGAAAAAAGATCCTATCATTTGTAGTAACTAACTCTGTTGAAGACCCCGTGGTTTATGTGAAGGATACAGTGTGCAAGCGGTCGTCCAATGTATACCGACTCAGCGATGGTCTCATAGAGGCTCAGATCTGTTTTGTTGAGCTCATCCTTGAAGCTGCCGTCCCTCGTGCTGTCCTGACCGGGCGCTGCCCACAGTCTGGCCTGCAGTGTGGAGCCAGCAGTGCCCAGATGTCTCATGACCCGCCCGGAACGATGGCCCACGAAGCATGGATCACTCTGCACGTCTTCATGGCTGTCCTCTGAAACATGAAGAGCACAGAAACATGGCTGTCGTCTGAAACATGGACACAAGCACAGAGACATGGCTGTCATCTGAAACATGGACACAAGCACAGAAACATGGCTGTCGTCTGAAACATGGACACAAGCACAGAGACATGGCTGTCATCTGAAACATGGACACAAGCACAGAGACATGGCTGTCATCTGAAACATGGACACAAGCACAGAGACATGGCTGTCATCTGAAACATGGACACAAGCACAGACACATGGCTGTCATCTGAAACATGGACACAAGCACAGAGACATGGCTGTCATTCTGAAACATGAACACAAGCACAGAGACATGGCTGTCATCTGAAACATGGACACAAGCACAGAGACATGGCTGTCATCTGAAACATGGACACAAGCAGTTTGATATTTCTGCTGTGTTCCTTCTAATGAGTACTGACCTCCGTTAGAGAAATCTGCCTCTCTGTCCAGCGGGATTATAGGAGGAGACGTTTGGATGCCAGATTTGTACCATAGAAGAAGAACGAAGCGCAAAATTGTTCTAGGAAAGAATATGGACAGAAAATGTATTTAAAACAGAGCTTGACACTCACAACATAAAGCATAAAATGACTCGTTAGTTCTTCTGGATCTCTTGTCCACTAATCCCTCCCTAACGTTTTAGTCTAGTTTCTGACAAAATTGTCAATATACTGTAGTCATCATAGTTCTAGTGATTGTAGCTATTAGTAGGTAGTCGATTAAGCAATATTACACGAGATGGTGTGCTTTACTGTGATTATTGGTCTGAGAGTGCCACTAATCCAGGTCGGTGATTCTCAACCACTGGTGGTACGTGGTACGAGAAATCTTCGTACCACATGTGTGTGTGTTATTAGCCATAATTGTGCTCTTGTCCTTGTTATGAAGAAGCCATACTTTGCCAGTTGGATGAGTCCGATGACCATCCAGCGTCCAGTCTCGCCCCACAGCTTGGTGGAACCCATCTCTAGGAACACCTCCACGTACTCCAACACGGACAGCCATGTGAGCAGCCTCTGCTGAGAGAGAGACTGGAACACAACAGAAAGAGGATAGTGGAATTTAATGTTAATGGCCCGATGAAGTGAGCGGAGGTGATGCAACTCTCTAAAAGAAGGCTCTGGGTTTGTTCACTCACCATATCCAGGGAGCATCTGAGCTTTTTGCGCAGAATGCCATCATTAAACAGCACCAGAAGGTTGGAGGCCGAGTACACTGTAAAGCAACGCAATAGGAAAAGGACTATATGTCAAAAACAAGCCCAATAATAAACTGAACTGAACTGACACCATAATACTGCTATTTCTCTATAGGAGAATGCAGTGGTGGCATTTTCTGGTTCCATCGTTCCAGACACAATTCATTTTTTCCCCTAGAGATTTCCATAAACATCTATATAAATTGTTTTAACTCATACACTGCCAAATCTATTTCTCCCCTGCTCTTTTTTAATTTCTTACCTTTTCAGTGTTTTTAATAGTAAAACTATACAGCTTGAATTTGGAGTTATCAAGTATTTTACCAGCCATCTCATGTGTGCCGAATATTAAAGAATTAAACTTATTACTTTAATAAAATGTAGTTAAATTATTATACTTAATGATACTTAATGCACACAAACTTAACACACACACACGTCAAGGTGTACTGCGTACTTACCCAATTCTGAAAGCTCGTGGGAGTCTGCAAATCGACCTGCAAAATAAGATGACATTATTGTACATTGCAGATAAATGTCATGTGATACACATTATACAGTAAAGGCAGCTAAAACAACTTTTAGCTGTTAGTCATAGTTGACTCTTGATAGTTTAATTGCTCTTTTTAATGAAAATAAGTACAGTACAGCCCACGGCTAAAGAGTTAACAGTCCAATCTTGTGGCATTCTAATTTGTAGCTGTGTGTACTTGCACAATAATGAATTACTGTGACTATAAAACTTTTCATATAGTGTTCTTCGAACATTGGACAGATGTTACTGCAAATCATGTCAACAAATCACGTCAATGTGTTTGTTGCCTTCTAAATGCCTTCTAAATCAGCAAACAGTTTTATGAAAAGACCTAAAGAAGTTGTACCATGCAGAGTTTGCAGACCATGCTGTATTGATATTGGTACCATAAATAACAGGCAAACATTGATCAAAATAACAATTCTACATTCTCTAATTGTGTCGACGCATTGTAAAATAACTTAAGTATTAGTAATGCAGATGTTTAACAACAATAACAAACTATCACAATAATATAGAGCTAACTTGTTAACTAACCAATATCACCTTTCAAAATGTCAAACGGGGAATAGGCACCGGTTCGCTCAAGTGCCAAGAAGACTAGAAGAGTCAGGTTACACACAGACAGTATAACTAACCTGATAAGGCTGATATCAGTCGGAACACCGTGGTACATTTACATTACATTTACTTTCCGTGGAAAGTAAGTACAGTACAATTTTTAAGGCATTTTACTGTACTGGAGTATTTTCCAATTTTTTATACTTTTTACTCCACTGTCTGCAACACAATTATTTGAAAACTTGAGTTATTACTAGTTAGTTACTTTGTATATTTTTGATTATTACAAAATATACCACTTTGGCTATTTGAAAATAGCCGATCTACAAGCTCACACTGGACATTTTATAGTACACACTACACAATGATACCATGACTGTGTGAAACGGGACACAGAACTTGTACTTCTGGTTGAGCTCACCTGCTATGAGGTAAGACAGAGTTCGGACGGTGCTCTCTAGGTGAGCTGTGGCTGAAGGATTCTTCCTCACAAACTCACTGTAGCGCTCATACAACCGACTCACTTTATCCATGTACACTTTGGACATTTTAACGTCACTACGGAACGAGCGCACATCGGCTCCTTGTAGTTTAATGAGATGTCTTTAAAGACTTAAATTGTGAAAGCTTTAAGTCGGAATGTTTTCAGGGTGCTTTCAGCGCGGAGCTTCTCGCGGAAGCCATAAAAACAAAACATCCGGCGTGTTGTTTGTTGTCCTGCAGTGAAATGCTTCCCGAAGACCCGCGTGTGAAATTCAACCACAGTTCCGGGTTTGGTTTATTTGATGTTTATTTTATTTGATCTCTGTTCATGACTCAGATTGAATCTTTTTTATTACTCTGTGTGTGTGTGTGTGTGTGTGTGTGTGTGTGTGTGTGTGTGTGTGATCATTTAACCAATAATTAATTATGTTATAATTTAATCATTATCATTTGGTTATTATAACTCGGCCTCTAGAGTCTATCATTTTGTTTTAAAATGCTAATCTTGGTCATGGGTGCATGGCATGGCCGACTTGGTACTTTAGCCTAGGGGATATTTCTCATGCTATTTTAACAGGCTTAAAAATCTTGCAGGAAAAATGACAATTGGCTGGGTTTCTTCTCAACAACACCCCGTTCACTGTGAATATAGATATTCCGTGCATAGATGTGCCACGCAATGGTAGGCCTGAGCTCCTGGCCTGGTATGGTAGGCCTCAGGCCTGAGGCCTGGTACGTATGATAGACCTCAGGCCTGAGGCCTGAAATTTCACCTCTGAAATTTAATTTATTAATACCGTATTTGGACGTCATCAATATGATATCGGTCTTTTCCAAATATGGAGTCGGGGACATACATATGTCCATATTTTGGCAAGTATTTGGGGGACATAAATATGTAACATATATATATATATATTATATATACAGGTGAACTACATGCTGACACACTACAAACGCACACAGGTAGGTGAGGATTCTCAACACCGTTACCCTAACACTGCACCATACAGTCGCTGGATATAAGACAGTTTCAGTCTTATCTTAAATACAAACACAGGTCTGGAGACCTGCAGTTTGCATTGTGCAATGGATGGCCGCCTAGACACCGATCCGTACCTGCTGGGATCGGGCCACGTAATCCCGACATCCCACGACAGATCGGCCGGCACCAAGAGGGGATCCGATGAACTCTTTTCTTCCTGCTTAACCAGCGGACCCTATATCGTGAGCTCGCCCGACGGCAACGACTGCAAAAAGAAGTTCAAAGGAGGCGTCCGGAGCCCCTGCATGCCGTCGCGCGTCGTCCACATCCGCAAGCTGCCCGGCGACGTCCACGAAGCCGAGGTCATCGGGCTCGGCCTGCCCTTTGGCAAGGTCACCAACCTGCTGATGCTGAAGGGAAAGAACCAGGCCTTCCTGGAGCTGGTCAGCGTGGAGTGTGCACAGGCCATGGTGAGCTACTGCTCCTCTGTCGTCCCCGTCGTCAGGAACCAGCCCGTCCACGTGCAGTACTCCGTCCACCAGCGTCTCCAGACCGACGACGACTCCCCCGGTCAGGCGCGGGCCCAGGCGGAGCTGCAGGCGGTCGGCGCGCTGCAGGGCGGATGGAAGGGAGCGGTGCCGACGGAGCCGGGGAGCATGTGGGAAGCCAACCCGTGGAACCACCAGAGCCCCGTCCTGAGAGTCATCGTGGAGAACCTCCTCTACCCCGTCACCCTGGACGTACTGCATCAGATCATGTCCAGGTTCGGCACCGTGCTGAAGATCGTCACCTTCATCAAGAACAACCAGTTCCAGGCTCTGGTGCAGTTCGCAGACAGAATGGCGGCCCAGAACGCCAAACTGTCCCTGGACGGCCAGCACATCTACAATCAGCTGATCAGAATCGGCTTCTCCAAGCTCAGCAGCCTCAACGTCAAGTTCAACAACGACAAGAGCAGAGACTACACCCGGGCGAACCTGCCCACGTTCGAGTCCCAGTCCTCCCTGGACCACCAACACCACCAGGCCATGGCGTCTGCCGCTGCCTTCGTTTCTCCGGGGATCTTCTCGGCATCTCCTTACGGCGGAGCTCATCACGCCTTTCCCCCGACGTTCACCTTCCAGCAGGCAGCGGGTCTGCCGATGCCTTGTATCTCCGGCACCTTGGCGTCTCATGGTAGCATGGCAGCCGCCGGGGGTCACCACGTGCTGCTGGTCAGCAACTTGGACCCCGAGCGCATTACGCCACACTGCCTGTTCATTCTGTTCGGCGTGTATGGCGATGTGACGAGAGTCAAGATCCTGTTCAACAAAAATGAGAATGCTCTGATCCAGATGTCTGACGACACTCAGGCACAACTAGCTATGAGTCACCTGAATGCGCAGTGGCTCCACGGCAGGGTCATGCGTGTGACCTTGTCCAAGCACACCGCAGTGCAGCTGCCCAGGGAGGGTCAAGATGACCAAGGCCTCACCAAGGACTACAGAAACTCAACACTGCACCGCTTCAAAAAGCCAGACTCCAAGAACTACGCCAACATCTTCCCTCCCTCCGCCACACTCCACCTCTCCAACATCCCGTCGTCAGTGACGGAGGATAAACTCAGAGCGATGTTTGCTAGCTCAGGAGCCACAATCAGGGCCTTCAGGTTCTTTCCGAAGGACCGCAAGATGGCCCTGATCCAGATGGGCTCGGTGGAAGAGGCACTCGAGTCACTGATCGAGTTCCACAACCACAACCTGGGAGAGAACCACTGTCTCCGAGTCTCCTTCTCCAAGTCCATCATTTAATGTGAAGTCCTCCCAAGCAGCAGCCGAGAAAACAAACTGAAATTCAGCCCAGGTCTCCCTCCTGTCCCTTCCTTGCTCTCACTGAGACCCGGATTACAGCAGATAACACCTGCTACCCCTGTGGCAGGACCCTATACCCAGCCCTCAGGTCAAGATGGTTACTTATATACTCCAAGTGGAGTTCCTGTGTTTCTAATCGTTGTCATAGTTCTACTCCCACATATGAATTCCATGCTATCCTACACAACTTGTCCCTCTTTCCATCATTCGTCCCCCAAATGCACATGGGTAATTCTAGGAAGAGCTAGATTCTCTTGCCAGCTTCTTTCTGGAATATGGCATCCCTACAACATTACACTGGATGACTTCAACCAACATGCAGAGACATGTTGTTAGTATCATGTCTTCATTTGACCTCTCCCTAATCCCTATCCCCTACTAATAGAGCTGGTGGTGTACTGAACCTAGTGTTCTCTAAGGCCTGCTCTCCCTCTAATCTCTGTTGCCCTATCATCTCAGATCACCACTTCAATAGCCTTCACCTCTCCACTCTCACACCTAATCCTACCAACCTTTAATCGGTCTCTCTCTACGTTGTCCTCAGACGAACCCTCCATTGGTGTCTCCAGTCATCTCGGTTGTCCATACATCTGGCCAGCTCATTTGTGCTTTCTACACGTCCACATAGGTAGGTGTGGGACGTCCTCTCGATCGATGCCCGTGTGTTGGTACTTGGTTCCCACAGTATACAAGCTTTTTGGCCGGGAGTTCTTGGTGTCGGGGGCAGTGGCCAGCTAGTCTCGTCCTCCTTTACTGCTGTCTTCTCTGATACACTTTGGTAATGCTCCATACAGACGCTTGTTGGTGATGTGCTCGTCCTGGTTGGTGTTCAGTACCACTCGACAAAACCCCTCCTCTCTAGCTGTCCTCTCTTCTGTCCCCTGACTCCCCCCTGTCTGCCAGGTTATCTGAAACCTTCTCCCTCTCAATGTTCACTGCCTCCAACCCACGGAAGCAATTTTATATCCTCCCTTCTTAACCTCCCCCAAACCCAATTGCTCTCTGCTGAAGCTTTCATCACATATACTTTGGTATGGTTGACGACATCACAAGCTCTTTCTCATCTTCTAATTGGTTTAATAACTCACCCTTGCATCCTCAGGCTGTTTTACAACAGCGCCATCGAACGTAAATGGTTAATGGTGCATTTATAATACAGCCAAAGCGCTTGGCATAGATTGTGCATATACATTCACCCATTAACACACATTCATACACTAATGGCGGAGGAAACCATGCAAGGCACCAACCTGCACATCGGGAGCAATTAGGGGTTCCAAGTCTTGCTCAAGGACTCTTGGACACTAACTCTGGGGGATGGAATATGAACCACCTTGCGGTTCCATACCGGCTCCTCTACCCCTGGGCCACTGCCTCCCCAGTGTGTCCTGTCAGGCTATGGGAGGGAACTGCACTGCCAACAAATGGAATGCAGTGGGTGGTACGAGCGGTCAAGGCCAAGCGTACCGTGGGATAAGTGAGCTTCTCTCCCTTCAAGACGTGGGGTGGTGAAGGACATTCACTACTCTTTTTTTTTTTTAATATATTTTTTATCCCACGATTTTGTAACCCATTTCTCACCCCTGTGTCAATCATCTAATGTGATCCTGGGCTCTACACACCCTCCACCAACCTCGTCCCCATATAAGGGGGACAAGGGGAGAGCAACGGACTTGAACTCATGCTTCCATTCACTACTCTTGACACCGTTACTTCCTTTTAAAGAGCCTGCAGGCCACCAGATGTCTGAACATCTTCCACCCGGCTACCGTCAGCCTGAACACCGCCTATCTCCAGGCTTGCCAAATTGGAACACTTTCCTTTATCATCCTGCTTTTGCTTATTTGGATACCTTCCTTTTTTTGTTTATTTATTTAGATTTTAGATTTATTTATTTTCTAAACACAGTGCAACTGTTTCTGATTCTGATGAGGGTTTTTTTAAACATTAAAAGAAAATAACATATGTTGACAAATTAATTCATGAAGAAGTATATTCATTTTGTATTGGATGATGTACGACGACAAGAGTGCCACTCACTTCACATGGGTGTGACCCCCCCCCCCCCCCACCTCATGTGAACTATGTTACCAGCAGACATAAAAGACTTAAAGGAAGTCTGTGCTCCATACTGTCTGTTAATGGACTAGTGCTGCACCATAGGCCTATATACTTCAATTTTTGTTTTACCTCAACTTTTGTCTTGTAGGCCTACATAATTCTGATCATTTATGAATAATTATTTCATAATTATTTAATAATACCGCTGATATAAATTCGGCAAAAGGGAAAAGTGATGAGTGAAAAGTTTCACTCATCACTTTTCACTCATCACTATTCACTCATCACTATTCAGTATTCACTCATCACTTTTGTGATGAGTGAGAACAAACAATTTGTTTTTCTTGTTTTGTTATTTCAGTTTTTTCCCCGTGCTGTATTGTCTATGTTTGTATGTGTTGGGTTGTGATTGCATGATTTGCTGTACAATATTGTCCAAAACAATTAATACAATTGACAAGCAAAAAGATGCAGAATGTTAGGAAAGTGCGCCATCTTCTGACATAGCTGAGGTACTGCTGCTACTATTACACACGCACGCACACACACACACACGAGAATTATCAGGAACACAACTGTTGCCATAGTTTCCTGTTCCGTTCCGTATATCAACTCTACATTATTGTAAACAAAGCATGGCTGAAGACGCTCATCTGTTCGACCCGGAATCTGACCCAGAAGCAGATGAGCCACGGTCGCCACCGTTTCGGTTCGAAGATTATTTTCGGCACGTTCAGGACGTTTCTGAATGGTTTGTTCACATTGCTTCTGGTCAGCGCTAACTCAGTGCTTCTTAAACGTGTTCAAGGATATGTAATGTAAAGTACTTACTTACTTAACTCAGTGCTTCTTAAACGTGTTCAAGCATATGTAATGTAAAGTACTTACTTTACTTTGGTGCCAGCCAGAGCCTACATAAGTACATTTTGGAGTATTGATTGATTTAATTTAAAAAAAAGGGGATTGAAGAAATCACACCCGTGTGAAGTGAGGGGCGCTCGGATACATCATCATACATCCTCTAATTCCAGCCAATCATAATTTGTCCATTTGGTTCCATTTGTACACTCAGAGTTGCAGGACGTGTGTTTGTGTGTATGTGTGTGTGTGTGTGTGTGTGTGCATGTTATGTTGTGTACAGGTGCACGTGTGGACATTGTCAGAAAATGCCTTCAGAGATTGAGAATGTATGCTGCCAGGAAATACAACAGGTAACATCTGTAGCTACAGCACTTTTTATTATTGCAGATTCAAAATCATTGTTATATACAATCAACAGTGAACTTAACATTATCTCCATTTAATTGTCGGGTGGGTCATCAACATGTCCATACACAAATGTGTCTGTGGCAACATCCATGTTATTTTCATGATAAGATCCAATTACCTAATGTCAATTATTCTCCAGGATTTCTTCAGAATATGTATGACACTGTGGCACATTTTGGGTCTTATGGTTCTTCTCAAACATGTTATTTTCAAGAACCCCCATCCAATCCAATCCAATCCACTTTATTTATAAAGCACATTTTACAACTCAGAGTTTACAAAGTGCTGTACAGAAGAATAAAACTAAATACACTGTATAGCTAAACACAGCAGCAAACATACGAAGAATACAAAACATGGACCAACAGTTAATCTTAATTGGGTTAAGACATTCTTCAATTAAACGTAACAGTTAACAATTAATTAAAGTTCTGCGGTTCTATCACTGGGCGGTTTTCTGTGAATGTAATGCTGTCTGCGCACACGTGACCAAGGAAACCTTGGTATAGTGTGGAATTGATACTCTTGTACAAATGTGAGTACTTCTTCACCACTGATGTCCACCAGAGGACAGAGCATCATGTTATAATAATAATAATAATGATGATAATAATCTCCAGGTTAGAAGTCGTCTTCAGGATCTGGATGCAGAGGAGGACAGAGCATCATGTTATAATAATAATAACAATGATAATAATAATAATCTCCAGGTTAGAAGTCGTCTTCAGGATCTGGATGCAGAGGAGGACAGAGCATCGTGTATAACCAACCACCCAGGAATGCAGTCTTTCTGTCTGAATGTCTTCAACCTACAGCAAATCCTAAAGATGTACATAGCTGACTACGGACCGTTGAACATCAGCGTAGCGTCAGGGTAAGTCAGAGATTTATTTTTAATCATAATTCCACATGTACAGCCAATGCTGTTGTTTGTGCTGCGTTACAAACATTGTTATGCAGTATTGCTTCAATGCTGACAGTATAATCATCCATATTCCATACCCATTCAGGGATATGACATACCCAATCCCCCCCCCCCCCTCTCTCTCTCCCCCCCCCTTCTCTCTTTCTACCACCCCTCTCTCTGCCTCTTATATATTGGCTCATGTGGCACACCTGTTATGCGATGCTCGGCTTTCCGTAGGACACACATTTTGTCCTTAAAATGTTCAAAATAAGTTTTGACCATTTTTGAAGACGCAAGTTCCAAATTCGAAGACGCAAACTCTAGGATTATTTTTGTTAAATTATTATTAATATTATCACACCATGCTATACCAGCAGTTTTTCTGTCACTGGAGTAACTGTGGTGGTGATTACCTGCAGAAACACTGTATACCAAAACAAACCGTGAACATACCAAAACACAGTGCGAAACACACGGAAAAAAAGGTCATCACACAAATATTTGGTTTTAGTAACTCTGAGGACCCCCTAGGGGTCCCGGACAAACCCGTTGAAGACCCCTCGGTCCATGATATGAATATGAAGTTGTTGAGTAAAGAATGTTGTTGGGTTGTGTGCCAGACGCCACAGGTTCCTGGCGTACCGAGCGTTTGTGAGCTGGTGTTGGGGATATCTGGGAAGGCAGGTGAACGTGCCCATTCCAGCCTGCACGGTGCTGAGGATCCGCAGAGAGTTTCCTTGACGCCAAAGACAAAGACGCTCAGTTCAAGGTTTCTAGTCAACTATAAGGTGTTAACAGAAAGTCCTGAAGTCCTTCTACTCTGCTCAGTATCCTGACGGGTCCTTTTATGGATGCTTTCTGTTTGTTCCTAACCTGGGCACCATTTCATTTAGGGTATATGATCCTGTCGGGAGCGGATGATATCGTTACGTCATGTTGTAGTATTGTTTTGTAGTCGACAGGCAGGAACAACAGGCGGCAACTTCCTTTTCCCTCAAACCGATTTTTCTCAATAAAAGCTACAGGCTACGAGAGCTTTTATTGAGGGAAAAGGAAGGAACCTTCCTTTTCCCTCAATTAAGTTGCCGCCTGTTGTTCCTGCCTGTCGACTACAAAACAATACTACAACATGACGTAACGATATCATCCTGATGACTACAAAACAATACTACAACATGACGTAACGATATCATCCGCTCCTGACAGGATCATACAGACTTTTGAAACAGAGACCAGGCTTTCCTCCGAGGTGGTGGAAAGCCTGGTGAGGCCAGGTTAGTTTGTTCCTCTGAATGCATTTGCATTTGCAAACAAAATGAAAGAAGTCAATTTGTGTAGCAAGGGATCTCCCAGCTTTGTTGTTGTTTAACCCATTTAGACCTGAGTTAAAAACATTCACTTTGAAAGAATATATATTCAAAGATTTGCGCCACATTTTTTACGATTTTTCAAAGATAGCAGACCTACAAGCTCGTATGAGCTTGTAGATCTGCTATTTTTCAATAGATAAATTATAACATGTTTGAAACACCAAAAGGGGTTCCCGCTCAAAATGGGTTAAAGGTGGTGAAAGTGATATATTTTGGTTAAAACACATTGTTATTTTGTTAATAAATCTCTGTGATTAATCATTGCTATAGTGGTCAGTAACAGTGGTTTCCCGTCTCTTTCATAAACAGAAAATGCATCTTGCCAATTTCAGCCAATTAGGAGAAATAGCCCATGTATCAGTGTTCTAGTTCCGAATTAGAATTATGAATGTTACTGCCTGAGTGACTGCCACTACTGTATGTTGATGTCCACTAGTTGTAATACTTTGTGTCACCAGGAGGGGTCATCAATGTCAATGTACATATATTTGTGGTAAAGGCTGGGTCTTGTCCATGGCAAATGTTTGATTTTCTTTTTTACACACCCATTACAATGTTCTTATTTTGATCATAGTAAGACCCAATTACTGAATGTCAAGTGTCCAGGTTTTCTTCAGAAGATGTATGAAAGTGATTTATTACGACACTATGGCCATATTACTATTAGGAGTCCAACTAGTAGTGGTTCACAAATGTTTTATTTGCAAGTACACTGTACACCCATAACTCTGAGTGTACAAATGGACCCTTACGGTCCATTTGGTTCCATTTGTATACTGTCAGAGTTACAGACCTGTTATGGTCATTCACATTCTTTGTGGTTCTAGTAATATTATTGTCCACGAAGTTTGCATATCCACGGAAATGTTTTAAGTACCAATACAGGAAAAAAAAAAAAAAAGTACTCATTATGCAGAATGTCTCATTTCAAGTTTTCAAATATATAAAAATCTTTTGAAAATAGCAGATCTAAACAAGCTGCTATTTTCAAATGGCTGAGATGTCAGACAGTATACTGTATAGGGCTCAAATGGTTAATGTATGTTTTGTAATAATCCAAATCTACAAAGTAGATTCACATTTTAATCAGTCTAGTCTCAGTCTCGCCCATAATTTTATTTGACCAATTGACTCGGTCTTGGACCAAGGTACTCAGGACCGAAACCACTCGGGTCCAAGTGCAATGCAATCATTGTACTGTCTGTCCATCCATCTGTCTGTCTGTCTGTCTGTCTGTCTGTCTGTCTGTCCATCCATCCATTAAACCGCTTATCAGGTCGCTGGGGCAATAGTTCCAGCGGAGAGCTCCAGCATTCCCAGAGCTCCAGAGCAACGTTAACAACATCCTCCTGGGGATCCCGAGGCCTTCCCAACTGGCCAGCGTGGAGATGTAATCAGCCCATCCGGTCCTTGGTCTGCCCCGGGGTCTCTCCTCCTAGTGGGTCGTGATGCGAGGACCTCCCTAGGGAGATGTAATCAGCCCATCCGGTCCTTGGTCTGCCCCGGGGTCTCTCCTCCTAGTGGGTCGTGATGCTTCCCAACTGGCCAGCGTGGAGATGTAATCAGCCCATCCGGTCCTTGGTCTGCCCAGGGGTCTCTCCTCCTAGTGGGTCGTGATGCTTCCCAACTGGCCAGCGTGGAGATGTAATCAGCCCATCCGGTCCTTGGTCTGCCCCGGGGTCTCTCCTCCTAGTGGGTCGTGATGCGAGGACCTCCCTAGGGAGATGCTCGGGAGGCAGCCGTACAGATGCCTGAACATAAGCTTCAGTTAAGGTAGAGGTCTTTTCTTCCCCACACAAAATAAGCATATACTCAGAGTGGGATGTGTGTGGTCTCTGCTGTAGGCTATGTCAAATATATTGAGACAACTTGTGATTTGGCACAAGACCCGTCAGTGGTACTGTACTGTACTGTACTGTACTAGCTCTCCTCCCTGGCCTGTGTGTGTCTGTGTTAGGCTGCACTTGGTGGTGTGTTAGGCCAGTGCAACAGTGACACTTGGTGGTGAAAATGCTATTTCCGTACTCGGACCCATGCAGGGACACGGGGACAGCTGTCTATAGGAGTCAAAAAGAGAATTTAATTGGAATTATTGACTGTTCATTCTGCATGCCGGTGGCAAAAGTACAGTTGCACAAATGTCCGTCACAAGCAGGCATGGTGCTGATGACAGTGGAACTCATAGTAGGGACAGGACTAACAGCGTCTTAGTATTTACATTTTGCACTGCTATACTGTATAAGAAGAGTATTGGCAGATTCCATCCATACACCCGCTATGAGAATATTACCTTCAACTGCTGTGAACGTTGCTCTGGGGACATCTTGGTGCTGTAGACGTAGAGGTCAAACCTCCAGTCATGTTAAAGTTCACGTCAAATGCGTTGCATACAGATGTTTAATTTTCATTTGACAAAAGGGGCGACATGGGTTCTCTGTGTGAGGTGATTGTTACTACAGTCAACACCAAGACACAGCCACTCGCACATGCACACATTTACAGTGTCCATGACCATGCGGCTGATGTTAAACATTTCAGTGTTCAGCGGGACAGAGATTACTAACAATTTGATTATTTTCCTGTGTTTTGAATGGCATTTTTGGATTCTACTGCTCTACCTTTCACCTGTTTATTACTTTTTAAAACACGTTAGTGGCCTTCCATTTCATCATAATGGTTGTGATGGAGAGAGGGGCTTATTGAGGGCTATTAATATTTTCAACAGGATTGTTTTTCTTTTTTTTAACTACTGTTTTTGTTCAAGTGTTACAAGACATGCAAACTGTTTAATTAACATTGCATTTGTATTATTTATCTTAGTCTGTATACATCCATAACTCAGATGGTCTGTACTTGGTCTACACGATATACTTTAACCTAGGTGAAATGCCAGCATGAAACAATCATGCATTGTTACCACATAATGGGAATTGTTTGGTGGTTTTACAATTGGTCAACTATAGTGTGTGGATAGATCTACACGTAAAAAGGCCATGGTATTGTCACATGTGGTCCACAGTATAACTTAGATGCAATTTCAATTAAATGTTTACTGTACATTGAATTGTATTCTTAAATAATCTTTTGACATGAATTATGCTCAAGTATTTTATTTATTTTTGTTGGTGTGAGATTTATATTCTGATTTTCAGAGCAATTATCATTTTCTTGCATTGAAGACAATTGTATATTGTATATTTAATGGCTGCTTTGATGTGATTGAGTGCAGAGATAAGCAATACAAAAGTACACACATCTTTAATACATTAACCCATTCTGAACGGGAACCCGTTTTGGTGTTCCAGCATCATGTCATGCTTTAGCTATTGAAAAATAGCAGATCTACAAGCTCATAGCGCGCCACCGAGTGGCGCGCTACGAGCTTGTAGGTCTGCTATTTTTGAAAAATCGAAGAACGACTGACATTTTTTAGAATCTGATCTCAGGTCAGAATGGGTTCATCAGACCAGTGTGTTGTCCAGTGAAAACCTCGTATGAATCTGATCAGGTCAGAATGGGTTACTACATTAGGGATACTGGACGAGGAACTTGTATTACTGTATTTACATGTTGCACTGCTATACTGTATCTTTGATTTGGATAAACTTTTAGAATCTTATCTGCCAATTTGTTGAGATTATTACAATGCACAGCACACTATTTTGGGTGATTATCAAAGATGCTGTTCCCAATTGTGGTACCCATGTTTCAAAATAGAAAATCTAAAGAAAGATGTTTGAAATGTCAGACCAAAATAAACGTTTCTATTTTCAAAATATCTTTGTCATGTTTTTTAACACCTGAACTAAAATAAGCATTGGAATGCCAAGTTATAACAAAAGGTTTAATTCAAAATGAGAAACCACATTTTATCTCCCTGTACACATTCGAAAACCAGGCGTACATCATTGAATGTGGATGTAAACCAGGGGTGCCCAGAAGGTATAGATCGCGATCTACCAGTAGATCACAAAGGCTTTGCAGGTAGACCACATGACATGCCCCAAAATATATATCATTAAAAATATGTATATATTTTGCCATCTGCTACTTGAATTAAGGTGACTTGATTGATTGACATCAAAAAGAGCCTGTCAGCTCAAACACACAATGCAATCATTTGCTTTCAATAGTTTGCACACAAACATAGCATTACAAAGTCACATACAAATTACTACGAATTCCATTTTCCGCTCTCTTATTTCCCATTCCAAGTGTGTTGTCTTATAGTATGTAAGGCCAGTAGTGCTATTTTCAGCAATGTGACAATACTTTTTTGGTGGGTAGATCTTGTTGAGCTGGTCATTTTGAAAGTAGCTCTCAAGTAGAAGAAGGGTGGGCACCCCTGATTATAAACAGACATACAGTCACAGACACAGTCAGTTGTTGAGATCACTCTTCCTGTAGCTGTGATCTTAATGACGCCCGTAGCCTGGTCACAGCTGATTGGTTATCTGGAGTTGATCGTACGCTCCTGCTCACCGCAATTCTGTCCTCATTCCTTTCTCTAACCATACCTGTGATTAACTCGGGATCCCTGAAGGCTGCCCGCTGCCTACCAGCAGGCTTCCTATCCCTGTAACCCCCTTCTGATCTCTCATTGTAAACCATATGTGTTGCCGTGGCACCAGAACCCTTCCTATCCCTGTAACCCCCTTTCGATGAGAACCATTTCTCTGGCTTTTCTCCATCATGCTTCCTTTGCGGCACAAACGACAAAGCGTCTCCCCACTTCCCCGTGTCCTTAATTGTCAGCAGGATACGAATCATCTGGTCCAAAGTCAGGTTCTTTGCTCCCATGCCCCAGTGGAGACACTCGTCGAGTGGTAGTCGGGCTGTGGCTAGATTCAGACGCTTAGCATTGGCCAACGACATGCCTTTCTGGATGCTGCGGTCCACAAAGGCTCCAACGATGTAGACTTTGGTGTGGTCAAAGGTGCGGAGGGTGTTGGGGGAGTCTGCGGTGAGGTACACAAGACTTTCACGGGGGAAGACGTCAGCATGGTGGTGGTCCGTCGAGGTGATTAGCAGGCGATCGAAGGACCCTCCGGCATAGCGTTTCTGCAGCTCCTTCATGTAGGCTCCTTCTGGCTGCAAATTGCAGTAGTGAAGGTGGAAGGGCTCGACAGCGCGGCGATTCCACGCCTCCACCTCCATCAGCTGCGTCACCGTGTTAATCATGTCACGCGAGTTCATGTTTTGCTCATAGCTCATATCGAAGACCAGTGGCTGGCCAAAGACCATGGACTGGGCACTTCTCCAGCCCAGCAGCCTGTCCAGGGTGCTGTTCCAGTACTGGAGGAGGAAAGTGTTTTTCAGTTGCCGTCCTTCCTCGTCCTCGTCCTCACCTTCCTTCATGGCTTCCCATTCAGCCCGCTTCCTCTGCCTCTTCTCCTTATCGTTCTTTTTGAGGCTCTCTTTTACGGACAGGAATTTAAGGTACTTTTTCTTTGACGATTTGGTGGTGAGCTCTGCCAGCTCCCGAAGCTGCTCATCCGTCATCTCCTCTGGAACATGCCTCCCAGCCTCCTTCCACATCAGGACCAGAGCACGGCTAACCTCGAGGGTGGAATCCTCTTTGGAATCACCTGGTGCTCCTCCAGGAGTGACACCCTCTTCTGCTCCCTCGTCGTCACCATCTCCTTTCTTTTCATCTGCAGTGACTTGAGATCTCATTATAGATTTCCATCCGTCCAAATGTATTTGCTCTCTCTCCTCCTGTTGCTGTTCTGGTTTTGGGGTCACATCTTTCCTCGCAGGACACCCAGCACTGAATGATCGAACACGCTGAGCGGATGGACGTACACAAACAACATGGTGGCTGAATGGGAGATGTCCAATCACTCCTTCCTTGACAGCAGTGGCTAGCAATAAAGGCAGACTGCGTTTCCATAGTTTAGGGGAAATCGACGTGGAGATTAACCGTATCATCGCTAAAAGATTTAAGCAAATGAATATGAAAGTCAATTTCGTCACCTCTAGACAGTCTGACGTCCGTGTGATCCTGTCGCACCAACATGAGCAGATGACGTTTTTCTGCTTTTTCCAATTTCACTGACACGAACAACTGTGTTGGTTGTTGCGGTGAACGTTCACCTGCTGCGGTAGCATCTGAGAATTGAGAAACCGCATGAAAGTTGATTTATGCCAATGTAATGTGCATTTGCATGCACGCGAGTTTTGAGGAAGAAGGTCACGTTGTACATTGGTGTGACATCTTAATATGTCGTAGACTCGTAGTGAAGTGTGACTCAGAGTAGTATTTTTTTTATACTGGTGTGACTATAGAGCACAGAGAAATCTTATTGTAATGTAGACCAACACAAAATACTCCTGATAAAATGATCATACCATACAGATATATCCATTAAACGTATCAAACTTAAAAATCTAAAGGAAAATCAATCAAACATATCGTTACTAGTAGTAGGCAAAATCAGCAGTGGTTTCCAGACGGACACTTACAATTGGTGCACCACAACGTATGCGTTTCCTGGTTTTCTCTTTTCGGGAGCAAAACAAGAGTTTCTGTGTTGATTAATCTTTATTCATTTTGATAATGAGTTTATTTTTGCCCAAATTGTCATGCAAAAAAGACATAGATGAGGTTATCAAGGGCGTTGCGGAAAAGGTTTTAGTTTTGAGGTTTGGGAGAGATGATGATTCCATTTGTCTCCAGCTTGACGAAATAGTAAGTCACTTTCTTAACCATTGATTCGTTGACTGAATACTTTATTAACAGTTTGCAGAAAAAAGTGCAGGAAAGTACAGTTCAATACAAGGTCTGCTATGAAGAGGATTTATTATTTATAACCCAATAAAGCCATTGGGGTTCTTCATATTCAATTAATCTGAGTGCAATGGTCTGTGATCTCAACAAACATGATTAAGATATAGATTTTTGTCATTTTCTTTATTTGTTTTTGTTATTCCACTGCCAGTTGTCAAAAACAGCACATGACTTGAGTAACATGGCATCGATCTACATCGTTGACGTTGAGAAAGCTCCTATCTATACCAGATACTTCGACATCTGTTACATCCCTTCCACAGTCTTCTTCTTCAATGGACAGCATATGAAAGTGGATTATGGGTGAGAATGAAGATGCAATGAAATTTTACTTTACATTAACGGTATGGCGGTAGGCTACTTGGCAATAATTGTTCATACTCCAGTACATCTTTCCACACCTAATGTACTGTTTTCTCTCTCTCTCAGCTCACCAGATCACACCAAATTTGTGGGAAGTTTTAAGACCAAGCAGGACTTCATGGATCTGATTGAGGTCATATACAGAGGAGCCATGCGGGGGAAGATGATTGTCCAGAGTCCTATTGATCCTCAAAACATTCCCAAATTTGACCTCCTCTACCATGGAATCTAGTTTGGACCTCTTGTCACTGTGTGAGGTTACAGATTACTTCCATATATCATGACTATTGACTACTGATCATAATGATCTGTTGACGGAACCAATTTAACCACTTGAGCTCTATTTTATACTTATAACCTTTGCAAAATGGAAAAAGCGGCACTCCAAAATAAAAGATGCAAGATTGGCTCAGAGGCAATTTCCCATGTTTATAATATTTTTAACGCTTCTCAAATAAACATGAGAAATTGCATCTGAGCCAGTCTTGCATCTTTTATTTTGGAGTGCCGCTTCTTCCATTTAGTTGGTTTATGAGTTGTTGTTTTCAAATCTGAGCACCCACTGCCTTAAACAAAGGGCAGTTTCCAGAGGAAGCACACCTGTTTTTTCTTTCTTTGCTAAATGTTTGAAAATGTTTGCCCAAAATAGGGATGTAGGTTGAAAGTAGTTCTCCCACATAACACTGACTAGCTGCATTGTCTGCATGTTGCTTTTCCCCCTGGAGGCAGACCTTCACGCGTGGTCGCGCACGTTCCCTGCTGCGCGCAGCTTAAAAACCGGGTTTTTAGACAGCTGGTGGATGGAAAAGAAGCTCCACCTCCGCGCCCGACTGACGCGACGGAACAGCTTCCCGGACGCGCTCTCCTCTGCGTCAGTCGGGCGCGGAGGCGGAGCTTCTTTTCCATCCACCAGCTGTCTAAAAACCCCACGAAGAAGAAGGGCTTCAGGTTCTTCTGACGCGTCCACGCGCGACAGTGTGCTTGCGGGGACTGACTTCCTAATTCTCTAAGGAAGCAAGATGCAGCAGAGTTGCAGCCTGTGCTCTCATGCTAGGTACCTGCATAGCTAAGGCTATATGAGTTATTATAATGTTTCAGTCCTGGTTACATTATGTTACATGATGTAAGAATATGTGCAGAAGAATTCCTCAGAAATGTGTATGAGTCAAATGTTAAAATATGGATTTAGTTTTTATTGTGTATTATTGTATTATTTAATTTAATTTATAATAGATGGATTCATTTAGGGGGCTTTTCCACATAACACATTGATATAACGGTCAGTTTGGAAGTCTTGTGTTTCAGCATCTACTGCAGTCATTTTATTATTCAACTTTTTAATAGCTTTTTGAATAAAATTCTGTTATGTTTCCCATGGAAATAAATGTACTAGTGTTATTTTAACTTTACTGTAGCATTTTGTCTTTTTTAAGTTGTTTGTTTTTCAAAAACAATTACCAGAGTGCAGGGGTTCTAAACCCGTGGGTCGCGACCCCTCGGGGGGGGGGGGGGGGGGGGGGAGTTGCCAAATTATTGAAAAAAGAGAACGTATTTTTTTGCAACTGAATGGCAGGAAAATGGAAATGAAGAGTTTACATAGTACACATGATAGTACATGCATACACTTATTTTTTTGTTTTGTTGTGATAATCCTCTCTACTATAGAGTGTGCTGACCATATAAGGAGTTCATCCCTGTCCCCAGTTAATCCCTGGGGTAAAAAAAACAACGTGTGCCTGCTGTTGGCCTGTCGCGTGTCCCCCCACTGTAGTGCGTGCATGTGCACATCTTGTTACCGGGGCGGTAAATCACTCTTTTAATGATTATATCTGTGTATAAAATATTAATATCTTCCATGACTTTTTTCAGACTCTAGAGTTGTATTTCTACATCCACCGAGTGCTCCTCCAATCTGTGTCCTCCTATTTCTGAGCATGGCCGTGTGGGAGTTACTGAACGACTTGATGTCTCATTGACTCCCTTCCTCTCTTCAACCCAGACTGCATACAGGCCATTGGTCCTTTGGCGCAACTGTAGAGCAAAGACAAGGTTGCATCACTATTCAGCCCCTTTCCGTAAGTAAGTAAGTACATTTTATTCATCCCATTCTGACCTGAGATCAGATTCATACGAGGTTTCCACTCGACACACACTGGTCTGATTAACCCATTCTGACCCGAGATCAGATTCTAAAAATGTCAGTCGTTCTTCGATTTTTCAAAAATAGCAGACCTACAAGCTCATAGCGCGCCACTCTGTGGCGCGCTATGAGCTTGTAGATCTGCTATTTTTCAATAGCTAAAGCATAACATAATGCTAACACCAAAATGGGTTCCCGGTCAGAATGGGTTATAGAGCACATTTCACAGACATCATAGTCACAAAGTGCTTCACAACAATAAAACAAAACACGTCGATAGTAACTAGTTGTAACGAAGACTCTCGCTTCCAGTCATGTTGTTGGATCTGAGTAGTTGCTCATTGGATATTTAGGGCTGTATTTTGCGTGTCTTAAGTACCAGGTCTTATTCCCTATTAAACTTGAGTAAACTAATGACCTGGAGGCGTGATCAATGCCATTTGGCTATTCTGAGTGGCCAAAGAGCATTGATCACGCCTCCAGGTCTTTAGTTTACTCAAGTTAGGTAATAAGACCTGGTACTTAAGACACGCAAAATACAGCCCTTAGTCTCCATATATGGGGATATCCGACTAGGACATTGGGCTATAATATGACATATGACATGTCTAGTGTGACAATCCCTATATTTGGCCCGAGCCGACCTAGTGATGATATCAGATAGATGTGGTAGAACCATATATGGATAGATCTAAATCATCCAACGTGACAAGCATAGTCGGAGAATATATAACTTTGGTCGGCTTCAGGGAGAAAGAAGGCAGAAGTCGAAGCATCCTGGTTTAAGCTCTAACCGGACCTAACCTAAGTAATCAGCAATAGAGCCTTGAGCTATTTTATACTAGTAATATTAATTATACGAATAAAAAATAAGAATAGAGTGAAGAAAAAGAAGACAGAACAAACGGCACTGTTAAAAATCAAGAAATCAGCACTATGTTGCAATGGCCTGTCTAGAAAGGTGAGTCTTTAAATGTTTTTAAAAATGGTAGTCGATATATAAAAACAATGAGAACATGAGAGGTTAATGAAAAAGTAGATATAAAAACTTGAATGATAGCAACTGACATTTCTTTTGTCAGAGGATCTATAATATCATATTACTGATTTTAGCATTATTGCTCAAATTAACATACAGGCTTCTAAAGTCCGGTAACCGTAACCTCTAAGAGTATACAAGATAAACATCAACAAAAGTAATTTCTCACCTCTTTCTCTGTGTCCAGTTTCTGGTCTCCTGATCTTTTATCTAGAGAGAGACGAGGGATTGAACCCACCAGAAATGATTTAGACATTCATATGCATGCATGGTAACCTTTTGCAATTTCATAATTAGTTTGCATCTCTATATTGAGATACAGACAAACTCATACCTTTATATTTCACAGCAGCCACCGTGCCAACGCAGAGTAGCACCACACCAATAACGCCCAGAACTGCCCAAAGCCATGTGATATCATGGCCTGCAGATTTTCCTACAAAGGCTAACAGTGAAATAGATTTGTAGTGTGAATAACAGCCTATACTAAATGCATGATATGACCAATACATGTAGGCTTTATCTCCCTCCTGTAACGGAATCATCGTATATCACCATTCCATAACAAATATAGATAAAGCTTTATCCACCTGTAGTCTCACTTGCTGTGCTTTCCCCGGCTCTGAGCTTGTTGCGGCTATGTTCCCTGTACATATACCCCAGGGTCTCGGTGGGCCTGCCCTGGTAGAAGCTATTAGCTCTGAGGGGGAAGAAGGGAGCCATGTAGGACTGGGCCCTCTGGGCTGGAGGGACCTGGTCATCGTCGTCAGGATAGGTAAAATCACTGTGGTCCTTTAACCAGTCCTCTAGAAGCCTGGCTCCCAAAACACACAAAAGTGACAAACAGAATTCATACAATTTTAAGTGTTTATATACTGCCACCATTTAAGACATTATCGCTGCTGTTAATGATTACTTGTAATACAGCATGTGAAGGAGTGCAACGAACCATGTACAACCCAGATTCGGCACAAACAAGGGACTAAATTATTTTCGCTCCTATGCCACCAAAATGTGGAACGCCCTACCAACAGTCATTAAGACATGCAAATCCCTTGACTCCTTCAAAACCGCTCTCAAAGGGCACCTATACGGACGGCTGCAATTCAAAACTGGCCCCCGTAAAATCTGAATCGCCCCCCCCCCCCACCACCCACCCCTTTTTTCCCCTCACTGTATATGTTTCTTTTCCCTTTTTTACATCCTTTTTACCTCTGTTCTGTTCTTTGACTAAATAGAAGTGTCTATTTGTACGTCTCTAAATGTTTTGATGAATTGAACAAGGTGGACCCTCTTGTAAACAAGTGTAATGCTTTATTGGGTCGTCCACTCACAGTTAACAGTCTTTGTATTGAGTTTGTGCTTGAAATGTACTGTAATTCTGCAAACTGTTATATTTCATATTTCAATCAATCAATCAATCAATCAATCAATCAGTGAAGCGTCCAGTAAACTGTAATAATCTCGTACTGTACCTACTTGTCAATAAAGCTGTGATGCAGCATGAATATTGGATCATTGGCTGCAGTCGGGACAAGAGTCATAGTTCCATTCAGATATCTATGGATCAGGTTGTGCATGGAGGCATTCAGGTGGCGGGAGTCACCAGGAATATCAAATCCTAGAGGGCCATAAATAATACTAATAATGAATATATTGAAATAATTTATATAAAAAAAAATGAAATTACTTTTCATTAAATCAAAATTTAAATTACAATAATAATTTAAACCTATATATATTACAAATCTATTCATCCATATTTAGTGACCTATACAGTTGGCACAAGCCGTAAGCTGCATAGATGCTGGCACAACGTTGTGGAAGACGTCATTCAAATATTGAATTGTTGAACTCATAATGACATTAGGAAATATTAAATATAATGCACTAGTTATTAAACAAATATATAAATATTAAAATATGTACCTTCAAGCTTGTTTCGGAAGCTGTTGATGGACGTTTTGCCAAATGGAGGGGTGTCAAAAGATTCAGTTGACATAATGTTCTGGACGTCCTCAGCAGTGGGGAGTGTTGGGTACGCTGGATCCTTCCCAGGGTTGCGAGTGAGATATTCAGGTCTCGAGTTATTAGACTGAACGCAGATTACACCAAGTGATTCCTGGAATGGACATATAGTCTGTGTGGTGAAAAGAGAGCAGCATAGACATTATTAGAAGGAGAAAGGGGATTTAAAATAGTTCGTTTTGCGTAGCGGGCCAGGCACCTAGCCTAGTCAGGGGATCTTAAACGTGTTTCTTTAAAGTCAATTCCTCCTGCCGATCAGATTATACTAAAATCCCCTGACCCAGCATGTCACGACGCTGCATGGTTCAAATCCCGGCGGCAACCAGGCCACTCCCCATCTCTTTCCCAATTTCCTGTCAGACTGTGTACACTATCTAATAAAGGCAGAAACAGCAGCAACAACAAAAGAGTATAATGTAAATTAATATTCCTTGAAACAGAAAGTAAACATAATCTGGTGGGTAAAAAGCTTTATGACTATAATGTTATGAATTGCTCTTGCCAATGCTTCTTATGAGGATATATAATGATGATGATTTATTAGATTTGTTGAACTGCAGCTTGCAGTCTGAAATGCTCATATGGCTGTCAGACAGATTTTGTATCCAATAAACAAGAATTCTATTGGATACAAAGTGAGTGCTTGCTTGGTATTCTTTTCTATGGACTGTCTCTACCTGAACCGTGCACCTGGTGGTACAACTACTCAACTGAGTGCTTGCTTCTTCTCTTCAGACATACATCATCTCACACTATAAGTCTCACCTTCCACTTTGAGAAGTGTGAAGCACCATCTATGAGCCCACCTGGTCCAACTCCCCCAAGGTACTTGTTGTTGCAGATATTACAGTGATCGGTTCTGGTCCAATCCCAATAGGGGATGTAGAAGTCCAGGTCTCCAGTGAGCTCCCTCACCTCCCTCTCAATGAACAGCAGAAACACCCTGTGCCAGAAGCCAAAAGCAGGGCCCCTGTGTGCTGCGTTGTCTTCAGAGCCATCGTAGCTCTTAGCTGAATAGTAGTGTATCCAGACGTACAGGTCATACAAACTTGTGGTCTGAAAATTGTAGTTGCCCTCCGCAGTGGTGTCACTGCTGGTGAGGATCATGTAACGCTCACTGAGGCTATGTTTGGCCGTGTGCAGCCTGGAGAGGAAGGTGTCCCTCTCCCGGTCTGTCAGATCTGTTATTTCTTTCCTCTCCACATGGTGACGGTGCATGCAGAGGGGTCCCTTCCAGCCGGGAAGACATTGTCCACAGTCAAATCCATCGAAGTTCCCCCAGCATGTGCAGACCGAATCGTAAAAAGCACGGGGCCAGTTGACTCTATAGTCCTTTGGTTTAGGGAGGTCTTTAGTGGGGTGTGGTGCACAGACTCCTCTCCCAGAGTGGAAGCCACAAGGGGACCCTTTCCAGTCGGGGCAACACTCCCTTCTCTCAAGGGAATCTGGTGTGGTGCAGGGCCGGGGGAATTGAGCCTCCAGGACACTTGGGAACAGACACAGCATGGAAAACAGCCAAGACCACAAAGGAACTCTGCAGTGAAGTGACAGCAGCATAGCTAGAATACAGTGAGACAGATCACTTTTTACATTTGAAAGACAGAGTGGGACTCTGGGAAGTGCACTGCATCCACTTCAGCAGCTTCCCAATAATGCAAGCTGCCTTTTTATATATTAAGTGACGTAATTGTAAAAAGGCTTCTGGGTTCATCTTGATGTTGCAATATTTGTGTACTTGGAATGTTAAGTGTTCTACGTGCTAAATTAGCACGTAGTACACTCGGTGTTTGATATATTATAGCTTGTTTCTTGGTGCACAGGAAGGTTCCAAGTCACCGTACGGTATTATGCATGGTTTACTCTCAAAGACAAGACAATGATATTGAAATTGTCAGTGGAAATATCAAAATGATATTGAAAATGTCGAGTTTATCAACTGATCGAGACAGCTGTGTCAACACCGAACAGAGCCAAAATATCCCAAAGTTCAACTGGATAGGTCATTGTCCTTTACTGTGTAGGCAATTGCCTGTTTATACACACAGCCTTTGATTTGAGTGTTCAAATGGACCAGGGTCCAGAGGGAGTGCAACAAACCATGTGCAACCCAGATTCGGCACAAACAAGGGACTAAATTCTTTCCGCTCCTATGCCACCAAAATGTGGAACGCCCTATACCTAACAGTCATTAAGACATGTGAATCCCTTGACTCCTTCAAAACCACTCTCAAAGGGCACCTACGGACGGCTGCAATTCGAAACTGGCCCCCGTAAAATCTGAATCCCCTAAACCCCACCACCCACCCCTTTCCCCCCTCACTGTATATGTTTCTTTTCCCTTTTTTACCTCCTTTATGATGAATTCCTGTTCTGTTCTTTGGTTATATATAGAAGTGTCTATTACATTTGTACGTCCCTAAATGTTTTGATGATTTGAACACGGTGGACCCTCTTGTAAACAAGTGTAATGCTTTATTGGGTCGTCCACTCACAGTTAACAGTCTTTGTATTGGGTTGTGCTTAAAATGTACTGTAATTCTGCAGTGAAAACTGTTCAATCAATCAATCAAAAAAATCAGGGACATCTGGGGGTTCCCAGCATAGAGTATTCCCAGACCAGAGACCACACTTTGTTTCAATAGTTTGAGAACCACTTCCAAAACAGAATTATATATGTTCGTGTGCCAATATCTCTCCTTACAAGTTTAACTCTGGTTCGTGCGATATGATATTGTGAGCATACATGTCGCCCGTTCGTCAACGGGAACTATTAAAAAAAACGTTGCTTTGTATTCCGACGGAGAACACAAAGCAGTGGACCGGATGTTGATACGCTGAAAATAATAATGGAGGCGACCTTTTCTAGCATGTGAACCCTGGTGTGAACTTGCAACCTACAATTTTTATCATGTTGTAAATTAATTCATGTTTTTTGTGGTTTGCGGGTTGGTGTCCACATTTTTTTCTCTTTTAAGGCACAGCCATGATTTCATTAGTCAAGTACACCGTTGGTGGTTTGGCCAGCATCTGTAGAAACAGCGGACATCTACAAGGTAGGTTGCCTACAACAGTATGAATGCTGTAGTTTTACAGACTGACATGCAGTCACAATGTCACATTGTTTATTACTTTGATGAATTGAACAAGGTGGACCCTCTTGTAAACAAGTGTAATGCTTAATTCGGTCGTCCACTCACAGTTAACAGGCTTTGTATTGAGTTTGTGCTTGGAATGTAGTACTGTGATTCTGCAAACTGTTAATAAATAAATATTTCAATCAATCAAATATTCGTGTTAAGCAAAGATGTGAAATGTTCTCTGTTGTGCAGGTACTTTGCAGCAGACCCACCTGAAGGTTTTGTCAGCTGGATTGAAGACATATGAGATACCTCCAGACTACAGTGGTAATCATTCTTTTAAATGCTGAACAACATGTAGCTTTATTTTTCTTTCTTTAACTTTGAGTTAAAAAAAAAGAAAAGTTTCTATTGAGGGCACCTTGCTGACAACATTGCGTGTATCAAAATGACAATGTTTTGATGACAAAGTTGTACAGTATGTATATCCATAACAGCTAGCACCCTAGCAAACAATTCACTATAGTTCTTTATTTTAATCATTTTATTATTATTTTCACAATTATATTACAATTATATTTCATCATGTGACTGACATCTGTTGCAATTGGAATCTGAATCCAGATACATCTTACAAAGCCTTTCTTAGGAAAAGTGGAGGCAGTGTACCACTTTAAAACTGTAAAGCCTATGTTGGGCTGCACCGTTTAACATTCAAGTACTTTGGGCTATTATTCCCACATTCTTCATTCATTTAATCTCACCCTTCGTTTTTCTCTTCGTCCCTCTACTGAAGATGTGGTTCTCCCTCACCGTCCCAAACTCAAGTTCCTGAACAAGATACCCAACTTTAAGAAAGGACCTAAAAAGGAGGGAAAGAGACTGCGTGATATCCAGGGTCCGGCTACGGCAGCTAATGCCTTCACTACTGGAGAGTATGCTATTGTGGTAAGTACATTTTCCCATTTTGACCTTAGATCAGATTAAAAAAATGTCTTCTACATCCTGACAGTTTTCTGAAAAAGCTATGTTTCTATGTCAGTCGTTCTTCGATTTTTCAAAAATAGCAGACCTACAGTACAAGCTCGTAGCGCGCCACTCGGTGGCGCGCTATGAGCTTGTAGATCTGCTATTTTTCAATAGCTAAAGCATAACATAATGCTGACACCAAAATGGGTTAACCCTGCAGCAGTGTTTTTGGCTGCAAATTTCTATTTTAGTTCAGTCATAGTCTTTGGAACGAAACTACAAGCTCACAACGCGTCGCGCTGCAATGCGTTGTGAGCTTGTAGATCAGCTATTTTCAGCATGCAACCAAGTGTAAATTGACTTATACTGGATCTCTTGTCCACTAGTCCCTTCCTAACATTTTAGTCTAGTTTTTATTTGTTGACGAAATCGTCAGTATATTTAGTCTTAGTTTTAGTCATCATAGCTTAGTTTTAATTTAGTTTCCATTTAGTTTTTCCGCCAGTGAAAAAAGGTACTGTAGTCGACGAACATTTTTCATCTTAGTTTTAGTCGACGAAAACAACACTGCCCCCTGGCTGCCCCCCAACACTGCCCCCTGCCCCCCTCAACTACACAAACGTGTGTGTGTGTGTGTGTGTGTGTTTGTGTGTGTTCCTCAGGCCATGGGAGGGGGCTTCATACACTGGGGCCACATAGAGATGATACGTCTGACCATCAACCGCCAGATGGACCCCCGCACCACCTTCGCCAAGTGGCGCATCAACGGCCCTTACAAACCCATCACCCGTAAAGGTCTGGGTCAGCGCATGGGCGGTGGGAAGGGTGCCATCGACCACTATGTGACGCCCGTCCGCTACGGCCGTTTCATTGTGGAAGTGGGAGGAAGGGTGGAGCTGGGAGAAGTGGAGCCCATCTTGATTAAGGTGGCGAAGAAGCTGCCGTTCCCTGCCAAGGTGAGATTTTAGATCATTCATTCATTCCTTGTTTAAAATAAAATAAAATGGTCAATTCAGTTGCATAATTATGCAACACTGACATTATGTGATGTCTTACACGATTGTCACATATTTCAGCAGGTCACCAATTTCACTGTAACACCACCATGCTGGAGTGAGTGAGCCAGTGAGAGTGAGCGAGTGGCCGAGATTTTGAGTATTGGAATTTGGCTTTAGTCTTTTGAATAACACACCTTTTAGTCAAAGCCTATATGTGCGCCTGGACCACTAGACCAGCGGGCACGCCCGTCTTAATGCCAGAAAACATGTAGTCTTAAGGCTCATTCATAGTCTGGATTTTCGGTGGTGCGGTGACCACCGAACTACAACATGACGTGACTGAGGTGACCACCGAACTACAACATGACGTCACTGAGGTGACCACCGAACTACAACATGACGTCACTGAGCCGCGGTGAAGAGCAAACCACCGCCACCCTCTCTGTTTTTACTCACCACCGCTCAACGTTATTTCAGCTCCGCTGGTCAGCTCTCCACCGAAAATCCAGACTATGAGTATGAATGAGCCTTTAGTCTTTTGAATGACACACCATTTAGTCTTAGTCGTATTTAGTCTTCTGAAAAACCTTAGTTGACTTAGTCTTTAGTCTTAGTCAACAAAATTCCCAAATTCATTAACGTATGTGAATACATTTTTTGATATATACAATATTATTTGTTTCATAGCAAAAGTAATCAGTAAAATTATCACTAAGACCAATAATGCATAATTGCAGCCCTAAATCCCTTGACTCCTTCAAAACCGCTCTCAAAGGGCACCTACGGACGGCTGCGATTCGAAACTGGCCCCCGTAAAATCTGAATCCCCCCCATCCATGCAGCCATGCAGAATGATAAATCTAGTTTTTCCTACTGTATTGTCTCCCAGGTGGTGAGCAGAGAGAGCTTTGCAGCCATGCAGAATGAGCAGGCCGAGAGGGAAGACAACAACCAGAATCCTTGGACCTTCAAGCGCATTGTTCAGGGCAACATGTTGGGCATCAGGAAGGTTCTGAGCCCTTATGAAATGAAAACCGGTGGACGCTTCACAGGGAAATTCCACCTTCCTTGGAGGGTGTGATGTAAGGACTGAAAGTTGATACAGTATATATATATATATCAACTTGTACCATCCCTGATTCCCCATAATATTATTTATAATGATGTTAATGCAGAGTTTAAAAGGAAAATAAATCATGCAAATAATGTTCTTGGGAATTGAAAGTGTAATGTACATGGCAGTATGACAATTCTTGAGATGGAATGGAACATTTCTTTTTTTTTTACTCCCAATATTTGACATTTTCTTGTGGATTTCTGGAATTCTTTGTTATGGTTTTTCAAATGAAAGAGTTACATCTGACCAAATACATTTCAGTTTTGTCTTGTATTACTATTATATGTGATGATGGGTTTCATGATGTTATGGCTAAGTTTGGAACTGGTTGGACTGGTTGGAAATTAATAACGTGTTCCTTCCACGCGCTACGTCGAACCAGGGAAACTCCCCCCTGTCAGGTGAAAATAAGCAGCTTGGACTCCTCATGCATAGAAGGAAGCATGAGATCAGTCTGCTGCCCCCCCCCCCCAGGTTGGCAGAGGATGTGTAGCGCCCTGGATTACATTAGATAATTGAAACTGGATGAAATTAAACTATGAGCCTCCTTTGTGTTTCATTGGATTGAAGACTGTAAACTAGATGATATGCAAGCTGTTTGAATGTTTTCACCTTCAAGTATATGTCAAACGTGCTCTTTGATTAGGATTAATGTTTGCATGTTGGCAGTGAACCTGGGGAATTAACACTAGAAATTGAGAGAAAATGTGGGACACGCACAGCCAACCTACACATACAGTACATTGAATGTACACTCCACATAACTGCCTGTCTTTTCACATTCATAGGAAACCATCAACCCATAATGTGTCACCTGGAATAATATAATAATAAAAAACTTTTTTTATGAATTGCTTTTTGTAAACTGTTACAATGTTCACATTTTCAGCCATAAGATATAAACAGTCAATTAAAAATCCAATGGTAGGCTATAATGAACTCAATATATTTGAGGGGCTGGTATAGTTCTATTTTTCTGTATGAAATGTGGGACACTCATACAGTATATAGTATAGCGATGCTATACTATATTCTGAATACTGATACTGGAATTAAAATAATTCCTGTGATGTCACACATTTTTAACCTGCTCTTGAACCCATTGGGGCTGGATGTGTACTACACACCACATGTCTAGTATAATTTATATCAATGAAGGTTGACCACTAAATGCTCTGTTGTCATCGCCAGTGGCAAAGCAAAGAGGAACCATATTATTTAGGACGAGCTGAAGGAAGCACAGATGACTGAGTGCTTCCAACAAGTTCTGTGTAATCTATGTTGCCACAGTTCCTCAAATATTTATATTTCAACAGACCCACTTAGGAAATCAAGTATCAGAAACATTGACACTTTCTTTGCAGAAACAAACGCTACCCTCTCTCAATACACTCATCACAATGAAGTTGAGTCACAATGCTAAAACTACTAATGACTAATAACTAATGACTTAAGTATAAAAGATCAACTCAAAATGTTAATTGATATAAAAAATGACAATATAAAGCTATTCGATCCATCTCCTACTGGTTGGTTGGAGAGGAGACTGCGAAAAGCTGAACACTTCTGGGAACTCAGATTAGTTGGAGAGTCGGAGACAGACGGCACGGAACCCAGAAGTTGCCATGAATACAACTGTATTTATTTATTTGCATGTTATATTACAGCCAGGTCTATAGTTGCTGTTGCTGCCTGTCAGCAGCAGGTGGCGGTAAGGTACGGTTTTAGACGCCAACCCCTTTATCACCGGAAGAACAACATAAACCACTGACGTGACGTCACGTCTCTCGGTTGGTGTCATTTTCAAAACGTCTCCCGCGAGAAGTAATTTAACATAAGTTGTTTAATCACCATCATCATCCACATAACATTATGGTGCGTTCGTAATGTAATATAACAACACGTACAATCTTCTCCTTTCGTTGCATCGTTTGGATTCAAGCGTCAGTTAGTCTAGTTTGTTCAGCCATGAAACCCATTCGAGGCTCTGCACGGGACTCGTCCAAACCGCCTACCGGGAAAAACACCAGCAAGAAGAAGACTCAGAAACACAAACAACACAACGCAGAGACCCCCCAGGTGAGAGAGAGAGAGAGAGAGAGAGAGAGAGAGTGTGTGTGTGTGTGTGTGTGTGTGTGTGTGTGTGTGTGTGTGTAACTCAGAAACACAAACAACACAACGCAGAGACCCCCCAGGTGAGAGAGTGTGTGTGTGTGTGTGTGTGTGTGTGTGTGAGAGAGAGAGAGAGAGACTCAATCTATCCATCTGGTTCCCCACCTCACTGCTTGCACCACACTAGCCCTGGTCTAGTGCTTACAGCGAGTCTCTAAGGCAAGCACTGGACTAGCCCTAGAACGGCTCTTGTTGTTACATACAGTATAATTAAATGATCACAGGCATTCTAGGTCTAGCACTGGACTAGCCCCGCAAGCAGAACCCGAATGTAGTAAAGTTTCTGTAGGGTTCCGAGAGGGGCTAGCACTGGACCAGGGCTAGCACAACACCACAGAACAGATCACTGAAACACTGTCACACATCTTGAATGGATGTCATGCATACAGAGGAATTATTATGTACCATACAGAGGATTAATGTACATACAGTAGCACTAGCACGCCATGATAGAATAGTGGAACTCATAGCAAAGGACATGTCAGAATACCATCCATCTTCACTTCAGTGAGAATGTACAAACATTCCAGGGTCATTCCATCCATGTTCCAACTCTGTGATTAACTCAGATAATACCTTTACATCTCTGACGGCTAATACACCACATGTTGTTGTGGTTGATGAAGAGTCCAGAGAAGTGTCTGTATTAGATGTGTGAGTTCTCGTGTGTGTGTGTGTTATATCTGGTGTGTGCATGCATGGTTATATCAGAGGGTGATTTAGGCTCAAACCATTAGAAATAAGTTTGAGGGACATTATAGACAATATGATATTAAATATTAAAAAACGGTTTAAAAATGTTTTAAAATTCATTAACCTTCCTGACGATTTCAGGACTCGGAACCAGGACCCAGTGATCTCAAATCCACAAAGAAAAAGAAGAAAGAAGGTGAGAAAAGCATTGCTTGTCAAAAATAACTGGGGGTCTTTATGTGTGTAATATGTGGTTTCAGATCTTTTAGATTTTAGCAGTGAGCCCAGTGTCTCTGATGTCATGGACAGTGGGCTCACTTACTTCCTGGACTACAATTCCCATAAAGTTTTGGTGCACTGCTCCTCCTAGTGGATAGGGGGGAGCACTGGGGTTCCAGGAACCCCAGTGATCCTTAATGAACCATTAAGGATCACTGGTTTAACCCATTTTGACCTGAGATCAGATTCTAAACAGCTAGAAGGTCCTGGGTTCGATTCCCGCTCGGGGCACTGTGGGTGCTGGCGGCGTGTTTCCTCCTCCGCGTCATCAGTGCCCATACCCGAAGGCGGGGTTGGCGAAAGGGCCTTTCTGTGTGGAGTTTTCATGTTCTCCCCGTGTCCCCTAGGGTAGGTACCCTCAAAAAAACATTCAGTAATCCTGGTCTCTAAACTGCCTCCCCCTGGCCAGCCGGGGCGCCTGATGGAGGGGAAAGGAACTGGTTGGAATAACGTGTTCCTTCCACGCGCTACGTCCAACCAGGGAAACTCCCCCCTGTCAGGTGTAAAGGAGCAACTTGGACACTCAGGCATGAAGGGAGCACGAGTTAAGTCCGTTGCTCTCCCCAGGTTGGCGGAGGCTGTGTAGAGCCCAGGATCACAGTAGATGATTGGCACAGGGGTGAAAAATGGGTTACAAAATTGTGGGATAAAAAATATATATAAAAAAAAAAGATTCTAAAAATTTCTTCTACATCCTGACAGTTTTCTGAAAAAGCCATGTTTCTATGTCAGTGGTTCTTCGATTAAAAATAAATAGCAGACCGACAAGCTCATAGCGCACCACTCGGTGGCACGCTATGAGCTTGTAGATCTGCTATTTTTCAATAGCTAAAGCATAACATAATGCTAACACCAAAAGGGGTTAACCCACCATGTGCAAGATGTGAACATCCATTTAGGATTTGTAATGCTATGTACAGTGAATTTACCCAGAAATATATTTCCATTGGTATGTTCGGAATATGTCGGTAATAATAAATGTAATGTATTTGTATGTTGAACATTAGGGGATGCACCATCAGCCCCTAGAAAGACAACAACAGGTCAGAAACAATGGAAGCCGATGCCTGCGTCCTCTGTCAGTGCTCTGGACAACATACTGGAGACGTCGATACTGTGAGTGATCTGGCCTACACTGAAAATGTTCATTTGATCATTTTATATTAGGTTTTATTTATTTATGTTACATACAGTACATATTTGTATATGTGTTAATCACACTTGACCTAAAATCCTTGATTATATCCTTGATAATAATAATACATTTTATTTATAAAGCGCTAAGTCCCTCCCCACCCCTTCCTTGCGAAGAGACCATAGCCACTTGCCCAAATGAGCTGACATCATCACATTTGTCATGACGTCCATGGCCGTTATTAGCCCAAGGAGTGTTTTTTGTACAAAACTAATGCTTGGAATGGATTCAGAATCATGAAAACCTTACTTACTTAAAGCAGTATGAATTTGAGGTCATTTTGACTTATTGTGCCTTAACCCATTTTGGGCGGGATCCCCTTTTGGTGTTTTAAGTGTAATGTTATACTTTAGTTATTGAAAAATAGCAGATCTACAAGCTCATAGCGCACCACCGAGTGGTGCACTACGAGCTTGTAGGTCTGCTATTTTTGAAAAGTCGTGAAAATGTGCCGCACATCTTTGAATATATATTTCATATATTTTTTTTAAACTAAAATATTGGCTTCTAGGGGGTCCCTGGAACTACATATTTTGAGATGGGGGGTCCGTGGCCCAATAGAGATAATTCTGGGAGTCCTTGACATGAAAAAGGTTGAGCACCACTGACATAGAAACATGGGTTTTTCTGGGGGGGTTTTTAGGATTCAGAAGCCTTTTTTTTTAATCCACCTCAGTCCAAAATGGGTTAACGGGTTGTTGATGGTGGCCATATGGATTTGGGGCTCTCATGAATTTCCCCTGCATTTCTGAGAGGTACATGAGGGGGGGGGCTCAATTTGTTATTCAACCTTCATAGATGATAAAGCCACTGAGAAACACACTCTCTTGCTCTCCGCGGTCACGGAAGAATCGAATACGACCCTGTGTAAATGTTCAACAACACAGCCATGCAAAATAACATTGACAGCTATGAGGTGGTGAAAGCTTGACCTGCATAGCAAGTAGCAACAGTTGCTAAACTATTTTGATTGGCATTGGACAATTGCTTTTTGGGGTGGGATTTAGCAAAGGGCTAATTGCAGGAAGTTGTGAAATATGCGGGGAAAAATGAGAAATGCAAAATATGTGAAAAGTTGTGAAATTCGCAAAATATGCATTTTCTTTGTTGCGATTGTATGCGGTGAAATATGCGGGAATTCTCCCCTGCATAATCACTATTTGGCGGTAAATTATGCAATCGCATAATTGCATTTTTCTGGAGGGTCTAATTTTAGAAGCTTTTTTTTCAGAGGCTGTGCACTTTCAGAAAATAACAGTTGTTCAAAGATTTGAACCAAGTATAAGTAGTGTAGTTACTTAACTGGTCATTTTACCACCCAGGTATGGTTCAAGTTGTTTGTCTTGTTTCACAGACAGCCAGTAGCAACATGGCAAACAGCCAACAGTGTGAACTCCAATTTGACCTTTAGCTCCATTGAGTTCTTCTAAAACTTGCTCTGGTACGACTACAACCATCGTTGTGTTAATCTTATTCCTGATCAGCTGAACAATGATTGGTCAGCCCGTATCAATTTCAAAATTATGAATTGTTTGTAAAACAAACAGAGGTGTGTGTGTGAATTGTAATTTTATTTTGACCATATGGGACCTTGCATGCATAAGCTGTTTACTTGTTTTGCATGTTTGTCTGTATAGGTAATATTAGGTTTGCTATTTAGATTTTTTGTTTCTTAAAAGGATCCCTGGCTAAGATGCCCACACATGGACATATGACATCGTATTCAGGGCGGAGTCACCACCCCCGGGGGAAGTTGTGATTTGCTCTCGTTCACTGTGATGCAATTTGCGGCATTTCCAAAACAATATTGCGCAGAGTAGCGATTATCAAACGTATTTGCAATGCCATACTGTACGTTGAAAGATCTGTTGCCCGTGGACAAGGCACGCTACCTCCGCAAGTTAGATATTCTCTGCATAGATGTTTGTCCGTATGTGATTAAGGATTGGAATAAGTTGCATTGGCAGCCATAGAACATTCTTACCCTGGACTAAAACCGGATGTGTCGTTTATGGGCGTTCCTGTCTAGCGTGGTGTCGGTCTATAATGTTTTAAGGCATATTTGTCTTATTAGCCAGGGATCCTTTTAACCCATTCTGACCGGGCACCCATTTTGGTGTTGGCATCATGTTATGCTTTAGCTATTGAAAAATAGCAGATCTACAAGCTCATAGCGCGCCACCGAGTGGCGCGCTACGAGCTTGTAGGTCTGCTATTTTTGAAAAATCGAAGAACGACTGACATTTTTAGAATCTGATCTCAGGTCAGAATGGGTTCATCAGACCAGTGTGTGTCCGCAGTGGAAACCTCGTATGAATCTGATCTCAGGTCAGAATGGGTTAAATACTGTCAAATGGCCTTGTGGGCTAATGATAAACTTCCTCTCTGTTGTCACAGATCTGCCCTTTCCTCCAAGAAGACTGGTGTGACAGAAGGCCAGAAACATCTGAATTTGGTGAAAAATCGGTAAAAATCTCAACCTCAATGTTTTTCACATTACCATGTATGTAACTCCAAATGATTCTCTGGAGAGTAAAGTGGGGAGTGTGGCAGTATTAAGTAACCTGGCAGTAACCTGGTTTAAAGTGGGGAGTGTGTCTGTCGGTAACCTGGCAGTAACCTGGTTTTATCCAGTGTTTTAACCTGGTTTTATCCAGTGGGGAGTGTGTCAGTAACCTGGTTTTATCCAGTGGGGAGTGTGTCGGTAACCTGGCAGTATCCTGGTTTTATCCAGTGGGGAGTGTGTCGGTAACCTGGCAGTAACCTGGTTTTATCCAGTGGGGAGTGTGTCGGTAACCTGGCAGTAACCTGGTTTTATCCAGTGGGGAGTGTGTCGGTAACCTGGCAGTAACCTGGTTTTATCCAGTGGGGAGTGTGTCAGTAACCTGGCAGTAACCTGGTTTTATCCAGTGGGGAGTGTGTCGGTAACCTGGCAGTAACCTGGTTTTATCCAGTGGGGAGTGTGTCGGTAACCTGGCAGTAACCTGGTTTTATCCAGTGGGGAGTGTGTCGGTAACCTGGCAGTAACCTGGTTTTATCCAGTGTTTTAACCTGGTTTTATCCAGTGGGGAGTGTGTCGGTAACCTGGCAGTAACCTGGTTTTATCCAGTGGGGAGTGTGTCGGTAACCTGGCAGTAACCTGGTTTTATCCAGTGTTTTAACCTGGTTTTATCCAGTGGGGAGTGTGTCGGTAACCTGGCAGTAACCTGGTTTTATCCAGTGTTTTAACCTGGTTTTATCCAGTGGGGAGTGTGTCGGTAACCTGGCAGTAACCTGGTTTTATCCAGTGTTTTAACCTGTTTTATCCAGTGGGGAGTGTGTCAGTAACCTGGCAGTAACCTGGTTTTATCCAGTGGGGAGTGTGTCGGTAACCTGCCAGTAACCTGTTTTTATCCAGTGGGGAGTGTGTCAGTAACCTGGCAGTAACCTGGTTTTATCCAGTGGAGAGTGTGTCTGTAACCTGGCAGTAACCTGGTTTTATCCAGTGGGGAGTGTGTCGGTAACCTGGCAGTAACCTGGTTTTATCCAGTGGAGAGTGTGTCTGTAACCTGGCAGTAACCTGGTTTTATCCAGTGGGGAGTGTGTCAGTAACCTGGCAGTAACCTGGTTTTATCCAGTGGGGAGTGTGTCGGTAACCTGACAGTAACCTGGTTTTATCCAGTGTTTTAACCTGGTTTTATCCAGTGGGGAGTGTGTCGGTAACCTGGCAGTAACCTGGTTTTATCCAGTGGGGAGTGTGTCGGTAACCTGGCAGTAACCTGGTTTTATCCAGTGGGGAGTGTGTCGGTAACCTGGCAGTAACCTGGTTTTATCCAGTGGGGAGTGTGTCGGTAACCTGGCAGTAACCTGGTTTTATCCAGTGGGGAGTGTGTCGGTAACCTGGCAGTAACCTGGTTTTATCCAGTGGGGAGTGTGTCGGTAACCTGGCAGTAACCTGTTTTTATCCAGTGGGGAGTGTGTCAGTAACCTGGCAGTAACCTGGTTTTATCCAGTGGGGAGTGTGTCGGTAACCTGGCAGTAACCTGGTTTTATCCAGTGTTTTAACCTGGTTTTATCCAGTGGGGAGTGTGTCGGTAACCTGGCAGTAACCTGGTTTTATCCAGTGGGGAGTGTGTCGGTAACCTGGCAGTAACCTGGTTTTATCCAGTGTTTTAACCTGGTTTTATCCAGTGGGGAGTGTGTCGGTAACCTGGCAGTAACCTGGTTTTATCCAGTGGGGAGTGTGTCGGTAACCTGGCAGTAACCTGTTTTTATCCAGTGTTTTAACCTGGTTTTATCCAGTGGGGAGTGTGTCGGTAACCTGGCAGTAACCTGGTTTTATCCAGTGGGGAGTGTGTCGGTAACCTGGCAGTAACCTGGTTTTATCCAGTGGGGAGTGTGTCAGTAACCTGGCAGTAACCTGTTTTTATCCAGTGGGGAGTGTGTCAGTAACCTGGCAGTAACCTGGTTTTATCCAGTGGGGAGTGTGTCGGTAACCTGGCAGTAACCTGGTTTTATCCAGTGGGGAGTGTGTCGGTAACCTGGCAGTAACCTGGTTTTATCCAGTGGGGAGTGTGTCAGTAACCTGAGCAGTAACCTGGTTTTATCCAGTGGGGAGTGTGTCGGTAACCTGGCAGTAACCTGGTTTTATCCAGTGGGGAGTGTGTCAGTAACCTGGCAGTAACCTGGTTTTATCCAGTGGGGAGTGTGTCGGTAACCTGGCAGTAACCTGGTTTTATCCAGTGGGGAGTGTGTCGGTAACCTGGCAGTAACCTGGTTTTATCCAGTGGGGAGTGTGTCGGTAACCTGGCAGTAACCTGGTTTTATCCAGTGGGGAGTGTGTCGGTAACCTGGCAGTAACCTGGTTTTATCCAAATTCCAGGTTTCTTGCTGAATGTAAGCAGCTCAAAGTCCCGATCCAGAGACCAAGTGACTTCACGTGTTCCTCTCGTCAGCGTCAGGAACAAACCAAGACATCATCGGCTAACAAGAAAGATCTGAGCTCACTAGAGGTGAGAGACAGAACAATGTCCCTGATGTTCACTAGAGGTGAGAGACAGAACAATGTCCCTGATGTTCACTAGAGGTGAGAGACAGAACAATGTCCCTGATGTTCACTAGAGGAGAGACACATAAACAATGTCCCTGATGTTCAAATAACCCATTGGTTTACTGAAAACCGAGAATTTGAGTATAGTGGCATCATTAATATTACAATCGCAAGTAAAAAGTTGTATTAAGTGACAGTTTAGTCAAAGATAAAATAAATAGGATTAATATCTTTCCCATCAGGCACATTTGAAAAGTTGTAGTATTCCTTTACTAGTGAAATTACATGATAAATGGTGACGTGAAATTATAATATATTGCCTTATGAATAATGTAGCACAAAGTGTTCCTAAGATAACAATATTTGTTATTCAATTCAATTCATTGCAGTGCCACAATAATGTCTTCACTCACTATTACAAATGCAGAACATTTAGACATTTCCCTTGTGAAATGTTGTCTGGTTAGATGTGTGACCTCTGGTTGACCTCTGTGTTTCCATGTTGTCTGGTTTGGTGTGTGACCTCTGGTTGACCTCTGTGCTTCCATGTTGTCTGGTTAGATGTGTGACCTCTGGTTGACCTCTGTGTGTCCATGTTGTCTGGTTTGGTGTGTGACCTCTGGTTGACCTCTGTGCTTCCATGTTGTCTGGTTAGATGTGTGACCTCTGGTTGACCTCTGTGTTTCCATGTTGTCTGGTTTGGTGTGTGACCTCTGGTTGACCTCTGTGCTTCCATGTTGTCTGGTTAGATGTGTGACCTCTGGTTGACCTCTGGTTGACCTCTGATTGACCTCTGTGTTTCCATGTTGTCTGGTTTGGTGTGTGACCTCTGGTTGACCTCTGACCTCCAGAGGAGTCTGCAGACGGTGGTCAGCTCCTTGGAGACGTTGGAAGAGCAGAAGGTTTCTCTGGACCACAGATGTAGTATCTTGATGGATCAGCTGGAGGATGAAGAGGAGAAGGCAGAAGAGGTACTGTGTGTGTGTGTGTGTGTGTGTGTGTGTGTGTGTGTGTGTGTGTGTGTGTGTGTGTGTGTGTGTGTGTGTGTGTGTCCTGTTGCTTTCTGCGTCCATCCGTATTTCCCTAACCCATAATTTATCTACTCATCATGCATTTCTTGCCAAAAAGAGCAGAAAGAAGTCATAATGCTGTATATCTGAAGGTTTACACGGTGTCTTGTGGTGTAGACTTGTAGATCTGCTTGCTGTGGTATGTATAGACTTGTAGATCTGCTACATGTACCACCATCCTACTACTGTGAAGCGTATAAATGGCCTAGGGTCAGCGTGTTTGGGGCTTGTCATCTCCTTCAACCTTTACAGAGTGTAACAGAAAGCCTCTTTGTTTGGGTTATTTTCATGTTTACTGTTTCATGAGACCAAGGAAGTCACTTTCCTGCAATGTGTGTGTGTGTGTGTCACCACAGTGACGAAATGTATGCTCATGGGCTCAGGGGCAGCTGTGTGTGTGTGTGTGTGTGTGACCGTTCAGCGGTGGCCGAACGGTTTGCGGAGCGGTCTTGATACCGGAAGGTCGCTAGTTCGTATCCCCGGACCGGCGTGTTAAAATGACCACCGCTGAAGTGCCCTTGAGCAAGGCATTGAACCCCTACCATGAAATGTTCTATGAGCAGGGCCTGGCTGTAAACAAGTTCTTGAGCTTAGTCCAGTTACCCTGGGTAAACATAGTACCTTTCCTTTCCTTTCCTCATCAAAACCTGGTTGTTGTAAATCTGTGCATTTACTGTACTTTATTTAAACATTATGTTATAATTTAGCTATTGAAAAATTGCAGATCTACAAGCTCATATAGCACGCCATCGAGTGGCGTGCTACGTAGGTAGAGCTTGTAGGTCTGCTATTTTTGAAAAATCGAAGAACGACTGACACAGAAACATAGCTTTTTCAGAAAACTGTCAGGATGTAGAAGACATTTTTAGAATCTGATCTCAGGTCAAAATGGGAACATTTTCTTTTACCATTGCATATATTAGTAGTACGAGTGTCTTTGGATGTGTGAAAGTGTAATGTGGACAGGTACTGTAAACATAAACCAAATGCAACTGAACACCAAAGCTGCTGCCTGGTATAGGAGAAGAAAGAGAAGCAGGAATATAGAAGACAAAATGTACAGAACAGAAACCTATAGCGGGGGTCGTCAGAAGTATTTAACAAGCAGACGTATTTTGAAAGTCCAGTTTCCTTTTACACAGTTTGCATAATGTTGGGCAGTTTCCTTCCCTTTATTTTCTCTGTGACCAATGTAGGGTGCATAATCTGCATATAAGCACTTCCATTGTGCCCTTGTATCGTTCCAAAAGGTCTACACTATAACAAAGTAATATTCACTAATGGTTAGTAATTTTATGTACCGTAAGTAATAAGACCTCAATTAAAACGATGATTCTATGTTAATATCCATCATCATTGTCAGTATGGGGCTAGTAAGAAACTAGTTACACAAGAATATTTACTCTCTTATGCTTATTGCTTAAGCAATATTACACGAGAGGGGGTGTGGGTTAGCGTGATTATTGCCACGACAGTGATGCGGTCAGGAACGAGACGAAGTCGAGTTCCGCAAGCATCACTGAAGTCATTAGACGCATTAGGCTACGGACCCCCTGATTTAATGGCATTTCTACCTCTGGTACCCCAATTTATATTGTAAAACCACTGTTCATTTAACTCTGAGAGTGGAACCAAATGGACCCGTCAGGTTCCATTTTACATTTTGTATTAACAAAATATCACATGCAGAGCCTATATGAACGTTTAAAAAACAGTTTAAAAAATATATGCTTGTAATTAACATGTTTTGGACATATTTGCAAGATGACCACTATATTTATTACGTCCTTGTTTTTTGTAGTTGCTTGCTGCCTTTCACCTATAAATCATGTCCAAGCTAAACTGATTCCTTATTCCAAAGCAAGCTTTTCACAATTGGTTTATTTTCATAGCATATACTGTATTCAACAGTTTTCACTCCACACATCCTAAAGTACAGTAGTGCCACAGTAAGGGCCAACGCCACTGTAGTGCCCTTGAGCAAGGCACTGAACCCCAACGGCTCCAGTGGAGCTGCTTAGTGGCCGACAGTATAACCCATTCTGAACGGGAACCCGTTTCGGTGTCGGCATCATGTTATGCTTTAGCTATTGGAAAAATAGCAGATCTACAAGCTCATAGCGCGCCACCGAGTGGCGCGCTACGAGCTTGTAGGTCTGCTATTTTTTGAAAAAATCGAAGAACGACTGACATTTTTTTAATCTGATCTCAGGTCAGAATGGGGTTAATCAGACCCAGTGTGTGTCCAGTGGAAACCTCGAATGAATCTGATCTCAGGTCAGAATGGTAACGGGGAGCGATTTCTCAGAGCGATTTTCCTCTGAGAAGTCGAGGTGCGACAACACAAGTGTATTTACGTGAGCGCGGTCCCGTGAACTCAGTAACTCACCAGACCTGGATTCTGTTTAGCTTCTTTTTTTTGTTACGCTTGCGTTGTTGCGCCTCCTCTTCATCAGACCTGGAGGAGACCTGTTGTTGATCCAGGCAACAACGCCTGCGTTCCTCGCTTCACGTTGGCAAGGCCCTTAATTAACCCATTCTGACCTGAGATCAGATTCATATACGAGGTTTCCACTGGACACACACTGGTCTGATGAACCCATTCTGACCTGAGATCAGATTCTAAAAATGTCAATCGTTCTTCGATTTTTCAAAAATAGCAGATCTACAAGCTCATAGCGCGCCACCGAGTGGCGCGCTATGAGCTTGTAGATCTGCTATTTTTCAATAGCTAAAGCATAACATGATGCTAACACGAAAATGGGTTCCCGGTCAGAATGGGTTAATGTGTGTGTCTGTGTGTGTGTGTGTGTGTGTGTGTGTGTCTGTCTGTGTTTCCACGTTCAGGGCGTTGTTGAAAATGAGCAATTGTGCTCAGCTACTACCCTGGGAAAAATAAAGATAATCAACATAACATAACTGTTCTTGTGTAACTAACTAGTTCCTTAACTAGCCCCTACCAAGGGTTGATCTGACCTCATCAAACCCTGTTACACTCAAGACACGTGTGGTATATGGAAATCACAATTCACAATTAATATAGCTTAGATAACAGTTTTACGTTGTCTCTGTTCAAATGAGAGAACAAACATGTTTATACAGGATCCATGGGCAGGAGGGATTTTAGATCTGGCTTGCAGGTTATGACACCTACTGTTCTTCCTGTACCTCCTTCCTGGTGACCACTACCTTATTTGGACATGACTTCAGGGGGATGGGAAACCATGCAGAGACCACCTTTTGCACCTTTTCCCTTTTGATGTCTTTGTCTTGAGTTGTATTTAAACTACTGAAATGTCTATCTGTGGGTTAGTCTCTGGAAGCCAATATGTTGATCTATTATTTTAATAATTATTATAAATGTGCATAGAATTTGCAAAGCAATTAAATAATATTTGTTTTACATTTCCTCTGATAAGTCCTAGTAGTAAAAAGTAGTAGTAAGGTTGAAATCTCTTTTTTTGCAAGTAGAACTTAATCCGGGTTTTTACAGGGTTAAATCTTAGAGTATATACGTATGAATGCATTCATTCCTGTTTGAGCTTGTGCTCTCATTGATGCGTGTGTGCCTGTGTGGACGTGTGAGGGACGTCATGGCTGGCTGTTCTTAGGAAATCTGGAAACAAATGTGTAAGGAAAAGGATGTTTAGTTTAGTATATTCGTATGAGTCATATGAAATCCCCTTTCTAACAGAATGAGTGTTAAACCAAAAAACGAAATCACGCAATCAATGTAATCTATTCATCCATGTTAATGCAATTTACAAGAAAGTAAAATATAGAAACCTATTTATTTCAAAGGTGATGGTGGCAAAGGGGTGAAGATTATTTGAGATACAATCAAGTTAAATTATATTAGATTTATGTGACATAAAGTGACGACTGCTGTAATGATTTAAAAAGGAAAGGAAAGGTACTATGTTTACCCAGGGTAACTGGACTAAAGCTCAAGAACTTGTTTACAGCCAGGCCCTGCTCATAGAACATTTCATGGTAGAGGGTTCAATGCCTTGCTCAAAGGGCACTTCAGCAGTGGTAATTTAATTTTAACATGCCGGTCCGGGGATACGAACTATAGCGACCTTCACGATATCAAGACCGCTCCGCTAACCGTTCGGCCACCGCTGCCCAGTAACAGGAAGTTATACTTATAGCAAACGTGTTGAAGGATGTTTTGTTTTTGGCTGAAATACTATGACGTCATTATAATCATTCTGACCTGAGATCAGATTCATACGAGGTTTCCACTGGACACACACTGGTCTGATTAACCCATTCTGACCTGAGATCAGATTCTAAAAATGTCAGTCGTTCTTCGATTTCTTCAAAAATAGCAGACCTACAAGCTCGTCGCGCTATGAGCTTGTAGATCTGCTATTTTTCAATAGCTAAAGCATAACATGATGCTGACACCAAAATGGGTTCCCGTTCAGAATGGGTTAATCATGCTGACCTGTGCATTAAATACTTTGGCTCTTTTTCCTCATCAGATATTCCACGTACCGGAGCAAGGAATCCCAACACTCAAACCCAGTGAAGCAACATTACAGGTGATTTGAGCACAACAAACACACCCATTCACTCTATCGTGTAATCACTTGGCAGCAGTGTTGTGAACAGGATGTGGTTAAAATAGCTGGTCAGACCCTGAACTGATGCAATATCATATTTGCCCCATAGTTGCTGCTTTTTACAAAGAATCGGTTGCAAGGAAATAATGCAGTAGTATCGCATGCTATTGTCTCACTTAGGAGCAGACGATGAGAATTATACCGAACGCAGAACGCGGAACCACTGCTCGCCGATTGGGAGGAATCCTCCAGAAATCAGCTCAGCTCCAGGATGTTCAGGCTTTGCTGTTTCATGCTCACAAACACGCTGATCAGTTATTGATCACAAACACGCTGATCGGTTAATGATCACAAACATGCTGATCAGTTAATGATCACAAACATGCTGATCAGTTAATGATCACAAACATGCTGATCAGTTAATGATCACAAACATGCTGATCAGTTAATGATCACAAACATGCTGATCAGTTAATGATCACAAACATGCTGATCAGTTAATGATCACAAACATGCTGATCAGTTAATGATCACAAACATGCTGATCGGTTATTGATCGGTAGCGTTTAGCCAGCCTTTATATACTGTAGTTTATTTGGACTGCCTTTATAGACCAATTTTCTATGAATGGATTTATTTTGAGATCTGTTCATGTGAACAGATCTCCGGAGACATTAAAACGTTACCAAACATAACTTGGCTAAACATTGTGTGGTTATAAGTCATGGATGTTTTAAAGGTGAATTCCATACTAAAAGGCTTTCTTACCTTTCTTTGTAGTTGTTACGTCCCCACCAAAGAGGTCCAGGTGCTATTTTGTGCAAAAGCTCCTTATTGGCTATTTCCCCTACCATAAGCCCTAAATGAATTACATGGAATTGAATGGGGCTATGGGGGGTAATTCGATTATTTCCATCGCTCAAAGTTTTTGTATATATCCTCTCTTCATAATGTAAATAATATCCCAAGCGGCACAACACCCCCATTCAATTCCCATTCCATTCAATGTAATGCATTTAGGGCTTATGGTAGGGGAAATAGCCAATAAGGAGTTTTTGCACAAAATAACACCTGGACCTCTTTGGTGGGGACAACTTCAAAGAAAGGTAAGAAAGCCTTCTAGCATGGAATTCAGTCAATTTTCATCTTGACTTTTCAAATCAGTCAACACTTTACAGTGCAATGTTTTTTTCCCAGGAGGGTTGGGGAGGACTAGAAGGCAGTGCTCATTTGGCTTCACATGATAAGCTATTAAAAACGTTCGCAGTTCTACAAGCTCTACAATTCTGTGTTGATATATTCTGCTATTCAATAGCTACAGTATAGTATAACGTAATCCCTCTGTTCTTTTACACATCCAGCAGAGAAAAGACATCTCACTGTTCATCTCATGGAGCTTCTCTGGCGTGTTATAAACTCTATGTATAATTTTGAATTTGCGCTAACTTGTGACGAAGGTTATAGGAGCAAGTATGTATTTTATAGGACTAATCTTCTGGACTTATCTGGAGTGAATGGTCCTGTTCCCATTGTCTTAATATTTTCGGTGATTCTAAAAGGCCCTTCTAAAATCTAGAGCTGGATCTGCCAGACTCCTCAGATGTCCTTAGAAGTGAGTAGACTTTGGATAGTTAGGTTCAACAAGGGACTGTTGCTTAGACTGAAGCACTATTTTTAAATGCTCAAATTGAACAATTCATTTATTATTCTTTTTCAACTTAAATTCTATTCATTTGTCATGAACCAAAATAATAATAAACAAAGAAAATGTAGAGAAAACAATAAGACAAACAAATGAACATCACAGTATATGCTGCCAAACGTCTTTTGAATCAGGAAATACAATAGAAGGTTAATGCTATAATAGCTGGAAATCACACACAGACAGGATATTAATGGAGAAGAAACTACATACATACAATACATACATACATACATACATGTAAGGATTTAAGCATCATATCAATTGTAGTCGATCAGTATACATTTGTGAAAAACATTCTGGTTCTTAGCCCTATTGTTGTACAGAATCTAACAATTCTTTCCCCATTTGATTTTAAATGACTCTCTTCAATCTCAAGTTGGCAATATGTAGCCATTTACGAGTAATGGCTTTTTTCCCTGCAGCCAGGAAGATTTTCATAAGATATTGGTCACTTCCTAACAATTAAATATTTAGTATTATTATTATTATAAATTATATATTGCGTAGACCTACCCCATCCACTCAGCTATGCACAGTTATCACAGGGCTTAAATGTATTCCTTGAATTCATGGAAGCCAATAATTTGATGACACTTTTTGAGTGGACACCCACATCAAAAACAACACAGAGCACATTACACCAAGACAAGACAAAAACTAAAACAAAACATGAGGTCCCCACAAGCTGTGTACAGAACCATCCTATCGGAGGGGCAGTTTGTTTAATGCCGTGATGGCTGAGGGGACAAAACTCCTACTGAAACGGACCTTTTTCCATGGCAGGGTTCTGTATCTTTATCCAGGTGGCATGAGGTTAAAGAAACGATACAGAGGATGGTCAGTGTCATTTGATATCGAGAGTGCTAGTCGTGTGATCGCGTTATTGTTCATATCATAAAGTGTGGGTGTGGGAAGTCCGATGATTTTGGAAGCAATACGGGTGATACTGAAAAGTTTGTTCCTGTTAGGCATGGACAGTATGGTGTAGAAACATGCAGAACAGTACAACAGAACAGGTTGAATAATGCTTTTGTACAATAATAGCAGAAGATGAGGAGCAACAGATAATGATCTTAATTTGCGGATTACATGGAGTCTTTGCTGAAAGCGTGACTGGATAGATGTAATGTGTTGATCAAACCTAAGTCTATTGTCCAGTGTGAGTCCAAGATATGTGAAACTGTCGACCTGTTCTATTGTTTTACCGTTAATGAGGAGTGGGTTAAGTCCAGTGTGGGTTGTTGTTTCAATGACCAGTTCTTTTGTTTTGACCACATTCAACTCTAGATGTAGCTGTCAGTGCACCACTGTGTGAAATGAGAACTGGTATTCTGATAGACCGTAATAGAGTTATTGTCATGGAGCAGTCCGAGAATGGCAGCGTCATCAGAGTATTTAAAGTATGTGATGTTAGTGGGTGAGGGGCTAATACAGTCATTTGTGTACAGAGTGTAGAGGAAGGGGCTGAGGCCCCTGTGTTGGTGATGCCAGTTGATGAAAATGATGTACCTACTTTAACTGTTTGTGGTCTATTGCTCAGGAAGCTGTGAGTCCAGTGTATGAGAAGTGGGGGGATGTTGAGCTGATGCAGTTTCTCTTATCATAGGATGGCGTTGAATTGTGTTAAAGGCAGAACTAAAGTCAACAAAAAGAATAGTGGCAAAATTGTCCGAAGATGAATCCAGATATTGGAGAAGGAAGTGAAGGAGGCATGCCACAGCATCCTCTGCTTCGGCGCGCAGGGCCTTTGCCAGTGTCGCATTTTGACACCGACGAAGGCCCTGCACGCCGAAACGCGTCTGTCTGTCTGGTATATGACTGCTGCTGCGGAGCACCATCACTCTTACTCAACTGACAATGAGACAGACAGACATTTTTATCATATCTCCTGGTGCCTTTTTGGCGCCCCTAGTGGCGATGGATGAGGTATATATAGGGGTGCCTGGTGGCTCGGCCTCATCACGAGAGCGAGTTGCCGGCCTTCAGCGACTTCCTCCGTAACGACTCCGCCGAATCTTCGTTGAACACCTTGGCGATGGTGGAGACGAGCGACGCTCGGACGGTTCGGCCCAGGCCCCGCGCGGCGAACACGTACAGCACGGGGTTCACGGCGCTCTTGATGTACACCAGGTACAGAGAGACGTACATGCACGTCTTCAGCTCGCCTTTCTTAGCGGTCAAGGCGATGAGGAAACGGCACACAAAATAAGGCACCCAGAAGGTGAGGAAGAGAAGCATGGTCAGGAACAGCACCTGGTAGAGTCTGACCATCCTGCGGGAGGTGGACGACGTGGGGGCCCCCCCCGCTTGCTTCACTGTCAGCAAGATGGCCGTGTTGCTTCCCAAGAACACAACCAAGGGGAGCATGAACCCCGCTATGGTCTCTATCACGAACAGTCCCTGGACGGGGTTCGCACTCTCGCTCTCGTGGCACTGGAGGTTTCCATGTATAGGTTCTTCTAGGACGGCAAAGTGGAGGTATGGAGCAGCCAGTGCCGTGGCCAGCGCCCACAGCAGGCCACAGGTGAGCGGGACCGCCCAGACGGGACGCCGTAGGCGGGACCAGACGGGTCTCAGGAGACACATGCACCGCTCCAGAGCGACGGCGCAGAGCAGGAACGCCGACGCGTACAAACCGACGACTCTGAGGTACATGGTGAGGCGACAGAAGGCCATTCCGAACGGCCAGCTGTAGTTGTTGCCGAGGTAACCTAGGTAACCTAGCAGAAGCAGCAGCAGGTCGGCCACTGAAAGGTTCAACACGTACACGCGGAAGTTGTTGGCCGAGCGGTTTTCCTGACTGCTGCCTCGACGTGCCTGGCGGCCGTCAGAATGCCAGCCTAGCGCCCAAACGACCAGCCCGTTTAGAGGCACGCCCACCTGAAGGAACCATAGAGAGATTCAGTCAGTTGTTGTATCATTGTATGTATGATGTACAGGTGTATATTCTCCAAAGTTCATTCTTCTTAGTTGTTTAATCTGAAGAAAAAAAAAGAAAAAAAAGCTGACCTACAAGCTCATAGCGCGCCACGCGGTGGCGCGCTATGAGCTTGTAGATCTGCTATTTTTCAATAGCTAAATTATAACATAATGTTTAAAAGGCCCAAAATGGGTTAAGTGTAATATATATATATATGTTTTTTTTACACTTAATCAAAGTCTTCAGATTTTTACCACACATAAACATTTGACTAGACAAAGCCAATGATATCTTACCAGAAAGATGAGAATAGTTACTGCTATTTGGACTCCTTTGATTGCCTCCTTCCAAGCCACAGAGCTGCTGGAGTTACTGGCAACAATGGACAGGTTGTAGGTCACTGTCACAGCATGCGCAACAGCCATTTTCCTTAGATGTCTATATTGTAGCTGAAGCTGAGGGAAAAGAATGGAAGTGGTGGATGGAACGTTTACCACAACATAATGCTATAGTCCTACAGTACTTTGACTTGACAGTTCATGCTTCTGTTACGCAACTTTTAAAGACCATTAAGACACACCTTCTTCCACTGCAATCACTTCCACTCAAAAATAATGTAGTTCCTTTTATGATAATTGAGTTTGAAATACGTCTGTGCCAGTGTTGTTTTAAACTGTTGTTTTTTAAGCTATTAAAAACGTTCGCAGTTCTACAAGCTCTACAATTCTGTGTTGATATATTCTGCTATTCAATAGCTACAGTATAGTATAACGTAATCCCTCTGTTTTTTACACCTCCAGCAGAGAAAAGACATCTCACTGTTCATCTCATGGAGCTTCTCTGGCGTGTTATAAACTCTATGTATAATTTTGAATTATAAAGTATGTATTTTATAGGACTAATCTTCTGGACTTATCTGGAGTGAATGGTCCTGTTCCCATTGTCTTAATATTTTTGGTGATTCTAAAAGGCCCTTCTAAAATCTAGAGATGGATCTGCCAGACTCCTCAGATGTCCTTAGAAGTGAGTAGACTTTGGATAGTTAGGTTCAACAAGGGACTGTTGCTTAGACTGAAGCACTATTTTTAAATGCTCAAATTGAACAATTCATTTATTATTCTTTTTCAACTTAAATTCTATTCATTTGTCATGAACCAAAATAATAATAAACAAATAAAATGTAGAGAAAACAATAAGACAAACAAATGAACATCACAGTATATGCTGCCAAACATCTTTTGAATCAGGAAATACAATAGAAGGTTAATGCTATAATAGCTGGAAATCACACACAGACAGGATATCAATGGAAAAGAAACTACATACATACAATACATACATACATACATACATGTAAGGATTTAAGCATCATATCAATTGTAGTCGATCAGTATACATTTGTGAAAAACATTCTGGTTCTTAGCCCTATTGTTGTACAGAATCTAACAATTTTTTCCCCCATTTGATTTTAAATGACTCTTCAATCTCAAGTTGGCAATATGTAGCCATTTACCAGTAATGGCTTTTTCCCCTGCAGCCAGGAAGATTTTCATAAGATATTGGTCACTTCCTAACAATTAAATATTTAGTATTATTATTATTATAAATGATATATTGCGTAGACCTACCCCATCCACTCAGCTATGCACAGTTATCACAGGGCTTAAATGTATTCCTTGAATTCATGGAAGCCAATAATTTGATGACAAATGATAGAAAATAAACACTTTTTGAGTGGACACCCACATCAAAAACAACACAGAGCACATTACACCAAGACAAGACAAAAAACTAAAACAAAACATGAGGTCCCCACAAGCTGTGTACAGAACCATCCTATCGGCGGGGCAGTTTGTTTAATGCCGTGATGGCTGAGGGGACAAAACTCCTACTGAAACGGACCTTTTTCCATGGCAGGGTTCTGTATCTTTGTCCAGATGGCATGAGGTTAAAGAAACGATACAGAGGATGGTCAGTGTCATTTGATATCGAGAGTGCTAGTCGTGTGATGGCCTTATTGTTCATATCAGAAAGTGTGGGTGTGGGAAGTCCGATGATTTTGGAAGCAATACGGGTGATACTGAAAAGTTTGTTCCCGTTAGGCATGGACAGTATGGTGTAGAAACATGCAGAACAGTACAACAGAACAGGTTGAATAATGCTTTTGTACAATAATAGCAGAAGATGAGGAGCAACAGATAATGATCTTAATTTACGGATTACATGGAGTCTTTGCTGAAAGCGTGACTGGATAGATGTAATGTGTTGATCAAACCTGAGTCTATTGTCCAGGGTGAGTCCAAGATATGTGAAGCTGTCTACCTGTTCTATTGTTTTACCATTAATGAGGAGTGGGTTAAGTCCAGTGTGGGTTGTTGTTTCAATGACCAGTTCTTTTGTTTTGACCACATTCAACTCTAGATAGTTGTCAGTGCACCACTGTGTGAAATGAGAACTGGTATTCTGATAGACCGTGATAGAGTTATTGTCATGGAGCAGTCCGAGAATGGCAGTGTCATCAGATTATTTAAAGTATGTGATGTTAGTGGGTGAGGGGCTAATACTGTCATTTGTGGGCTGAGGCCCCTGTGTTGGTGATGGCAGTTGATGAAAATGATGTACCTACTTCAACTGTTTGTGTGGTCTATTGCTCAGGAAGCTGTGAGTCCAGTGTATGAGAAGTGGGGGGATGTTGAGCTGATGCAGTTTCTCTTATCATAATTATGATGGCGTTGAATTGTGTTAAAGGCAGAACTAAAGTCAACAAAAAGAATAGTGGCAAAATTGTCCGAAGATGAATCCAGGTATTGGAGAAGGGAGTGAAGGAGGCATGCCACAGCATCCTCTGCTTCGGCGCGCAGGCCTTCCGTCGCCAGTGTCGAATTTTGACACCGACGAAGGCCCTGCGCGCCGAAACGCGTCTGTCTGTCTGGTATACGACTGCTGCTGCGGAGCACCGTCACTCTTACTCAACTGACAATGAGACAGACAGACATTTTTATCATATCTCCTGGTGCCTTTTTGGCGCCCCCTAGTGGCGATGGATGAGGTATATATAGGGGTGCCTGGTCGGCTCGGCCTCATCACGAGAGCGAGTTGCCAGCCTTCAGCGACTTCCTCCGTAACGACTCCGCCGAATCTTCGTTGAAAACCTTGGCGATGGTGGAGACGAGCGACGCTCGGACGGTTCGGCCCAGGCCCCGCGCGGCGAACACGTACAGCACGGGGTTCACGGCGCTCTTGATGTACACCAGGTACAGAGAGACGTACATGCACGTCTTCAGCTCGCCTTTCTTAACGGTCAAGGCGATGAGGAAACGGCACACAAAATAAGGCACCCAGAAGGTGAGGAAGAGAAGCATGGTCAGAAACAGCACCTGGTAGAGTCTGACCATCCTGCGGGAGGTGGACGACGTGGGGGCCCCCCCCGCTTGCTTCACTGTCAGCAAGATGGCCGTGTTGCTTCCCAGGAACACAACCAAGGGGAGCATGAACCCCGCTATGGTCTCTATCACGAACAGTCCCTGGACGGGGTTCGCACTCTCGCTCTCGTGGCACTGGAGGTTTCCATGTCTAGGTTCTTCTAGGACGGCAAAGTAGAGGTATGGAGCAGCCAGTGCCGTGGCCAGCGCCCACAGCAGGCCACAGGTGAGCGGGACCGCCCAGACGGGACGCCGTAGGCGGGACCAGACGGGTCTCAGGAGACACATGCACCGTTCCAGAGCGACGGCGCAGAGCAGGAACGCCGCCGCGTACAAACCCACGACTCTGAGATACATGGTGAGGCGACAGAAGGCCATTCCGAACGGCCAACTGTAGTTGTTGCCGAGGTAACCTAGCATGAGCGGTATGCGCAGAAGCAGCAGCAGGTCGGCCACTGAAAGGTTCAACACGTACACGCGGAAGTTGTTGGCCGAGCGGTTTTCCTGACTGCTGCCTCGACGTGCCTGGCGGCCGTCAGAATGCCAGCCTAGCGCCCAAACGACCAGCCCGTTTAGAGGCACGCCCACCTGAAGGAACCGAGAGAGAGATGTCAGTCAGTTGTTGTATGTATGATGTACAGGTGTATATTCTCCAAAGTTCATTCTTCTTAGTTGTTTAATCTGAAGACCTCAAAATTTGAAAGAAAAAAAAAGAAAAAATAGCAGACCTACAAGCTCGTAGCGCGCCACCGCGTGGCGCGCTACGAGCTTGAGCTTGTAGATCTGAGCTTGTAGATCTGCTATTTTTCAATAGCTAAATTATAACATAATGTTTAAAAGGCCCAAAATGGGTTAAGTGTAATATATATATATATGTTTTTTTTTACACTTAATCAAAGTCTTCAGATTTTTACCACACATAAACATTTGACTTGCTTCAGATCAAGTAATCTTAAAGTACGGTAGACAAAGCCAATGATATCTTACCAGAAAGATGAGAATAGTTACTGCTATTTGGACTCCTTTGATTGCCTCGTCCTTCCAAGCCACAGAGCTGCTGGAGTTACTGGCAACAATGGACAGGTTGTAGGTCACTGTCACAGCATGCGCAACAGCCATTTTCCTTAGATGTCTATATTATAGCTGAAGCTGAGGGGAAAGAATGGAAGTGGTGGATGGAACGTTTACCACAACATAATGCTATAGTCCTACAGTACTTTGACTTGACAGTTCATGCTTCTGTTACGCAACTTTTAAAGACCATTAAGACACACCTTCTTCCACTGCAATCACTTCCACTCAAAAATAATATAGTTCCTTTTATGATAATTGAGTTTGAAAGACGTCTGTGCCAGTGTTGTTTTTGGCAGCAACATTTTTATATAGTTTTAGTCATGGTCTCTTGGAATAGTTTTCATTTAGTTTTAGTCACCTGGAATATTTTAGTCTTAGTCTAGTTTCAGTCGACTAAATGTCGTACGATTTTAGTCGACTAAATCTACAGTCAATTTAGTCGATTAAAATGTATTTTGGCGGGCCTTGATGCCGTCGTAATGGCTGCTTTTACACTTGCTGAAAATACACTTGCCGATCTACAAGCTCACAACGCGTTGCAGCGCGACGCGTTGTGAGCTTGTAGATCGGCTATTTTCAGCATGCAACCAAGTGTAAAATGAATCATACTGGATCTCTTGTCCACTACTAGTCCCTTCCTAGTCTAGTTTTTATCTGTTGACGAAATTGTCAATAATTTCGTCTTAGTTTTAGTCATCGTAGCTCAGTTTTCATTAAGTTTCCACTCAGTTTTCGTCAGTGAAAAAAGGTATTCGACGAACATTTTTGGTCTTGGTTTTAGTCGACGAAAACAACACTGGTCTGTGCCTGCTGTTTGTAGCATTGTTCTGCTATTTATAACCAATCTTATCACGTTTTATAACCGTTTGTTTGTATTTCTGGAGATTACTGAGATTACTGACCTCTCTGCCACCACAGCGAAAACACACGATTTAACGTTTTTATACATATTCATTACTATATCCATAAATGTACCTTTGATGCTTACTTTAGATAGTTTATACCAAAGGCCATCCCTCCAGACTGTATCAAATGACTTACTGTAGTCTATATAAAGGAACAGAATAATCTATTCATTTTAAAGCAAAAATAATTCAACAATGTGCTTCAGGAGGAAAATATGATCACTGGTGGAGTAGTTCTTTCTAAAGCCTGCCTGGGTTTCCCTCAAGATAGAATTGTCTTCACAGAAGTTTAGCAGCCTTGCATTCAGTACATTTGTGAACAATTTATTCCCCATGCAACTCAGAAGCGTGATCCCTCTATAATTATCACAGTCGGCAGTATTGCCTTTCTTGAAAAAATTGGTATGATCATGCCAAGTGTCCAATCTTCAGGGAAGATACCAGAGTCAAGGAATCTTGTTAAACAGGGCTGTATATATAGTGGCATAAAAAATGCTTGCTGTACATTTGATATACTCATTTAAGATTTGATCAATACCTGCTGCCTTTGCCCGATTTTAATTTTGAGATAACCTCGTCTGATCTGTGAATCTAGCATTTTAGGTCTACTGTCGTCATGGTTGAGTGACCACAGCGTTCCCCTTCACAGCGCTCCGTACCTGTCACCACTTACATGGAGCTGAATGGCACTCGAGCGAACGTACACACCCAAGCACGCCTTTATTACGAAACACACCTTTAACCCATTCTGACCGGGAACCCGTTTTGGTGTTAGCATCATGTTATGCTTTAGCTATTGAAAAATAGCAGATCTACAAGCTCATAGCGCGCCACCGAGTGGCGCGCTACGAGCTTGTAGGTCTGCTATTTTTGAAAAATCGAAGAACGACTGACATTTTTTAGAATCTGATCTCGGGTCAGAATGGGTTAATCAGACCAGTGTGTGTCCAGTGGAAACCTCGTATGAATCTGATCTCGGGTCAGAATGGGTTAATTAATCATCTCTATACGATAGCTTTTTATTGAACTACAGTAGCATAAATCCCTGATCTTGTTTAGCCGGAAGGTATTTATAGGTTATTTAAGATCACGCTTATGTCAGCATTAATACTGTATAAGATACTTTATACTTTATAGATTATTATTATATGTGAAAAGATGTTGCCGCTTACCTCTGCCCTGAGATCCTGTACAGCAGTGAACTAGAGAGAGAACACAGGGAGGAGTAAGCTCTCTCTCTCTCTCTCTCTCTCTCTGACTCTCTCTCCCTCTCACTGTTTCCAGAAATGCTTTTATTGCAACATACTGTATGCAACCAGTACAAACACACATGGGTGATTACTGTCATAATTTATCCTCCCAAGGTTCACTTTTTTTTTAGCTTTCTTTATTTCCATAACTAGCCAAGGTATTTTTATTATAGTATTTCTGTCCTGTTCTGAGCAAGAACCTGTAGTTTGTCTCTGATGATATTTAGTGCTTTCTTCAACAGCAACTGCTCTTCTCTGTGTATAACAGTATAACATGGGTTTTCAACAGGTGGTCCGTGGACCACTGGTGGTCCGTGGAGGTATTGCATGTGGTCCCTGACCATGCATTTAGTAATGTAGGATTTGTTTTAAGTGGTCTAGTGACCTCTGACCTGTGATGAGTCCATCCATGTAGTCATTTACTGACAAGTTGGAGTTCAAGAAATTCAACAGACTCTCAAGAAGAGGGAAGTGCACCGGATTGTCTGGTTTTGAGTCATTATTATTAGGACATTTTACCAGAAACAGTGGGATGTATACACAGAAATCTCCAAAAATCTCGCAAATCGTTACCCACTATCTGTCCGATATTTCAGATTCCATCGTAATTGGCTAACATTGGCTTTCAAAGTTTGCAGGATTGGCCCGTTTTGAACAAAAAGCCTCAAATCATGTGTGCAATTCATGTGAAATCTTTCACAGACTTGTATACTATAGGCTGAGGAATATATCCCACCCTTTTCACATTGGCCTGTTATAGCGCCACCAACACATTTTTGGAACAAAATGCCTCAAATCATCCAATTGCCATCCAAAGGTAAGAAATGTCACCCTTTTCACATTGGCCTATTATAGCGCCACCAGGAGGCCACAACCTGACCTGCCCTGGTGGAGACCTGTGCCTTTTTCTTTTTTCACTTTTTCTAGTTTTGACCTATTTTTGGAGATTTTGAAGTTGATTATCTTTGAGCCCATGAAGCTTTCAGAAGGTTCCCCTTCATCCATCATCATTCCATCATCTCAGATTTGTCTGAAACATTTTCTAAATATGAATTTAATCATAGGCTATACTTATACCATATTTTACTAAAGGCATGCTCGAGTGTTAAACCCCAGCATCCTTATTTATTGATTTAGCATGAAAATAGCAGATGGACAAGCTCACAACATTGTGAGCTTGTCCATCTGCTATTTTCTGCGAAAGCTTTCCCCACAATAACAGAAACAGAACGAACCCTGAGGGACTCCGCTCAACCGTTCTCAAAGTGAGGTCCCGGGACCGCCAGTGGTCCTTGACGGGGTTAAAATGGCATCTCTGCAGTCTATTTATGAGCAGGCTACACTAAAACAGGCAACAAAATGTCAGAAAGGAAAGGAAAGGTATTGTTTACCCAGGGTAACTGGACTAAGCTCAAGAACTTGTTTACAGCCAGGCCCTGCTCATAGAACCTTTAATGGTAGAGGGTTCAATGCCTTGCTCAAAGGGCACTTCAGCGGTGGTAATTTTAACGTGCCGGTCCGGGGATACGAACTATAGTGACCTTCCGATATCAAGACTGCTCCGCAAAACGTTCGGCCACCGCTGTCAGTGATGTTACCCATGTTTTAAATGGAGAGTTTGTACTTCTGCCCTCTGGGAGAAGGTACAAAGTACCAATAAAGTGGAAGTACATCAGGTTTAAAAAGTCGTTTGTACCAGCGTCAACTAAGATTTTGAACGAGGCTATGGGCTGTATTTTGCGTGTCTTAAGTACCAGGTCTTATTCCCTAACTTGAGTAAACTAAAGACCTGGAGGCGTGATCAATGCCATTTGGCTATTCTGAGTGGCCAAGAGAGCATTGATCACGCCTCCAGGTCTTTAGTTTACTCAAGTTAGGGAATAAGACCTGGGACACGCAAAATACAGCCCTATGTCTCTTATGTATTTTAGTTTGTCTGTGTTTTATGTGTGGCTGTAGGCTAGCCGGGGTGTGTTTTATGTGTGGCTGTAGGCTAGCCGGGGTGAAAGCCCTAGACAAATTTCCCTCGTGGACAAAGTTTACCTTGAACTTGACCTCGATCGGCTTTTTGAAAATAGCTCAATCTACAAGTGCACAACGTGACGCGTAGATCGGCTATTTTCAAAACATCTTGGGGGGGGGGGAACAGAAAATGTGAAATAGTTTTGAAACATTTGATGAATACGGATCTTGTATGGTCGTCCATGGCACAAACCTTTTTCAGATGGGGCCGAGATATTCCATTCATTTGGAGGTCCTTGGAATAGATTACTGCACAGACAGTTGTATTCATATTTTAGAATTTAGTGTATAACCAGTGCAGTAACGTGATATATATATATCATAATCTAATTTAACATTTGTGGAGTTGGTCACCTGACCAAAAGCGGTTGACAGAAACTGGTCGACATGTTCTGTTGCCCCAACAGCGGCAGAAACAAGCCCTTTTAACCAGGCTACTTGCACACACTACAACTCGCTTACAATTCGCAAACCTGGCAACACTGCTCTGCGTTCTCATAGGCCCACCAGGCCCGCCCCCAACACTCCTTTTCAGTCTCACAATCAGCCATCTTGCTTTTCAGGGCCCTCGCAGGATAACAGAAAGAAGGAAGGGGAGAAATTAGTGCTTATCCCTTCTAAATCCCTGTATTTACAAAATAAAACACTCAGCGAATCCCTTAGTTAAATCAACATTGTTCATTGTCAATACTTGGATTGGGCCGAAATATTTACATTACACGTATAGCTTTTGCTATTTTCGCCTGCCAGCCCACCGCCGACTACACACGCCTGCACACACACACACACACACACACACACAGGAATGGCTATACGGCCGAGACAATAACTGTCTTTCTCAGCGTGCGCACGTGCGCACACAACATTATTCAAGTGAAATGCGTAACGCCAATATTGGGCTCATATAGGCTACCAATACACGACGAAATAACTGACAGGAGTGACGGTAAACTGACAACGCTTTCTGACAGAGAGAGAGAGAGAGAGAGAGAGAGAGAGAAAGACAGAAAGACGTGTTAGAGTAACGCGCGCGAGCGAGACAGAGAGAACGTCAGAGAGAGAGAGAGAGAGAGAGAGAGAGGGAGGAGAGAGGGAGGGGAGGGGGGGGGGGGGGGGGGGGGGAGCAACAAGCTAACAGCATAGTACCGGTACGTTCGTTCTATGATCCATAAAACGACAGATCTGCCGTTTAAGGGCAGATCTGCGGGCGCGCAATGCTGTGTGTTTTCGTCTTTTCCCCTTTTTCCCTCCTGCTTCCACAGTCCACTATACTACATGCAGTTGCTTTGGTGATTTTGTTTTGGGGGAAGTCAGTCACGGCACATGCGTGGTTGCACTGACAGTAAAGGTGGAAAGAGGGGGGGTGTATGTGTGTGTGTGACAGGAGTGACGGTGCTGTGAGTAAACTCACAACGCTTTCTGACAGAGAGAGAGAGAGAGAGAGAGAGAGAGAGAAAGACAGAAAGACGTGTTAGAGTAACGCGCGCGCGCGAGCGAGAGAGAGAGAACGTCAGAGAGAGAGAGAGAGAGAGAGAGAGAGAGAGAGAGAGAGAGAAAGACAGAAAGACGTGTTAGAGTAACGCGCGCGAGCGAGAGAGAGAGAACGTCAGAGAGAGAGAGAGAGAGAGAGAGGGAGGGGGGGGGGGCAACAAGCTAACAGCATACCGGTATGATCCATAAAACGACAGATCTGCCGTTTAACGGCAGATCTGCGGGCGCGCAATGCTGTGTGTTTTCGTCTTTTTCCCTTTTTCCCTCCTGCTTCCACAGTCCACTATACTACATGCAGTTGCTTTGGTGCTTTTGTTTTGGGGGAAGTCAGTCACGGCACATGCGTGGTTGCACTGACAGTAAAGGTGGAAAGAGGGGGGGTGTATGTGTGTGTGTGACGCAAACCAAAACAAACCAGGGACCAGGGTTGCCACATATCGTGGATGTGAGAGTGAAACAAGCAACCAGGTCTATAAAAATGTTAATAGGCCAGTTCAAAGTAGGTAAATCAGAAATGGTCCGGAAATTAGTCTTAAAATAATCAATTATAGTGTTGACTGTCAAACTTTGTTGTCTAATGTTGTTTCAAACATTTCCATGTCAAGGACTACCAATAGATAAACAAGTCCAAAGTAGCTTATAATGCTCAGACTTGGCAACACTGTCTCTAGGTTGAACGTTCTACTTTACAAGCTCACACATATGAAATATGTTTTTTAGAATCTTAAAACTGAGACATATTTTATGATAATACTGTTAGCACAGTCATCATACTCCAAGAGCATACAAATGGAACCAAATGGACCCTGATTTTCCCAGAGAGCAAATGGTATCAAATGGGGGTCTGTGGCCTAATGCATTTCAAACTGGGGTTCTTGGTATTATATTCTCTGCATATCTTATCAACTTGGGGTGAATATTTCACCACAATACTTTACTGAATATTTCACAAGAATATAACACAAGAGTCAAATGTAATCACAATATAGGCTACAGATGTACATATTTATGACACAGTAAAATGTCGAAAATTAGTGCTATCCCCCCCCCCCCCCACACACACACACACACACACGACAGGCAAGGCTGTTGTTTGCATCGTTAGCAGGCAGCAGCTACCTTGGCACTGCTCTCTGTGACTGTAGTTGTTTCACCATGTTTGCGTCTTTATGAGACATAAAAAACACTTTCTGTTATTATAATACTTTATAACCCATCCGTTACTACATATGTGCAGGGCACACTACTGAGAATTTCCTTCTTCCCATATTGCGCTGCAATGTAACTAGGATTCGCCGGCCGAAGGCCGGCGAAATTCTAGTATGATATATATATCACGTTACTGCACTATCACAGGCTAGTCCACACCACACATATTATGTGTGGACTAGCCTGTTGTGTGAATTGTAACATGTTTAGCATGATGAAGGCCCAGTGATTTAAAGACAGACCTTTCCAGCTCCTTCTAACTCTCTATTCCTTCATGACTTTGCATGGCCTGCAGCCAGAAACAGGACTGCCATGCTTTGCTTTCCCTATTCATTATTTTTGCTATTATTCAACACTTGACTCTCATTTGAGTGTTGATTACTACCAGTAGATGGCGATACTGGTCTTCTTGTGAAATTGTAGCGTAAAAGAATGATGTAAAACATAAATGAAACGGGTAATGGACATTAGAACCTCCGTCCAGGTCTTTCATAAATAGAAAATACATTTTCAGGTTGGGATAACATTTTTATCCAATCGGGAAAGAGAACTCTTTTGATTGGATAGCTATTGCATATTCAATTTTATAACGCCACGGTTCCAGATTGGGGAGGGGAGGGGGGGGGGGGGGTGTGACATGCGTTAGAGGGATCGGGAGTAAAACAAATGTTTTAATGATGGTGCATTAAATGTATCTGTCAATTTTAATTCACTATATTCACTATAATTTAATTAATTATGCTGGGTTCAGGAAGTATTATAATTTAGATGACAGAAGTCAACAGCCTTGTGTAATTTCGGCTTGTGGTCAAATAATGAATGTTATTAGAAGTTTAAACATTCTTTAAAATTATTTAATTCTTCTTTATATTAATATGTTTTATAATTAACAGGCAATCGGTACCATAAGCATGTATACTGGTCTCACTCTGCCACCATTATGTTGCTGATTCTGCAGATACTGTACACGCATTGGTCCTGTTTACTGACGCTAGTGTCCATCAGCATCAGTCTTAAATTGTTAAGTCTCTTTAACTTATAATTAGCATTATTTACTGTAGTTCCAGATTTGCCTTCGTGGAGAAAGGTAACAGAGTATTTTCCACTAACTGTAAAACAAAAAACTAGTCTTACTAATTAATTCCACCTCTAAACTAATCTATTGTTTTCTTTGTAATGTCACTGCTGTGTATTTGTGCAGGTATGCCAACGTGCAGTATGTAATTTGTACTGTACAGTCACAGGTTCAAGCACCTATGGGCAGCGGTGGCCGAACGGTTTGCGGAGCGGTCTTGATATCGGAACGTCGCTAGTTCGTATCCCCGGACCGCCACGTTAAAATTACCACCGTTGAAGTGCCCTTGAGCAAGGCATTGAACCCTCTACCATGAAATGTTCTATGAGCAGGGCCTGGCTGTAAACAAGTTCTTGAGCTTAGTCCAGTTACCCTGGGTAAACATAGTACCTTTCCTTTCCTTTCCTTTTACCTTTCAGTGTCTTAGCTTTAAACTGAAATACCCATATTCAGTGTAAGGGGTCAGGGTTAAATTATATACCCATATTCAGTGTAAGGGGTAGGGTTAAATGATATACCCATATTCAGTGTAAGGGGTAGGGTTAAATTATATACCCATATTCAGTGTAAGGGGTAGGGTTAAATTATATACCCATATTCAGTGTAAGGGGTAGGGTTAAATGATATACCCATATTCAGTGTAAGGGTAGGGTTAAATTATATACCCATATTCAGTGTAAGGGGTAGGGTTAAATTATATACCCATATTCAGTGTAAGGGGTAGGGTTAAATTATATACCCATATTCAGTGTAAGGGGTAGGGTTAAATGATATACCCATATTCAGTGTAAGGGGTAGGGTTAAATGATATACCCATATTCAGTGTAAGGGGTAGGGTTAAATTATATACCCATATTCAGTGTAAGGGGTAGGGTTAAATTATATACCCATATTCAGTGTAAGGGGTAGGGTTAAATTATATACCCATATTCAGTGTAAGGGGTAGGGTTAAATTATATACCCATATTCCGTGTAAGGGGTAGGGTTAAATTATATACCCATATTCCGTGTAAGGGGTAGGGTTTAAATTATATACCCATATTCCGTGTAAGGGGTAGGGTTAAATTATATACCCATATTCCGTGTAAGGGGTAGGGTTAAATTATATACCCATATTCCGTGTAAGGGGTAGGGTTAAATTATATACCCATATTCCGTGTAAGGGGTAGGGTTAAATTATATACCCATATTCCGTGTAAGGGGTAGGGTTAAATTATATACCCATATTCCGTGTAAGGGGTAGGGTTAAATTATATACCCATATTCAGTGTAAGGGGTAGGGTTAAATTATATACCCATATTCAGTGTAAGGGGTAGGGTTAAATTATATACCCATATTCCGTGTAAGGGGTAGGGTTAAATTATATACCCATATTCAGTGTAAGGGGTAGGGTTAAATTATATACCCATATTCAGTGTAAGGGGTAGGGTTAAATTATATACCCATATTCCGTGTAAGGGGTAGGGTTAAATTATATACCCATATTCAGTGTAAGGGGTAGGGTTAAATTATATACCCATATTCAGTGTAAGGGGTAGGGTTAAATTATATACCCATATTCAGTGTAAGGGGTAGGGTTAAATTATATACCCATATTCAGTGTAAGGGGTAGGGTTAAATTATATACCCATATTCAGTGTAAGGGGTAGGGTTAAATTATATACCCATATTCAGTGTAAGGGGTAGGGTTAAATTATATACCCATATTCAGTGTAAGGGGTAGGGTTAAATTATATACCCATATTCAGTGTAAGGGGTAGGGTTAAATTATATACCCATATTCAGTGTAAGGGGTAGGGTTAAATTATATACCCATATTCAGTGTAAGGGGTAGGGTTAAATTATATACCCATATTCAGTGTAAGGGGTAGGGTTAAATTATATACCCATATTCAGTGTAAGGGGTAGGGTTAAATTATATACCCATATTCAGTGTAAGGGGTAGGGTTAAATTATATACCCATATTCAGTGTAAGGGGTAGGGTTAAATTATATACCCATATTCAGTGTAAGGGGTAGGGTTAAATTATATACCCATATTCAGTGTAAGGGGTAGGGTTAAATTATATACCCATATTCAGTGTAAGGGGTAGGGTTAAATTATATACCCATATTCAGTGTAAGGGGTAGGGTTAAATTATATACCCATATTCAGTGTAAGGGGTAGGGTTAAATTATATACCCATATTCAGTGTAAGGGGTAGGGTTAATGCCATCTGTGTTCTGGGGGGGGGGGGGGGGGGGGGGGAGGAGTAAAAGTAAGCCACAGCTTTCATCTGTGAAAATGTCCCTGTGGTACAACTGTTGTTCATCAATAACACGATGCCATAGAAAGCTGTTAATGCTATGTGATAATATCATGTCTCTCTCTCTCTCTCTCTCTCTCTCTTGCACGTCCCACATGTGACAGGAAAGTGTTAACTCAATGAGCCCACGTGGAAACACATCAGACTGACAGGTGTGACAGAGAGAGAGAGAAACTACTTAACTTGGGTATGTTTTAAATATATATATATATATATATTTCACCAGGAAAGTCCCATTGAGATCAACAAACTATTTCGCAAGAGAAATTATTAAAACACAATTAAATTAAAACACAAATACAAACTAATTGCTTCAGATCACAGAGCTGAGTAAAAAGTGATCTAAAAATCACTGACTTCCTAATGATTTTGCTTCCTATTTGTTAATGTTCTATGTACACCGGTAAAGCGGTAAACCCATTTCACATTAATTTGTATGTTTTGAACCAATCTGCCACTTATTACTCCGGGCCAAATGTAGACCCTTTCATAAGTATTTACATTAGTATTTGGTCACCCACAATGTCATAATTATATTCTGAACCCCTAATTGATATGATATAGTACCCAGCGGTCTTGTATGCAACACAGAACACATATACATTTGACATAACACAGGACAAAATAAATTAAATCAAATACAGTTACATACATAGAAACATAAAGGCAGAGAGCAATGTCCACAGCTCAGTCTAGTTCTGGCCAAAATCCTGATTAAGCCTCAAAGTCGACTGATGGACAAAAGACCTTCAGTCTGACGTTATTGTATGCTGGAACACCATGGGCTCCATTTTCGTCACCGCTAAACCCAATAAACTTCTTTGCCTTTTTTTTTATATATTTTGAAAAACATTTTTGAGTAGTTCAACTAGCCAATCTACATTGACACATTGTGAGCTTGTAGAATGGCCATTTTAACTGTTCAAAAATGTTATGCAAAATAGTAAAACAAAGGAAAAGAAATGTAGGGATAAGGGGTTTAGCGGTGATGAAAATGGAGCCTCATATCTCCTTCCTGAAGGCAGCAACCTATATTTTCCATACAAGACATGGCTAGTATTAGAGGTGATATTCCTTTGTGATATACCACCGCTGAAGTGCCCTTGAGCAAGGCATTGAACCCCCTACCATGAAATGTTCTATGAGCAGGGCCTGGCTGTAAACAAGTTCTTGAGCTTAGTCCAGTTACCCTGGGTAAACATAGTACCTTTCCTTTCCTTAGTCCAGTTACCCTGGGTAAACATAGTACCTTTCCTTAGTCCAGTTACCCTGGGTAAACATAATACCTTTCCTTTCCTTTCTTTGCTAACCTTAGGATGCTGTTATCATACGTGGATAATTCAAATTCAAAACCTCATAGTATAGTTTTTTTATAATATAGGCTACTGTACCATATGTTTGAGTCAGCGATGGATGAGACATTTAATACTCCCTCAAAGTTTCCAGTAGATCGGGGGGGCTCCCCAGCATGTCTTTGTGTGTCACTGTGCCTTCCCCCGCCTTCTGTCAGTCTTTCACTCTTTCCCCCTACTGTATAATATAATCACTCTCTTCTTTCCAGCTTCTCCTTTTTAAAACATTTACTGGAATACGAGTGTTGTGTGATTTCTGTCCCTAGAGAGATGACAATGAAATGGTTTGGTTGCATTATTATTTGACTCGACGACGCAACTCATTCAGAGTTCGGTTCTCCCTTTGATTTATTCATTATGCCTGAGTTCTATTGTGTCAAAGCTCGTCACTATATATCGGGAGAAAACCACCTAACTCCATTTTTGAGGTTTTAGATTTTTTTTTATACCCTTTATGTCTGTGCTGGTTAAAATAATAATAATAAAAAATAAAAGTGCTGCGGGCAAAACCTCTTAACTCCATTGGACCCTCAAACTGTCTGCTAAAGCAGCTAACTCCACCACCTTTCCCCCTCTCATGCAAGTCACTATGACACTATAGTCTCAATACCAACTTTGATGCGGCAGTATTGCATTGTTTAAAAAATATATATGGTTCTCCTCATTTTCTGAAAATGTTATATATTTTTGAAAAATGTAGGTGGTTTCTTCCCGAGTCCGGACAGCAAAGATATTATGACTGGTGTGGGATGGGGAGGCACCATGGGGAGGCACCATTCCTCTGGTGTGATGGGGAGGCAGTAGGCACCATTCATCTGGTGTGATGGGGATGGGGTAGCTCTGGTCCATAGCTCTAATGCGTTTCATTTAGAGCTATGGATCAGAGCTTTAGGGATGGGGAGGCACCATTCATCTTCTCAGAAAATATGTCTACCGGTATTTCTTTCTTATTGGGTTACTAGGTTACCACCAAAAAACCTAGCAGATTCTGGGTCAGTTCAAAACAACAGCAACAGTGATCAGTCATTTAGTGTGAAGAGAGTCGTTGATTTGAGTTGTCACCTCCAACCATAGATATCTATGCCTCCAACTGACAAAAACAGAAAGCAGATTTATTTCATAACGTCACTGCGATTCGATTAGTCATCACAGCTCTCCTACCTGATCAAAACCATAAATATGCAGCCACTGTTTTTGAAATATTTTTCACGTTTATCATGTTGGTTGTTGTTAGATATGTAAACCATCCTAAACCTAAATTAACACATGGAGGAAGCTTCATGATAGAAATGAGATTGGAAAAACATACTACCACATTTGGATTTCATAGCATGTACTATAGAATATATTATGTAGATATCAAAGGTTCATGTGTTCAGTTTGTTCAGCATTATGTTTCCAGGTTGTTGCCTTCCTTCCTTCCTTCCTTTCTTCCTTCTCTCCTTTCCTCCTTCCGTCCATCCTTCTTTCTCAACCTTTTAATGCGTTTTCTCAAGAACACGACAATTTCATTACATTTGGCAGAAATAAAGTCCACACTCAGACTCGAGGATGAACTGATTAGAAAACTATTCTCAAAGGTCAAAGTTCAAGGTCACTGGCCGTCTTTTTTGGGAGTACATGAGGAACAGACAGAGATTTAAATCATTACAGCAGTCGTCACTTTATGTCACATAAATCCTAACCTAATTTAACTTGATTGTATCTCAAATAATCTTCACCCCTTTTTGCCACCATCACCTTTGAAATAAATAGGTTTCTATATTTTACTTTCTTGTAAATTGCATTAACATGGATGAATAGATTACATTGATTGCGTGATTTCGTTTTTTGGTTTAACACTCATTCTGTTAGAAAGGGGATTTCATATGACTCATACGAATATACCGTATAAAAGACACGCCAAGCAACATTGAGCTTATACTACTTGTGGGGAGACGTACTCGGAGAGGAAAGACCCAGAAGAAGACGTACTCAGAGAGGGCGGAGGGGAGACCAAGAAGGAGACGTACTCAGAGAGGAAAGACCAAGAAGCACCGTGAACAGAGAGGAGAGGAGAGAGGTCTCACAGCAGCCACATGCTGGAAGTCATAGAAAGAGGAAGTGTTCTTGAGGCAGGTGCGTGCGTGGCACAGAACTATTTTTTTTAACACACATACAGACAACTAAATGTATTGTTTCTTCATAGTCTTTAACACCTTGCACGGTTCTTTCATGATTATTCTGCTTTTTACAGCTGTAAATGGTATATGGTTGATTGGATTGAGTGGTCATTTAGCAGCCTGTAACTATGATAACCTTTCTGAGTAGATAGTGTCATTTACCACCACCTTGTGTTGTGGGATTATTGTGATTTCCCATGAAACACATAATTTCCGCTGTTACTGTACTTAACCGCTATGTTTTCTCAAATACATTCTGTCTGTAGCATCAGAATGGAACAGGAAATGGAAACACATGTGTTGATCATTTTGTTGTGTGGTTTATTTGAAGGAAACACAATGCTGTCTAAATTAACAGAATTTTAATTAACAGAACAGAATGAACAGAATTTTGAGGACTATTATAAATTAAGCTGTGGTAAATCTAAATCATAATTGGTCCTCTGAGAAAGCCTGTTTGACACAAAAGAAAGTTGTCTCTCATCCTTTTTTCCATCAAAAATACGTCCTATAATATGTGGTTATATTAACTTGCCTAGATCATCCTGAGTTTATAAAAATGTTAATGTGGTGTATTGGATATTATAGAAAGCCATTGCATGACCTTTGGAACAACAGTTGGTCCCTCAAATGCAACTGTGATACTTGGGATTTGTCACCTCCATACAGGCCTTTCCACCCATTATGGACGGGAACCCCTTTTGGTGTTTTAAGCATTATGTTACTTTAGCTATTGAAAAATAGCAGATCTACAAGCTCATAGCGCGGCACCGAGTGCCGCGCTATGAACTTGTAGGTCTGCTATTTTTGAAAAAATCGTGAAAATGCAGCACAAATCTTTGAATATATATATTCTTTCACAGCGAATGTTTTTAACTCAACTCTTTCCTTCTGAGAGGTTCCTGGAATAACATATTTTCAGATGGGGGTCGACGGGCCAAATACAGGTGATTCTGGGGCTCCTTCACATGAAAATGGTTGAGCGCCACTGACACAGAAACATAGGGTTTTCAGAAAACTGAGAACTTAGAAGACTTCAGGTGGAAATGGGTTGTAACTTGTTAACCTGTATGTCTGTGTGTTTCCTCAGCAAATGGAAATGCCCAGCACTGAAGTGAATGGGTGAGTAAACCATGGCATCTACAGTCTACTCCCACATTGAGGTTAATGCTAATCGTGATAGGGGTTATTATCTGACACACACCTAACATGTTAGCATTATCCTCACTCTGGGAGACAACACAGCTATACAGCCTACAGAACAACGCTCTGGGAGACAACACGGCTATACAGCCTACAGAACAACACGTGCAACTGGACGAAATGATCAACTGCAATTATTTCAATTCTTTCTTGATTAGGTTTCTGTTAACACTGAAATAAACAAATGGCAACTTTGAATTGCATCCATGGAAAACCACAAGTATAATTTGTATCAATATAGGAGTTATGTGGGGTCATTTTGATGCCAATATTATTTTGTATTCGTTAGAAAATGTGAGCACCTGTAATGGAGAGTTGCTGTGGATCGCAAGGACGATTATATTTGCCTTGTAGAAATGTAAAACTAACTGTCGAACAATGGAGGGAGAGATTAAAAAGCATTATGTAAATGATTGAAAGCATGCAGGCAGCCAACCTGGAAATCAAGCCGTGCATATCCACGGATATCCCAAGCCGTGCACATGTGCATGCCTATTCCCACTATATAGGCTGAGGAAGAAATGCCACTTGACAGTTTTCAAATCAGCCTCATGGTGGCGCTACAACAGGCCAAGTTGCATCTCTCTCTCTCACACACACACACACACAAACCCAAACAAACAAACATGTTTAAATTACTCCTAAACTTTTTGCCAAACATCACACATTCTCCTATCCTCCTGGTGGAGACCTGTGCCCAGAAGGGCACTTTTTCTAGTTAATTTCTGCATCTCTTAGGGCCCATTTAACCATATAATGCATTTGGATGGCAAAAATGGCAGATCCTCTCCTCTTCTCTTGTCCCCCCTCCACCCCCCTCCCTCTCACTGTAGTAGGCTATATTTTTCCCTTTTTACCTCCTTGATGATTTCCTTTTTTATTTTTTTGATAGAAGTGTATATTTTCTGTTCTGATTAATTTGAAATGGTGGACCCTGTTAACAATTAATGCGTTATTTTATGGTGTCATCCACAGTTAACCGTTTTTGTGTTCATTGAGTTGTGCTTTTCTGCTTTCGCATAGGCTACAATCAATCAATCAATCAATCAATATAGGCTAAGGCTGGGAATGTAGGCCTACTGGTGGACATGCGTATTAGCTGTCTGCTGTCACGCCACGCAAGACTCAATTGAATTATTAAAGGAGTCTTTATTGCAGCTGCTTTTTGATAATCAAACGACATTCTGACAGCATATTCTGTCAGACGAAAATTACATGCTGTTTAATAATATGCATATAGGCTATTTTCTGGCATAATTATATTCTTGTCTGCCTTCGGCCTATTTGGGGCTGGAATTAATAACAATTTCACCTCTTATTACCTCGTCTCTTATTTAAAAAAAATAATAATAATATATATATATATATATATATATATATTGAACGTTGGAGATTGCGTAGGAGTGTCTGCAGTGCATGCTCTTCCGTTTAAAAAGTGTTACAACAAATAAGTGTTTCGAACCTAAATGCTTGGGTTTAGAAGAGTGTTAAACGAAAAAGAACAACAGTTTTTCCCCGTTGTGGCGGGGGGGGGGGGGGGGGGCAGCGTGGGCGGGCTCCCATGACGATTATAAAAACATTTCGTCTCAGTGGTCTGCACGCACGCGATCCAATGGGAGGACCAGTGAGTCAGCTGGCAACTTTAGCCTCTGCCTGCATGTCTCTGCGGAGGAGAGTAGTCTGGAGTCTGGATGTGATGCGAGGTTAGCCTACTCCGGTTTGTCTCCTCAGTTACGTTCATCATCACATCCATGGTTTTCCTGCCAATCCTCCAATAATGAACGAGAAGGAGGAAATGTTCATCCTCCATCGGCAACAAAGAAGCTCGCAACTTTGACATTAATTTACTCAACTATATACGCACGCATCTGGAAAGTTCGAAAAGATGGAGCTGCAAAATAATTCGCTTAACTAGTAGTAAATGTCAATGATATTTAATCATATGCGGTCCATGTGATGGGGAGAGTTACATGGTGTTGCCACTCTGTTGTTTTGCTGTCCATCCTTTGCTCGTGCCGTGCTGCTATCCTGGAGTCCATCTACTGGAACAGCTCAAATACAAGGTAGGACTGTCACTATTTATTGATTTAAAAACGTTTTTGAATGTCTGATGTGTCATCATCACGCACTCCAAATTAAAATTAAAATCTATATGAGGCCCTCACTCTTTGCAACAAGACAATAATTAAGAATATATAGGTTATATGTTTGGTTTGATTTGATATTTGCACACATGTATTAATGAGAATTAACCCTCCTAAAATTACATGACCTAATAGCATATTTACAGGCCATATATTACAGGTCTACTATAACACAATGTGGTTCCTTATTCTGTGATATCCTGAATGTATTAGGCCAAAAACATGTTAATCAACATTCTCTTGTATTCCTCTCCCCCCCCCCCCCCCCCCCCCTCTCTCTCTCTCTCTCTCTCTCTCTCACACACGCACACACACACACACACACACAGATTCACTGCACGTCAGGGTCTGGTCCTCTTCCCTCAGATTGGAGACAAGATGGACATTGTCTGCCCCCGTGTCGGGGCTTCAGGGGGGGAGGGGGAGGAGGAGTTCCATCGCATCTACCTGGTGACCCGGGGTCAGATGCAGAGGTGCGTCGTTGACCAGACGGACGCGCCTCTCCTCAGCTGCGATAAGCCTCACAGAGACGTGAAGTTCACCTTCAAGTTCCAGGAGTTCAGCCCCAACCTCTGGGGGTTGGAGTTCCTCAAGGGAAGGGACTATTTTATCACCTGTGAGTTTAATTAATATGCACTCGTGTTTCACAGCTATACAAGTTATAGATTTTCTAACATCCATCTACATTTATTTTGTGTTATGTGTACCTGAATGTGACTGGCAAGACGTAGGAGTGGCCCGGCCAGGAGACAACCCACAGAGCCTATAGTCCCTCCATGTGCCAGAAGTGTATACCTCCCAGCCCTGGCAGAGTAGTTCTGGAGTAGTTCCAACGGATTGTGTGCCCCTATAGTTTTTCCCCGAGTGGGTCTGATCGAGGGTAGCTACTCGGGACTTGATCACTCCCGGCTGGGTCACCTGAGTGAGGGGTATGATGTTGAGAGACCCGAAACCCCGTTGACCTCAGGATACATCACTGAGGATACGCCCCAGGTGCATCCATGCAATGTTTTTTAGTTATAGATTTTCTAATATCCATCTACATTTGTTTTGTGTATACCTGAACGTGCAATATTGTCTTGCTTGCAGCCTACAGTATACACAAGGAAGAGCATTTGAATCTAGGTTATTATTTCTTTTTCCAGCCATCGTCTTTTGTTCCCTCCAGTTTTATTAGTTCAGAGAAGACTGTGACCCTTGCTGTGGGGTCAATGTTGGCTAGCAAGAATCTTAATGCCAAGTGAAGATAAAGAGCAAGTCTTACTGTGTATGGTAAAAAATCCTCCGTGTTCATTTAACTCAGAGAGGGTCCAAATGGAACCAAATGGTGCATTTGTACACTCTTTGAGTTATTGCCAGTCATATACGGTCGGTACCTCGTTCTTTTCTCGACAACACTGCAAATGAGGGCAACCTCGATGTCTCTCCAGGATAAATAAACGAAAGGTTTGAATGAATGTTCTGACAGCACACATCTCATTCTGAGCTAGTGCACGGCAGTGGGATTCACTCTGATGGGGCATTCAGGAGCTTACATGCCCCAAATCACACAAGGCTCTCACAGCATCAGGCAGATTCCATGTGAGCCTAAAGCACAGTGTCACTTGTAGACAGTGAGACATTGTTATGTGACCTAAATGGTTCTAATAAGAGTGTGTGTGTGTGTGTGTGTGTGTGTGTGTGTGTGTGTATATACTGTTGCATTGCATGATGCTGTGAGAGAATTCTTTGCTGGATCATTGAAAGATATTCAGAAGGAAAATGAAATGATCTTGAATGAGTACTGCTTTACAAATTCAATTAATTCTCTCTCTCTCTCTCTCTCTCTCTCCATCAGCCACATCTACAGGCACTTCGCAAGGTCTGGATAATACTAATGGTGGGGTTTGTAGAACCAAATCCATGAAGCTGGTACTAAGAGTGGGCCAGAGTAAGTGTCAGTGCCTGTGTGTGTGTGTGTGTGTGTGTGTGTGTGTGTGTGTGTGTGTGTGTGTGTGTGTGTGTGTGCGCGAGAGAAAGAATGATGTATTGTAGAGAGAGAGAGAGAGAGAGAGACATAAAACAAGTCAAATAAGAGATTATTCTGTTAATTTGGGTGTTCGTCCCAATGGAAGGGAAACCTTTGTAAGTCCTGTGGGGGGAAATGCAGTTTCAGCCTCACCGACCCAGCTGATGGCTGCTCATGTCATGGTCCTGATGAGCATTCAGGTTTGGGGGCATATTATAGGGGACGCTTCACGACACAACCTCTCTCTACTCACTAAAGCTACGCCCGGCCTCATAGTGGCTCTTTCTGAAAGCAAGCCGGCAGCGGAATAGAAATTGTTCATCTGAGCTAAAGTATCACATTAGAATTGGGTGGTCTGGTCTGGTGTCCTGCTATAGTTTCATTCTTAATATTGACTGTAGCTGAGCAGCCATAGCCAAGGAGGGAATCATCCTCATGTATGTAGAGAGGCTATTCTTTTGTCAAATATGTTTTTATTGAACAGATAAATTATTACAAAAATGATACTTTTATATGAAACAAAATGAAAGAAAATAAAAAAAGACAAAAAGATAAAGACATCCCTTAACCCTCCCACCCATACTGCTCAGTGACACTGCATACTATATAATAAGATGATAGAAAGCTCATGGAAAACATCTGAAAAGAAAATGGCGTACAGTCAACCATATCAATGGTATCCTGTCTATTAATCGTTTCTACTCAGGTAATGGACAAGGGGCAGCCAAACCTTATCAAACTGTCTCTCCCTGTTTCTCAGGAAATACCTTATTCTCTCAAGATGAAGTGTACTAGTCATTTCATTTAACCAGTGCTTAGAGAGGCTATTCGTATGAATTATCTCAGATCCATAATTCAAATTGTTGGCAGTTTAAGACCATCACTTTAATATAGCATTATTTAAATATTCTTGTGTATTCACAATTTGATCTAGATGCCAACGTGTATAGAAATACAAATCCGTGATGTCGTGAGTAAGCCCACTAACAATGGGGCTGTGGTAGTGGAATAGGATAGATATTGCATGGAGCCCTGTTGTTGCACACCACAGGTATACAAGAAAGACGTTCTTTATTGAGAATTCTGACAACGTTTCGATTATAAAGAAGGGTTTTTCTTGTACCAATATCTACTGAAGTGTCTTTATCCCAGCACCCAGCCTGTCCATGTGCCTATTCTACGTCCGCTCAAAGTGGAATAGGAGGACATCTATAGTGGGATGGTGTGAATTAACATTATGACTAACATTTAGTTGTTATTATAATCTTGGCTGTGCTACTGCTGAATGAGAGTGAAACAGGCTGGCTGACGAGGCTAGTTCTGATGTGACCATCCCACCACTAATCATCCTGTCCTTATTTCCAGGTTCTTCTGATCCACCCTCAGAGCCTCAGGAGTCTCCCACCAGATACCCTCCCAAACAGCCAAAGGTCAAAGAATCCCCCACAAGAACACAGGATGGGAAAAGCAATAAAGGTACAGCATGTAAAGGAGAAAGAACAATCAGAATGCATAGGTTTTAGTGCCTGTGCACTTGCTATTTGAGGACAACTGTAATTTTACAATTAGTGGGTTTGACACTCAATTACATCTATGAAATATAATATTTTTAGGTCATGATATGACATCAAGTCATTGTCAGCAAGCTATTGTCAGCAAGCTACACTGTTGTGATGTGGTGTTGAACCTAACGCAGGGTAAACTCACCACATTGTGAGCTTTTTATGGCGAATAGCGAAAATATGGTTAGGAAAATAAGCTAACAATGTGTTGGAATTGGATACGTTGACCTTATATTTCAGCAAATACTCAGTATACTTTTGAAAGATTTATTGAAATTATTTGAATATTATGGGAATGTTATAATAAATAGCATGATCTCGTTGTCTGCATGTTGTCACTCACAGGGGAAGACGCCTCTGTCCCCCCCAGTGATGGGACTGGACCAGGGTTATTCATAGGGATCATCTCTGGCGGTATAGTGTTGGTTCTGGTCATCATAGTTCTGTTGTTTATGTTGTGGCGGTGCCACCAGCGGCGCTGTGTCCCTGAGGTCCAACAGTCTGCCTCCATGTCCCTCAACACGATGGCCGGGCCAAAGCGGGACAGTGTCACCAGTACCATCGGCTCGGACCGCACCTTCCCACCCCGGGTGTCTGGCAGCATGTTCTGTCGTCATTACGAACCTGTGAACACTGACTATGGGCCCCCTGTCTACATAGTTCAGGAGATACCGACACAGAGTCCTACAAACATCTACTACAAGGTTTAAATGGCGCTGTTTCCCATGTGTCATGGTCTTTATATAGTCACAATGTTCTCGTTGTTAAATATATCCTCGCACCAGCCTACATGCAAATTATTAATTTTACATTAGGCTGGTGGAGATTTTCCAGTACCTCTCAATACACAGAATACATTGTGATGTCTCATGTCACTGTCAGATATTTGCATGATACAATTAAGGTTTATATTTATTTACTTTGTGAGAGTGAGTGACTTCACTGACTTACTGACTGATAAGTCAGTACTCTAAGTCAGTCAGAAGATTTTATTTATGAAATAAGCTGCTATATGGCAGCTGCACTTACAATTTTGTACAGAGAATATGTTTTCTTTTTATAAATGTATCCTTTAAAGTTATTTCTCTGTGAGAGAGAAGGGTTCTTCTCTATTACAGTGGTTCCCAAACTTTTTAGCTCGAGACCCAAAAGAGAAATTAAACGTTCGCCCGGGACCCCAAAATATGAGAATATGTTTCATGCTCTCTTCTTCATCCACGTCATGTTTGTCAGCTTCATGAGCTGTCTCGACCACCAGGGGGCCACTGCTGTTTCAAATAACAAGTTACAAGAAATGCTTGACTTGGTCTAACTTCTTACATGATATTGAGGAGAAAATACATTTTAAACCTGCAAGTATATCAACTCAAATTATTTGGATTCTTTTGGTTTGTAGTGAACAGACACTCTCAAATCAACTCTTCTTCCTGTGTCCTCCTGTCATAACAAACAGGAGGAGCATATGTTTTGATAGGCTGCTTATTATTACAGATTCAGGTGATATTATCCTACCTGTAGTTACCTCCTCACATCTATCTATAAATGCACCAAGTCTCTGTCTGTCTGTCTGTCTGTCTGTCTGTCTGTCTGTCTGTCTGTCTGTCTGTCTGTCTGTCTGTCTGTCTGTCTGTACGTACATGTGTGTGTAATCCACGTAACTCGTAACTGGGGCAGCGGTGGCCGAACGGTTTGCGGAGCGGTCTTGATATCGGAAGGTCGCTATAGTTCGTATCCCCGGACCGGCACGTTAAAATTACCACCGTTGAAGTGCCCTTGAGCAAGGCATTGAACCTCTACCATGAAATGTTCTATGAGCAGGGCCTGGCTGTAAACAAGTTATTGAGCTTAGTCCAGTTACCCTGCAGGGTAAACATAGTACCTTTCCTTTCCTTAGTCCAGTTAACCTGGGTAAACATAGTACCTTTCCTTTCCTTAGTCCAGTTACCCTGCGTAAACATGGTACCTTTCCTTTCCTTAGTCCAGTTACCCTGGGTAAACACAGTACCTTTCCTTAGTCCAGTTACCCTGGGTAAACATAGTACCTTTCCTTTCCTTAGCCCAGTTACCCTGGGTAAACATAGTACCTTTCCTTTCCTTAGTACCTTTCCTTTCCTTTCCATAACCGTTCGCCCCACTGACTATCAAATTCGACACACGTGTTCCACCCCCCCCCCCCCCCCACAGGGAGTGCAGTGCCCGGTGTCGAGTCGGTCGTACCCACGGTTGTCCAGAACCGACCCAAAAAGGCCTCTGCCCGGGCTCTGGACAGGGCCCCGCCCCCTATACCCACTACCCAGGGTCCAACTCCATATATGGGGCTGGCCTGTTCTGACATCACAACACAGGTACAACGGGTACTCTGACACGGGTACAACGGGTATTGCATAGCCGGGTGGGGCATAGATGGATCTCCAACTTAAGTTCCATCGTTACCGACTCAGTGCTCTCTACAGCCAGGCACCGGTCTATAGTCTTGTCAATTTGTACTACCAGACTACACTCAATTGTGTTTAATTCTACAACCAATCAGAAATTCTTGATCACTGCACTGTGCAATCTATAAAAATAGCTGTGTGAGCATAACAAATCTGATTGACTGTGACTCTGAAAACATTAAAGAACCAATTCATGTGTTTTTCCACCCCCATGCTTGAAGTCCATACTGTGGCTCTTGTGAGATGTTTTTGTGCTGTGTGGAAGCTTCACAGTTGAATGGACCGTGGTAAGGCGAGGTGAGTTCAGTTGACCTTTAGGGTCACGGAGAGACAATGGCTTCTATAGGAAGAACAAAACAGAACCCCCAGGCTCCTGGCCGCGACCCCGTCTTTCCTACCCAGTTTTGCACCAGTGAGAGGGGTAGTGGGAGGGGATGGGCAGTGGGTGGGGGCGGGGCAAGGTGACGGCCCTATAGTGACAGTTAGATGAGTCCTGCATTTCATCATCCGGCCAGCGGTTCACAAACCCTTTTGGCCGTGCTGTTATACCTCCCGACCTAGTTGACGCACCTCCCACATGGAAATATACATGGCATAAGCTATATATAGAGACATATATTTCCTATTTATCCACATATATGAACCTGAATATGGCATATATATGCAGCATATATAGGCTATATTCTGCATATACTTGCCATATATTGGCATCATATGTCCAATACATTTAATATAAAACTATAGCACCACGATTAGCCTTTTCATGTCGCGTTTCACCCCCTAGAAGGCACTCGCGCACCACAAGGGGTGCCACGCACCACAGTTTGGGAACCACATTAGACCATAGAGACCATTTGATGATGATGATGATGATTTTATCCATTTTTATGATTTTATATGCTACTACTGGCTATATTATTTTACTTATATTGACCAATGTAGTATAGGCTAGCCTATATGTAAGGTTTAACCTCGTCAGATAATCCCCACATAGCATAATCTTACGAGAAATTAGAAGTTTCAACACCAAACTACCGTAGTAGGCCTAGTAGTTGTGAATTAAACTGGACATTTGGACTGAATGTTTCCTTTATCCTCGTCATGTTGGGCTTCTGTTTTCACAGAAGTTTGTATTTGTGTTGTTTCATAAACGTAGCTCCGTTCGTTGTGCTTCACGTTCCACTGTCACAGCCGTCTGCCTTCAGTGCCTTGACTTCTGCGTGTGTGTGTGTGTGTGTGTGTGTGTGTGTGTGTGTGTGTGTGTGTGTGTGTGTGTGTGTGTGTGTGTGTGTGTGTGTGTGTGTGTGTGTGTGTGTGTGTGTGTGTGTGTGTGTGTGTGTGTGCGCGCGTGTGCGTGTGCGTGTGCGCGTGTGTGTGCTGACTGCTGCGGGCCCGGTGTGTGTGGGCTATAGCCCCTCCCACCCCTCACTGGTGTGAAACCGGGTAGGAAAAACGGGGTCGCCTCCTGCTCCTGAGGCCCCTGTTGTGGGAGGGGCCTCGCCATGGTAGGACATATAGAGAAATGGGGCAGAAGTATATAGTAGCATCACCGAGGGGATGTTCTGTTCTGTACTATTTTGTGTCCATGGGCTTGACTGCATGTCTCAACCAGCTCCCTAAAATAGTCTTTAAACTTTAAAGTAGGCTATCACACGTTCTCATTGTGTTTTACAGTCCACAGACTTTGTAAAAGCCTAATTCTCGCATAGCATATTATTTCATGTTATGTTTTCTATGAGGAACAAAGTGCCACAAATATTGCAATATTGATTCATTTTCCTAAAACCAAACTGGTGATCACGCTTTCAACATAATAGAGAGTGAGGGGGTGAGGTGACTGAGGAGGTCTCATAAGGACATGCAGCTATAAGCTGTGACCCCATGGGAAGATGTGTGGTCTACAACCTCCCTTGTCCTGTCCACCCACCCCCCACCACACTTCCAGAGGAACTATAGCTTTGTGTGGGGGGTTGGGAGTTACAATGGAAAAGTGAGCTTTCCTACTCAACAGTGAGTGCTGTCCAAGAAGAAAGACCCTAAGCACTGGATATTGCTGTCAATAAACGCATGACATGAACCCTATTATAGCAACCTGAAAATTGTTGAACATTTGGCTAAAAATATCAGATCTACAAGCTCACATTGTGGAATTGTACTAATTGTAATTTTAAAGAGATTTAGGGGGGGGGGAAGTACAGACCCCTTGGGGACCCCGGTCAACAAAGTTTAAGTGTTTAAACTAGGTTGTGTTGTGTTCTCTTATCATTGTTCAAATGCATCACTGACTGGCAAAAGAGCCTCATGCTGCCACCACCTTTGTCTGAAGGCATCCTATAGCAAAATACATCTCAAAGACCAGTTTTTCTTTATTATCCGAATACAAATACAATTATTCTCAATATTATATAAATAAATTACATTATTATATTACTTGCTTGCTTAGTTTACTTACTTACTAACCACAGTAAGTTAATGCTTTTCAGTGGTTTCCTTTTTCAGTTGTATAGCTGATATCCTGCTATACTTAGTTTGATAGTACCCTCTGCTGGCCAGCAAACATACTGTATCTCACTTATGAACAGTTGGTAGCATTCAACAGATTCCAGCCGATGATCTGAGCCATATTATTCATCGCTCATCACAATTATCATTTATGGTTTAACAAACAAGCAGAAATTTGTTTTTTTCTTATGGACATATGGGGCCATTTTTTATTATTATTATTATTATTATTATTTTTAAACATACAGTAAAATACTCTGTGTTAATTTATCCGTTTGTTACTCTGAGATTGTGTTTTTATTTGTACACCAGATTTTAGACTGGAGTTCACACACCTGTAGTACCTTTCAACACATCATTATGCATTATTGAAAACCATGGAAAACTGGATTATGTCCCTTTACACAGACAAGGTCAAAACTGATGTTGAGTGTATCTCTAAAATCATTGAATGAAGTTTTATTTATTTTATTCTCTTTGTTCATCTATCTTAGTTGTAATGAACATGAATTAAACTTCATCCGCTGATTGTACAAATGAGCCCGGACTTGGACTTTTGGAAGTTGAAATCAGTGTTGTCACCTGACCAATGTGGGGAGATGGATGCGTGTGGGTGCAGTTATGTGAGAGGGAGACAAGCAGAGGAAACTGACGTTTTGTGAAGTTAAGTTGAGTCGGCATTATATTGATGATTAAAGCACCACTGTACGGTCAGTCTCCTTTTCAGCAGGACACAATTAGTTGGCACAAAAATGGTAATTAACTCAGGGATTAATTTAACCGCTTGAGCTTGTAGGTCTTTTTAACATTACTTTTTTAAAATGTGTGATGATTTTATGATCATGCACAAATCATGGCCAGAGTGAAAGTGATGAACTCTAACAATATCTAACCATGACTATATTTATAAATGGATACATTTACACTGATGATTTGGTACATTGCTGTTTCAACAATGAGTTTGGATTTGTATTCGATGTCCAATGTGCTATACTGGGCAGTATTACAGATTGGTCATTTTATGGGCTAATCTCTCAGCATAAAACTATCACTGCTGTCATTATTACCATATGGAAATCACATGTGGTGTTTCATTTTCTTATTCCACCATCTATACAGTATGTGCCCGCAATTTCAGACCCACTGGATGAAGATATTGTAATAATGTGAAAATGGCATGAAATGAGCTTCATTTTATCAAATGACTGTCAAGATCTTTAAAACCCTGCAGCGTACTACTTACCTTGAACAAAGTAGTGACACATGCAATGAACCCAAAAGAGCATATCTGAATGCTCCTGCCAAACATGATCTGAGGCATATTCTCCAGTTGGAGTATTTACCGTAATCTAAATGACGCAAAAAAGTTCGCCCGTTTATTTTGTAGATACTGTACACATTTCAATAACTGGCAAGCAATGCACACGTGTGACATGTGAACAGTAATCAGTGACAGTGGAGAGCCTCATTTATTTTGCAATGGAGTTTCATATACTGTATATGCACATGCATTTAAATGAATATACATTTAGTTATATACATATTCCAATGTCAAATATTTCAGTCATTGTAACTTTTCAATCATTTTGAATGAACTAAATGTTCCGATGAAGCAATGAAACCACAGGCTTTAGTCTTTAGAACAGGTTTGGGTTGAGAATGAAAGTCCCAGTGCTCCACTGCAGGTTAATATCACATCATGCATTTTGAAGATATCATCTACATTGCTTCCACCTCACAGTCAGTTTGCAGTTTCTCACACATATCAACGAAATATAGACGAATTATATAATTACGTACATTTATATGTCAAAACAACATTCTTTCTCACAAACACATTGCAGTGCAGTTATTCATAGTTATTCATAGTTCAAAGTAGGCCTACTGAAAACAGCATGAAAATGAACAATGACAAAGTTAATGGGGAAATGGATTGGAATTAAATGACATTTGGTTGAACACCGGCCTTTTTAGTGGCAATCATTTTGAATGTTTATCTGATTATTATATCAAGTCAACTTTGGTTTTTAGATTGTATCTTTGCACGATGCAGAGTGTTTAACAGTGGTGTGAAGGAACTAAGTACATCACAATTTAAGTACTGTACTTAAGTAAGTAAGTTTGAGGTATTTCTGCTTTACTCGAGTAGCCTATACTTCCATTTTCCAATACTTTTATTTCTACTCCACTACATCTGAGTCAATTTGAAAACATTCGTTGCTATAGTTACTTTGTAGAGTTTGATTATTATCATAGAACATACAATAATAACCGATTCAGCCCTATAAATACATGTCAGCCATTTGAACATAGCCAATCGGATCTACAAGCTCACAATGTGTCACATCATGACACCTGAGTGAGCTATTAGATCTGCTATTTTCAAAAGATGTTTTATACATTTGAAAACTTGAAATGAGACATCCTGCACAATGAGTATACTTTTACTTTTGGTATACTTTACACGTACATTTCAATCTGAGAACCCATGGTCAAAAATAGAGGAAAAACAGCACCCTCTTGTCCTTGAATTTGACAGTCTGTCTCCAGAGACTTATAAGCACATTTTGATGCCAATACTTTTGTACTTTCACTCAATAATTTAACGTAAGTAAAGTTTTGTAAGTAAAAAAAAAAATGTAGTACTTTTTTCACCACGGGTGTTCAATACTTTAACTAAGGATATGCATTGCTTGCATGTGCATGTAAATGCGCTAAAAAATACACCTGAAAAACAATTGTTATGCCTGCCAAATACCTGTAGGATACAAATGTGTGTGTGTGTTGTGTGTATATATATATATATATCAAAAAGAAAAACCTTCTCCTGCACACTCCAGGGAACAGAGACGGACAACTTTACTGCATCAACTTATTTATTAGCACATTATAAATAATAATTATTATAATAATAATTATTTTATATATATATATATATATATATATATATATATATAATTATTTTACACACAAAATATACAGGTATATATATACACACACACACACACACACACACACACACACACACACACACACACACACACACACACACACACAAGTGATCTTTTCCCCCCTCTTCTATGTATCTTCTGGTCATGGATTGGCTCTCTCTCTGGGCCGTGCGCGGTGCCTGGCAGACAGACAGACAGACGTCCAGACAGACAGACAGGCAGGCAGGCAGCAGGGAGAGAGAGGGGTCGGATCGGAAGTACCGTAGTTTCTATATGCTAATCGCGGAGAGGAGTTGGGGGTTGTAGCTACATATTTACGTTCAGTGGGAGCCGCCCTTCATTCACCCACATGGTTACCAACTGCTCGTGTTCGCGCCACTTTCGTAATCCCTCCAGTAATTTTGCAAAAATATAGCGCTAGTCTTCGTTTAATACGAGATCGCCTCGGATTTTATTTTTCCCTTTTTATCCGTCGGTTGAAAAAAGTTTAGAGAACAGTTGGGTATATTTGTGTGTTTGTCGCCTGGTAGAGAGTCCATGGCCAGCCCCATGCAAGTGAGCGAAGATGGTGGATTTCACTGGGTGAGTGTCTACTGAGCGCATGTTTATCGGCAAAGGAAGTCGATTTGTTGTGATATTTCTCTATTGTGTTAATGTAGTAAATTGCATGCGTTTGATCCGTGTTCCGCTTCTCCGTCATCGTGTTTGTTGTTATCATCCCGTAAACAATTTGATCCTTAACATAAAACGATAAGATAGGCTGACGATAATAAAAAAGCGAGTGTAACGTGAGGCGCATGGCAGCCCCCTCTGGTCCGTCCACCATTGAAGCGAATGAGGGAGATTTGAAACGCTTCTTTCTCTCTCGCTCCGCCGCTCCGGTGAACTCCACTCGGAACAAACCCCCGGCCTGTAATTAATGGTCACGTTCGCGTGCATCCGATCGTGGGTAAATACGGGAGAAGTAAGTTGTTGTTGTGTTTTAAATCCGCTGCTGTACTTTCGAGTGCATTGGTGTGTGAGTTAAAGTGCCCCCCCCAGAACAAAGCAGCAGCACATGGGGCAGCTGTAGGCCGCGCGCTTCTTTAGCTGTTTGAGGCTAGTTAAGCACTTAAGTTATTATAATAACCGTCGTTGCATGTTAACGGTGCGAAAATGTCGTGTTTTCACGTGGTGGAAGGTGCGCGGACGCGTCTCGCGTCGACACCGTGATTGTGTTGATAACTCTTAGATTTTTGTCAAGCGAAAGAGGCTCGTGCGACGAAGTATAACAAATTAGCCCATTAGCTTAGCTAGCCCCCGATAACTTGTGGCTGTTATTCAGTGATGCTAACTGCTTTGGTAGAACGTAAAACACATGGTCGGTCCGGGTGTCGAGCTCACCCTTTTGGGGACGAATCAACCAGTACAATAAACTTAACAAGACAACTTCCACCGTGTTGGCCGCCGTGACCAAATGCACCTTTTGTCTTGCAGTAGTACTGTAGTTAGTTTGTTGTGGCTTTGGTTAACGTGAAATCGCTCCACAGCTCGGTGGCTAACAAACACGCTACCGTGTAAACGTGCTAGCCATCAAGCTATGTTGGCTAGCCTGTTAGCCCAACAAGTTAGCAAGCTCGTTGCCGCACTAGGAGGCAACATGCGCCGGGATCCCACCACACCATTGCCTTGGTTCAGGTTGACTAGTTTGGGTAGTGCTTATAACGAGAAAAGCGCTGGCCATTAAGACGTTTCCCCCTCACAAAGTTGATAATAATAATAGCTCGAATAGCTTTAGCTCAGTTAGCGAGCAGCCCGACCAGCGCAGCCTGCTGCTGCTGCTGAAACGCTCCCAACAAGAAGCCCCAGTGTTCATTACATGGATGATGACACCGCTGCGGATTCACAACACAGTTTGTGTGTAAGGCACATTACTCGTATGTTTATTTTATTTAACACGCAACACCCAATTCGAGTTTCAGTTGAGTGGTTTGTTTAATAGCGATTTATGCTAAAGGTTGGCGCACATCGAGGCGCCATGTTAAAAGACGATGGGGGAGGGGTGAACAACATTTCGGCCCAGTGTGCCGTTCTGCGCCTGCGCACTGGTGCTGCGGGGAACGCGGGCCACAAGCTGCGCAACTCATTCATGTTTTTTTCTTCTGAGTGACCTCGTGCTATTTGAATAATTAAACATTCTATTCGTTTTTACGTCGATTTAATTTCACATTTATATGATGATTTCATGTGCTTTAGTGAAAGTCTGACGTGTACAATATACTATTTACAAGAGAGCAACTAGTTGGAAAATAAATCATGTACAACTGAAATATGACTATTTCAAACGAAATACAGGTCACTTATGTACGTGTGTAATGCGTTTCTTTTTTTTTATTGGGTTGCAGGATACTCAAGACAGAAGAAGAAATCTGGACAAGACAACAACGGCATCATGGAATTCATAAAAGCTGTATTTGTTTTATTAAGAGTGTATCTTTCTCATGGTTGTTGTTGTTGTGACTGTTATGAATGTTATGGATGCTATAAGTCTTGGTATTGTCAAAGTGCTTACAGTGCAGGTAGTACTATGTCATAACCTACTGCAGTGAAGGCACTTCTAGCAATACCCCGACAATGATTTGCAGCTCTCTGGGACGTTCCGCCTTTCTCATTTGAAGTAACTGTCTTTGTGCTAAGGTGCATCTAGTGCAGATAGTGAAATAGACTAGCACCTACTGCCCTAAGTGCTCCTTCTGGCATAAGGGGCTGTGATATTCGCGACCTGATCAGAATTGGTACTAATTTGGCATAAATTCTTGCAGTTCTCTGCTAGTTTTGCATAGTTGCACTACAAGAATAGATGAGTTGTGCAAATCTATGCAAAACTGATGGTGGCCTGCTTGCTCTCCACCAGTAAGAGATTTTTTTTGGGGGGGGGATGGCTGGGTGTCCCATGTGCACCCCTGATTCTGTAGTTTTTAAAAATTATTCCATATTTCCCTGCATTTAAAACCATGATTCTTAGAATGTGCTCTACCTGGTGACGGCCTCAAGTTTCAGCAGTGCTAAAGTGCTTATAGTGCAGGTAGTGTTTTTCTCCCATCTACTGCAATGTAAGCACTTGAAGTACTTCTAACTAAGTGCACCTTTTTGTCTAGGTTGGTGGGCTAACCAACCAAAAAGAAGAAAACGAGTGAATAATGGCGAGTGGCCTCATTGTTCCCTGGTCAGTTTTGCTGGTTTGCAGTCCGCTTTATAACTGATGCTGTGCAAATCCATGCAAAACTGACTAAGGTAATGACTTTCTCACTCGAGGAGCTGTGGTGTGTATACAGTTTTGATTTGGAAAGATGTTTTATTTATATATATTTTTTGGAGTAGTACATACTTGTGAGTGGATATCTGATGCCTAGTGGTCCAAGTACATACTTGTGGGAGTGGATATCTGATGCCTAGTGGTCCCATCCTACACAGGTAGGGATGAGTAGCAATGCTGTGTACCAGGAGGTATTGCACTTGTCCCGGCCTGTGCAGGAGAGGGGAGATGAAGCTGCAACTTGAAAAAAAAAAGCTAAAACACGAGGTTTATACTTTGCTTTGTTGTGACAGTTGTTGCTGTTGATGTGTTGTTGTGAAATGTTGGAATTTCAATGTGAAACTACTTTAATCTTGGGAGTTTAAAAATTGTATTAAAATTTAAAACTACATTTTCTTCTGGAAGTGATCATTTATGAACCAGTTTGTGCATACATGGATGTTTTATATATGTATTTTATTATACAAATATATACAATACAATACTTTTTTTTTTTTTTTTTTAACTTGTGTATATTTTAAAATTACATTGGATGTGACTAAAGGTCTGAGAAATAACGTTGGATCCGGTGTCGCTGCATCCAGTGAAATGTTGCTGTATTGGAAGGACTACTAGATCTTCAAAATGTGACTTCTACTGCAGTGAAGACATTTCATTTCAGGCATAACTTCAGCAAAGTTGCTAGAAATTGATATTTTTTTCTGACTGATCTACCTTAGAAGTTGCTTTGATTATTGATGTTGTGTTCCCCGAGGAGAATTGGGTTGTTGCAGTCACAAAATGGACAAGGACAAACCGAAATTAAATGCAGGCCAGTGCAGTTTGATTGTCAATGTGAATGTGCACTGACACCGCATACTAAGAAACGGATCGTTTATACTACACGGATGCGCATGGCATTCGTTTGAAATACTGCATGTATCGGTCCCAGGATTACTTATCTGTGAAAAGAAGTACCCAGGCTTTTATTTTTGTTCGGGTTTGGCTGTAGTAACTAATGCATCGTTCAGTGGTACAAGTTGAATGTTTGGTAGCAAATTATTACATGTATAGGCAGACTGATCATTGATTTATTGAAATATGTATTAACAGTTTGCAGAATTGCAGTACAATTCAAGCACAACTCGATACAAAGACTTAACTGTGAGTGGAGGACCCAATAAAGCATTACACTTGTTTACAAAAGGGTCCACTCCACATCCAACTCGGACTCCTTACAAGTCGTAGGCCTAAGTATTTAAATTATATTAAATGTGGTTAATTTCGGTTACTTTATCCAAGACGTGTGAATTTGCTGTACAAACCTCTAAGCAAGAGTGGGCTACAAAATTAATAGATTAAAACTTTTAGATGAATTTGCTGTTCTGTGGCTATACATTACATTTGTAAGGGGAGTAAAACGGACCGTTTCTATTTCAAATGAAAGCTTTAACTGGGTATGTAGGCCTAGATACCACCACATGGCCACAAAATATATGGGGCATTTATTTGGGACAATTCTGTTTAGTTAGATTACGGCTTCAGTGTAGTAACTATGGGCCAAAGACATTCAATTTTGTCTCCTTCCATATTAAACATGCATTACAGCATAGTCTATGGTTATGCCTTGATGTATTGTAGCCATTTTATTATTTATTGATTATATTTTTCTGCTATACCCCCCCCCCCAAAAAAAAAACAAACAACACATGGAGTCTGGACACAGGGACCACAATGGAAATACGCCGTTTTTTTGTCTTGTGTTTTATCCTTTTGGCAAAAAAGGACACATTTGTCCGTGTATCGCATTTTCTGTCAATACAAATTATAAGCGTATGATGTGACACCTGAAGCGCGCACTCACTGATTCATCCACTAGATGGCGCTATGGTGCCGCAGGCCAAGGAGACGAGGGTATTATTCACTATTCCAAAAGCCCACAGGTATGGACTAGAACCGCCTCAGAGTCACAGCTGAGCTCGACTGGACCAATTTATTTGGAGAGCATGTCTGACGCCGCACGAACTTTTCATATGACTGAAATGCAGAGATAGCATACTGAAGAGTGAAGAATCTGGGATTCTTTCTTTAAACCACTACTAGCCTATATGGCGATCTGTGAAATCGGAAATATGGGACTCACCTGATGAGTAGCCTTACACGCTAAAGGAAATCATTATGGTTTGAAAGAGCTTCATCGTCTCAAAACCTATACACATTTTTTTTGTGTGTAAACCGGGATTTTTATAATGGGGTTGCAAGAGTTGAACTACATTTTGTTCCTGGCTTGTTGTTGTTGTTGCACCGGATTAAGTTTTGGAAACCCGACCAGCTGCGACGAAGTGCGCAAAGTTTTCCAGCTCAGGCAAATAGGACCGATTAAATTATTGCCTTTAAACCCAAAATCAGGTATGGTGGATTGAATTGCAAAAGTGCACCTTAGCGGCACACTCGATGTGTTCGGCTAGGCTACTGTGATTTTTGATCCTATATTTTCCTGCTGCTAGCGAGGAGTTTCTTTGAGTAGATTGAAGAGTTACCTCTTATCTGTATAATATAAATAACAATTTTGAAACCCATAGGGCTATAATTTATATAAACCTTATTTACAGACATTATAGGTCCAAAATACAACATATCCCCAATGCTTAATTCTGCCTTGCATTGCATAATTAAGTATTAGGGCTATGAACCAGAGCTAGAATTTGCTTTACTATATTTTAAATAGCTCACATTTTGAATATGCTGTAGCCTATACTCCTTTTTATGGAATGGAAATGGAAGTCTGAAAGTTTGCATTTCAAAGTTCGAACCTTTCATATGGCACTGAGCGACTGATTTAGCTTGAAGGTGGATGTTGTCTTTTTCTGTCTTCATCCAGTGTAGTCTCTACATGTTTTGATGAATTTAACAAGGTGGACCCTCCTGTAAACAAGTGTAATGCTTTATTGGGTCGTCCACTCACAGTTAACAGTCTTTGTATTGAGTTGTGCTAGTGGAAATCCCCTACTGTAATTCTGCAAACTGTTAATAAATATTTCAATCGATCAGTCAAATGTCATCACCATGTGCCAACATCCCTTCAAGGCTGCATATATGATTGACATTTCCATTCACCCATAACAGCTCAAATCAAATCTAACAGTGAACAGTCTAGAATCAGTATAAAGGCAAAAACTGTAGACCATCATATAGTTTCTACAGTTACACTGACAGACAGTTGATATCTACATGTGGTGGGTGAGTGAGTTGAGGTGAACAACTCTCTAGTGCTTTGGAAGCAGAGGATAAGTGGCTTGTACAGGAATAATCTTGTGTGAAATGAATCATTATTACACTTGCTGTTCATTCCACATAAAAATACACCACATAGGCTACTAATGCTTAAACCTTTTGTATTGAATGGGTGTTTTCTCATTCTGTAGTATTACTATTGTTTTTCCCCAGAGAAGGATGAGTGAAAAACAAGCTTTAATTGGCAAGTGTCCATTGCCAATGACGACTTTAAATAAAGTCTGGACTTTTTGGGAATATCTGGTTGATATGTGGTCGCCGGCTGCTGTCTAGCCTCTTCTCTTGGAAAGAAAAAGCCATGCTGTAAAATATGCTGACTGCCAAACACAAGCCACTCCATTTTTACTTCATCACCCTTCCTCCGGCTGCTGTGGGGAAACATAACTGACGGACTGAAAAGCCTCAAATGCCTCTAAAACCTCTAAATATCCCCTTGCACAGTCAGGCCATCATCATCACTCCGTCTCCCGTCCCAACATTCTCTACACGAAGTTACTTCATGTCTGGTGTCTGGGATTTAAATCTGGACGCTGTTACTTGTGGCGGTTTCCAAGTTGTTGGAAAGGTGCTAGTCAGTGGGATCTCATTGTTTCAGATATTCTGTTGTATTCTTATTTCTTCCCACTTTAGTTTAGACAGTTTTTGGTTTAGACTATAGTCATTGGTTAGACCAGTCATTAGTACGTCCTACAACTACAACCTATCTCAAACCCTCTCCCTAAACCTAACCTCCCACGGGGCAGCACACCTAAACCTAACCGTAACCCATGTCTAACCAATGACTAGTCTAAACTAAGTATGCACCCCCAAGGTATGGCCTCCAGTGCAAACACAGGATATGAACCTGTGTCTTCTAGACTAGTCTAGTCTATAGGCAGTTCCTCTGCAACTGTACTACCCTGCTCTGGTGTTTACAGGCTGCCTTCCACTGGTTGTGACCTAAGAATCGCACTTGTGGCATGCGTGCGTGTGTATGTGTGTGTGCATGCTTGTGTCAAGCCCTGCTTGTGTCAAGGCCTGTGTGTGTTTTTAGGCTGCTCAACAGTAACAGTTTAGTTCACTGGGGCAGCAGTGGCCGAACGGTTTGCGGAGCGGTCTTGATACCGGAAGGTCGCTAGTTCGTATCCCTGAAGTGCCCTTTATGGACAAGGCATTGAACCCCTACCATGAAATGTTCTATGAGCAGGGCCTGGCTGTAAACAAGTTCTTGAGCTTAGTCCAGTTACCCTATGGTAAACATAGTATCTTTCCTTTCCTTACCCAGCGGTATTGCAGCTGTTCATACTCCAAACATACATAGATCCCTCTTTCCCTCTTTCTGCTTAAATCATAGTAGTTGTTTACTTATGTTTAAGGCCCTAAAACATGTCAAGAACTAGGCCTACTATATGATCACCCTAAACTTTAGGGTGACCATCTTAAAATGCAACAATCTCCAACAGAGAGAGAGAGAGACCCAGTTTTCTGCCACTAGACTGAACACGTTACTCCAAAATGCCCTGAATCCTCTTGATTTCATTGTGCCAGAAAAGCTGCAACGCAAACCCCACAGGCAGCGCATCATTACCCAACCTCCACGTGTTTGACCGTGGAGGTTTTATTGGTATGGGTGATATTTCCTATGAACACGCATCAACCTGGTCTTTTTTTTTGTAAATATAGCACCGATCATCACAATCATCTGTCCACAGAAGGATTTAGCTGTCTGTCGTTCTGTTGGTCTTTGTAGCAACAGGGGTTTCCTGTGCTGTCAATCATAACGGCGTAAGCCTTGATTCAATATGAGGTGAAAGGTGTGTGATAAAATCCTCTATCATTTTGAAAGCTATATATGGAGCTTGCTATTCGTTAACCCATTTTTCTGCAAAATGACAGTTTTCTGAAAAACCCATGTTTCTATATGTCAGTGGTGCTCATTATTTCATCTCAAGGACCCCCAGAATTATATGTATTTGGCCGCCGACCCCCATCTGAAAATATGTTGTTGCAGGGACCCCCCCCCCCAGAAGCAAAGATTTGAGTTAAGAACTCGCTCTGTAACGATATATATATATATATTCAAAGATTTCAATGACATTTTCACGATTTTTCCAAAATAGTAGACGTACAAGTTTGTAGATCTGCTATTTTTCAATATCTAAAGCATAACATAATGCTTAAAACACCAAAAGGGGTTCTCGCCCCAAATAAACCAGCTGTCAATAGGGTCTTAAATTCGTAGTTTTTTTTACCGTGTCTTAGCAGGTTTACTTCACATGCAAATAAATGTTACTGAACTGATGATGAAGCTGGAATGCTTGTTGTAGTATTAACATAAACAAAACTTTTGTTTCCTTCACCAATGGTTGGGCACTACTAATAATGTTGGACCACTGAGTCAGAACGACCCTGAGGCAAATAATTATAATAAACCGCATCCTGTTTAGGTGAAAACACAACAGCTAGGCCATATGTAGGCCTACTAGTCTGTCACCATGAGAGAAAACGGTCTTTGATATTGACATGGGAACAGTATCTGGGGAGAGTTTAGGTTAAAAAAAAGCAAGACCTGTGTTGCTTTCATGTTTCCTTATCTAGAAGAGTTGGAATTCCTCAACATGTGCCATCACCAGCTCCGTTCTCATTGAACCTCGCGTAGAGCTGATAATGTCTTTGGCAGCAGTTCTTTACACTTTGCCTCAGCATGTCTTGAGGAGGAGTATTTTCAAACTTTTTGCATCCCCCTTTTAAGATGTTTTGATCGTCCCCTATGTGTGCAGATTGCTTACATTTCTGTGCAGTGCAAAAAAATCCGAAACATCACTTTGGTGAGGCGATAACGTTTTGGTTTTGATATCCTCTCAAATCTGTCTGTTTTTAGAGTTTCAGCACCTGCACGACTTGTTCAGACTTGTGCAATACTAAAAGCTTATGGGTATACCCAGTCCACTGCAGTCCCAGTTTCAGTTAGTTTATATTTATATTTTATTTTATTTCCAATGTCACCGCTCTACAGAGTATACATTGTGCATAACTTTGTATAGAGCACATTCAGCAATGGGAAATACATAGACACATATTCTCTGTCTCTGCCATACAATGAAATCATCATTGTTCATTTAATTCCAGATAGACCCATAAGGACCCTAAGGGTCCATTTGGTGCACTTTGTACACGGATAAATTAATGGGCTTCTACTGTTCAAAAATCCCAAAGCTATTCAATCAAAATATTCTATTCTATGCATGACTCAATGGATTTGATTACCAATACAGACATTTACTCCATTTTGATGAATTGATCAAGGTGGACCCTCTTGTAAACGAGTGTAATGCTTAATTGGGTCGTCCACTCACAGTTAACAGTCTTTGTATTGAGTTTGTGCTTGAATTATACTGTAATTCTGCAAACTGTTAATAAATATTTCAATCTCCTTTTGCAGCCTATTTAAACGGCCATGATGTTAATTGTTAATGTCAATTTGAACGTTCAACATTTATAATCAATATGTTTTCCCATATAGTTTATCAGACACATTCTTTGCCAAATTTGTTTTATATATATATTTTATATAATAACAGCTGGAACTTGCCATATACTGTGTCAATCTCATAACATGAGTGATTCTACCTTTCAGGGTCAGACCTGCAGGTGTGCATGTCCAAGAACCTGACCTGCTGCACTAAGAAGATGGAGGAGAGGTACCAGGTGGCCGCCAGACGAGACCTGCAGAACGTTCTGCAGACCTCCAGCTCCAGCCTCAAGTTCCTCATCTCGCGCAACGTGGCTGCGTTCCAAGGTGAGGATTTATCTGTGTGTGTGTGTGTTTGCTCACCACCGTTATGTGTTTGTAGAGCACGGCTGTTTATCAACATAATTGCATGTGTCCAGATGCTGTGTATAGGTGTTTTGTATGTATGTCTGTCTGCCATCATTGTTGGTGTAGTCAGAGTCATTGGCCAGTCAGCTTGTGCGCGTGTGTGGTTATGTATGCACACTTGCGTGTGCACATGTGTGTGGTTATGTATGCACACTTGCGCGCACACGTGTGTGTGTGTGCAGTGAGGCTACACTTCAGCACAGACAGAGCGGGTCTGTCTTCCTTCCAGGTCTGCCACTAACGCTGATCATGAGATTAGATTGGCAATACCCAAATATGTCCTCCCTAACCGTGTGTTTTTGTGTGTAAAAAAAAAAAGAATATATATATATATATATATATATATATATATATATATATATATATATATATATATATTTAACAGATATGGACACGTGGATAGAAGATAAGCAAACTGTGTAAATTATCAATGTCTTATTTCAAATGCTTACAAAGTAATTATCCTGTCCACATGCAAACATCTTTGTAAAAGTCTATACGCCTCTACCTCTAGGCTCATATGCCAGAGAGTACTGAGCCTTGTTGCTCTGTGTTGTTTACCTACTTTAGATTTCTATAATTTCTCTTAACTATAGTAATCTCAGATGATCATCATCATCATCATCATCATCATGATGATCAGTGTGATGCATCCTACGTATTTGGTGTGCTTCGTTTGGGTTAAGCTGTACACTGGCCTGCACGCCAAAGTGGTCATCAGCCCCCAAATTCCTTATGGTCTTAACCTCATTCCCTTTTTTCAGTCCTCTCTCTCCATCCCTTCAGCTCTTTAGCAATGAGTGACAGTAGCGTTTGCAGGCAAAAACATGCCCCTGTCTGTGTGTGTGCTCTCTCTCTCTCCCTGCCTTCTGTAGCTTTAGCTCACCCAGTCAGGCCCGAGAGGCGAGAGCTGTCATATGATATCTGGAAATGGGTGGGCTTTGAATACAGAGGTTATGACTGCGTACGGTCTGAGACATATCATTAAACCAATTCACTTTAACGATCTCTCTCGGTTTAAAGATATAGTGTTATCCTCCAGACCTCCACCTACTGAACTCTGAGGATTTTGTAGGAGAGTTTGTGTACGAATGCAGTGTTTTTTCACTCAGGCTTTTCCTGGGGAATAATAGCCCTGTCTTTGCTCTCTGGTGTTTTCATGTGTCCACTGGAAGTTGAATTCTTAGTCAGTCTTTGGTTTGAGTTTATAGAGCCTGTTGTCTCTCATTGCACTCATTCTTCTAACAGCCAAAACTGAGTGGTTGAGTTTGTGTATGCTGGGGTACCTACCTATAGTACAAAGGGGGATTTCATTTCATTTCTGCTCATGGAAATGCATAGCAATTCACATTCAAAACGACTCAATGAACACATTCCATGACCAAAAAGGAGCGTGAAGAAGATTCTTCCTGCCCCTTACTCAAGCTAAATAAACAATACATTAATGGTCAGTCCTTCATTGACAGACCATTAAGGTCTCCACACACCGAGCGCGAATTCTGATTTTTAAGCGGCGTTTCTCCATCGGGGTTTTCCCCGGAAAAAACGCGGCCGGTGTGCAACCACCTTTATGGTCTGTCAGTTTGAAGGACATGTTTAACCATATTAACCCTGTTGTATTTTGGGGCAATGCATAAATCTACAAACTCAACGCAATGTGTTGTGAGTTTGTAGATCCACTATTTGTGTATAATAGTATATAATAGGCAGCGCTTACGTTGGTTAACCCATTCTGACCTGAGATCAGATTCATAACGAGGTTTCCACTGGACACACACTGGTCTGATTAACCCATTCTGACCTGAGATCAGATTCTAAAAAATGTCAGTCGTTCTTCGATTTTTCAAAAATAGCAGACCTACAAGCTCGTAGCGCGCCACTCGGTGGCGCGCTATGAGCTTGTAGATCTGCTATTTTTCAATGGCTAAAGCATAACATGATGCTGACACCAAAACGGGTTCCCGGTCAGAATGGGTTAACAATAACCACCAATATACAGTATCGGTAGTTATACTGTCTTTTCCATAAAAGCCTAAACAATAAACATGCATCATAAAATCTAATTGGTTTTTATAGGAATGGGTTGCTGTTTGAAAATACTGCAAATAGAAAACAAAACAGTCATTTAGTTTCACCACTGGATTGGCAGTTCAGCATTCTTGTCAAACCAAACGGAATTCCTTGTCAGCAACGACTGCTGTTTTGTTAGTGAACAAACATATATGGACGTATATTCCTTCACCATCTATCTATGTGTTACAGTTATACTGGCACTCTCAAGCCCTGGCAGTAGCAATCGTGGGTCAATACAGTACTTAGATAAGATATACAAAATAAATTGTTTATGTTATTGTTTGTGTGTGTGTGTGTGTGTGTGTGTGTGTGTGTGTGTGTGTGTGTGTGTGTGTGTGTGTGTGTGTGTGTGTGTGTGTGTGTGCACGCGCACGCCTACGTTAAAGTTGTCAGTAGCTCCTGACTGCTGCACGAGAACTGACCATATCTACACATCTATTACAAAATCCATGGCCAGAAAAGAAAGTTACACTAACTGTGCGGGGGAAAAAGTTAACTTGACAGACACAGACTCCTCCTCATGCTGTTTTACAGAATATAAAGCGTGGGTTTCCCGGACCATCCTTTGAATTAGAGTGGGCGACGTTGCAAAGGAACACTGTTCAGTGTTCATAGCTTCAAGCCATTAGTATTGTGTCTGACGATGTAGACACGTTCTCAGTCGTCATGCCAATTGATTCACAATTTTCAATTTACAATGTAGGCAATTAGCAGACGCTCTTGATCCAGAGCGACTTACATTTAAGCAAAAACAAAAGCATGTCATACCTCACATAATATATAAAAAGTATCGTGAATCATGTATAAACTAAGAACGTAACAGTGGAGTATCTATGTCAACTATACACACTATACTATATTATATATTATACAATTATACATGTGTACTATAAAGTGCTATGACTACATGAAATGCAATTCTATAGTGCTGTCTACGTAACCAGCTATAAGTCTGTCTAGCTTGTTACATAGACGGCACTATAGAATTCACATAACAGTGATTCCTGGGTGGTGTTTGACTCCGGCCTCTGCAGGGTTTCTGGATGGCACCGTTCGGTTGCTATGGATGAAAGGCAAACCCCTGAGAGGGAGAGAAAAAGAACTCCCCTGGACACCCACTCAGCAGGCCACATATTTGAGCGTTGTGTGGACAATGTGCAGGAACCTTTAACCCATTTTGACCTGGGAACGATCCTGCAAGTGTCTTCTAAATCCTGACTGTTTTCTTGAAAAAGCTGTGTTTTTCTATGTCAGTCGTTCTCAAACACTGTCATGTCACTTTTCACGATTCTTCAAAAATAGCAGACCTACAAGCTCGTAGATGATGAGCTTGTAGATCTGCTATTTTTCAATAGCTAAAGCATTACATAATGCTAACACCAAAAGGGGTTCCTGCCCAGAATGGATTAAAAGACACATGAAAGACAAATACTATCTGGGGACACAGACACATGCTGCTGACTGACTAAGAAAGATAGGGGGAAAAAAAGGTTATATATGCTCAAAAGCTTGAAAGGGCATCGACTGCTTGACAGTATCCCACCAGTATCTTTATTATTCAACTTCTTTTTAATCACCACAGCTACATATCACCAGATAATGTCTCGGCTGTGAAATGACTTTGATGGTTGTCAAGTTCATTTGAGGACAATATATTGAAAATGCTGTGGCACAGCGCTCGGAAATGCAAAAAAATGTGAGCAGCCACTGTTGTCTTTTTATATATTGTGTGTGTGTGTGTGTGTGTGTGTGTGTGTGTGTGTGTGTGTGTCCTTTTACATTATAGGAGATAGGAATTCATGGTACTGCTTTTCATTGTCACCAGCAGATGAGCATTAACTGTGAGAGTTGTGTAAACCCCCCCTTGGTGAACCACTTTGAGGAGCATTAATTATAGACTAACCTAATATCTCTACTAGTGTCTGAGGCTGTTATCTGTCTGTATATATCTGTGTTCTCCCTTCCACCCTGCTCCCTTCTCTCCGTTTCCCCATCGCTCTCTTCTCTTCTCTCTGCCCGGGTGGGTGTAGTGCTGAATCACTGTCTCCCAGCTGCATCAAATAAAGACGCCTTAATTGAAGGCCTTGCACATAACAAATGGGCACATTAGCCTTCCCCCTTTTAACTCCTACTTCTCCTCCATCCTCCCTCCGTGGTTGTAAATGCACAGCCATACTGTATGTACTGTCTCTCTGTTGTTTCTCAAATTAGAGTGCAGGCTGTCAATCGCTTGCAGACTACCAGTAAATGAGATGTTTTTGTCTCCCCCCCCCCCCCCCCCCCCACCCCTCTCCCTCTTTCCTCTACCCTACTGTAGTGCGTGTGTGACAAATAAATAGAAACTAAACTGCCTCCCCCTGGCCAGCCGGGGCGCCTGATGGAGGGGAAAGGAACTGGTTGGAATAACGTGTTCCTGCCACGTGCTATACGTCCAACCAGGGAAACTCCCCCCTGTCAGGTGTAAAGGAGCAACTTGGACACTCAGGCATGAAGGAAGCATGAGTTCAAGTCCGTTGCTCTCCCCTTGTCCCCCATATATGGGGACTAGGTTGGTCTCCCCTTGTCCCCCATATATGGGGACTAGGTTGGTCTCCCCTTGTCCCCCATATATGGGGACTAGGTTGGTCTCCCCTTGTCCCCCATATATGGGGACTAGGTTGGTGGAGGGTGTGTAGAGCCCAGGATCACATTAGATGATTGACACAGGGGTGAAAAATGGGTTACAAAATCGTGGGATAAAAAAAATAATATATAGAATAAATAGAAACTTTTCTTTCTTTCTTTCAACAACAACAACAACCTGAAAAATAACTCATGTGCCCGACACGACAGCAGCCACAATGTTTTGTGGCTGCACCGGCTGGCTCTCTTCCATGGGAATTAGTGGAAAGGAAACCTCCGGATGCCTTAATTCTCTTCTATCACACCACTAGAGAAGACAAATAACCATCCGTTAATTCAGCATCGCTGAGCCCTGCCTAGATGCAGGGAAGACGCATTAAATACACAAACTGTGTTTCTTTTATGTCGTCACTTGGAACAGCCGTAACAATTCTTTTGTACTTTGGTCTTAACCCATTTTGGGCGGGAACCCCTTTTGGTGTTTTAACTAAGCATTAATGTTATACTTTAGCTATTGAAAAATAGCAGATCTACAAGCTCGTAGCGCGCCACCGAGTGGCGCGCTACGAGCTTGTAGGTCTGCTATTTTTGAAGAGTCGTGAAAAGTGACATGAAAGTGTTTGAGAACGACTGACATGGAAAGACATTTTTTAGAATCTGATCTCGGGTCAGAACGGGTTAAGATCTGGGAGAGTGCTTTTTGCCAGGCATGTGTGTCCCTCCGTGCTTCCCATACATATGATTCCGCACTGAGTTCCTCCTCATAATGGAGGGACAGAAGCGTCTTCTTGACTAATTGCTTAGGCTTTGTTGTAGAATCTGAATGGTTGCAGAGTACAATGCCATGTGGGTGGTTCCCCGCCTCTGCCAGTCTGCGTTCTGTCTTTCGGTCTCTCATTCTCTCTTAAATGTTATTCTCTCTCTCGCTCTCTCGCTCTCTCGCTCTCTCGCTCTCTCCCTCTCTCTCTCTCTCTCTCTCTCTCTCTCTCTCTCTCTCTCTCTCTCTCAAAATTCAATTCAACAGGCTTTATTGGCATGACGTTTTACAAGTGTTGCCAAATCACAGATATGACAAACGAAAACATAATATCAATGACATGAAAAAATAATCTAAAATAAAGCAGGTGGTGCAGAAAATAAAACATGGCATACCGTATGCGTGTCCTACTGGTTGTCCCTTTTCTTGTGACAGGAATTGACATATTTTGCAGCCAAATTTGCACATCTCTCTCTCTCTCTCTCTCTCTCTCTCTCTCTACCAGGCTACTTGAGCAAGGCACTGAACTGAACCCACAACTGCTCCATATTGGACCTGCTCAGTGATGTTTGTGTGTACTGCTGCCTAACATGATTGTCACTGTTAGAGGGTCCTTTAATAAATGTTGGGTAAACAATAGTGTATATTAGTCTTATCCTTAACACATACTCTTTGGATAAAAAGATAAATAGTTACAGATATGATAGCATATTCATATACAGAGTTAAGGGTTGAATAATAGAAGAAGCACACGGCATTTTGCTTTGAGCAAGACATTGTATTGAGGGGACAGGAAAGAACTTTAGTTGGAGTTTGATTTGGTGTTTTTAGTCAGTCTGTCATTCGTCTACCCAATTTTAGACTTTAGGGCAGTTTCTATGTAGCCAAATGTGTTAAAACAATGGATGGAAATACAAAGAAAGTAAATTGTGTGTGGTAGTTGTTGTGGTGGAGGCACTGTACAGTACAGTACAGTACAGTACAGTACAGTACAGTATGTGTAAGGTACTCCTGTATTTATTAAGTCAGTGGTTGATTCAAGTTCAGTTCTTGTCACGACAGCCTCCATTATGGAAAGCTCATTTTGTGTCTCTTAGTCCTTAACCCATTCTGACCTGAGATCAGATTCACACAAGGTTTCCACTGGACACACACTGGTCTGATTAACACATTCTGACCTGAGATCAGATTCTAAAAATGTCAGTCATTCTTCGATTTTTCAAAAATAGCAGACCTACAAGCTCATAGCGCGCCACTCGGTGGCGCGCTATGAGCTTGTAGATCTGCTATTTTTCAATAGCTAAAGCATAACATGATGCCAACACGAAAATGGGTTCCCGTTCAGAATGGGTTAACTACCCTTATAGTATAAGGATATATCCGTCTTAGTGTATTCCTTATAATCTTGGTATTCTCACAGTGTTGTTGGGAATGATCATTTCTCTGTGAAATGCTTTTGGATGGTAAATTTGCAATGTTTGTGAAAATAATTATATTTAGTATTGTGTTGTGTTTTGGCCATGCACCCCCTGTTACCTCCTGCCCTGTAGCTGACGCACCCCCCAACATGGAGATATACATTTCATAAGCTACTGTATATAAAGACATACATTTCCTATTTATCCAAATATATGCACATATATGAACCTGAATATGGCATTTATATGCAGCACAGGCTATATGCGGCATACACTTTCCATATATTGGCTATATGTTAATATATTTAATAAAATCATAGCACCAGCATTAGCCTTTTCATGTTGCGCACCACAAGGGGTGCCAAGCGCCACAGTTTGGGAACCACTGTGTTAGATCATTTGCAGGTTTTAGGTTGACTCAATAGTTTAAAAAAAAATACATCTATGCATGTTGTACAATTCATGAATTCTATGGGCAAGTAACCCTACCCTGCTTTCTGATTTCACAGGTCAAATTGTTGTGTGATTTCTCCAATGGATCTCGCTGTATTTACATATTCACTAGTGTGTCTATGTCTAGTGAAGTCTGTATGCCTAGCTTGTTTTAGGACTAGGAGAAGCTCCGATTTCTCTCTTATTCCGTCATAGCAGATCTATAAGTGTTGCATCTGAGACGCATTGTTGTTTTGCAGAAAATACATAATGGCTTAAACGTTTTTATTTCATGGCGAATATTTGGTCTCAACTAGGCTGAAGCACTGACAAAACTTGCGCCTTTCTTCGTCCTTTTTTTCTTCAAACTTGACTACGGTAGCGGTGGTCTCAAAAACATAAGGGAGACTTTGACAGGAAAAGACTCGCTCACCGTATAGAAAAATAAGTAAAACTTCTAGACTGAGACTTATTTTATTTTATTTTAAGATGCTGTGCTCATGGTGCTCTGTGCTCTGGTGCAATTAAAAAGCAAACGTTTCGGTCCTCAGACCTTCGTCAGTGCTATGGTCTCAACTAGGCTTGAATATAAACAGGAGTTGTAGATGGTATACATTTTGAACAAAGACAGATAATGAGACGTGACAACCTAAAATAGTCCTGCATCACTGACTGACCCACTAGGGTTCTCTTCCAGTAACGTTTCTATATTGGTCACAAATGGGCTACTTGTCTCAGTGAGGGGAAGTTTCTTGCCTTTTATGGGACTCTGCTTTTACATACATGGTTTAACCCATTCTGACCTGAGATCAGATTCATACGAGGTTTCCACTAGGACACACACTGGTCTGATTAATCCATTCTGACCTGAGATCAGATTCTAGAAAAATGTCAGTCGTTCTTCGATTTTTCAAAAATAGCAGACCTACAAGCTCGTAGCGCGCCACTCGGTGGCGCGCTATGAGCTTGTAGATCTGCTATTTTTCAATAGCTAAAGCATAACATGATGCTGACACCAAAATGGGTTCCCGTTCAGAATGGTTTAAGCAATATTTAGGGATGCTCGGTTAATCTGTAGCATGATCGGAATTGGCCATATCGGCCATAACAATGCCGTATCGGAATGGTCTCAAAATAATACAGATTATTGAATTGGTTTACACCAGCAAAAAATAAATAAAATTAAAGAAAGAAATCTGCATTTAATGCGTGTACTCATCTCATTCAGTATAGTAACAAACAGACACTTATGCCGTTTGTTTATTGATTGATTGAAATCTTTATTAACAGGCTTTGGGCCAATAGGGCCCTATAGGCTTGTTTCCATTGTGGTCCTCTGTATAATATCGGAAACCGGTCAGAATCGGTATCGGCAGATATGAAACTGCAAATAACCGGAGATCGGATACCGGTCATAATTTCATAATCGTGCTAGAAGCAGCACTCCTAGGAAAGCAGGTCTTTTACATTCTAGTTCCCCTCGTTTATGACTGAGTGGTGCAACCACTCCTATAGACGGCTATGTGTGTCGCCGGCTGGCTGGCTGTGTCCCGTCCCTGGGTCTGAGCACGGAAATAGCATATTTCCACCACCCAAGCGTTTTGGACGGCGGAACCGGCCCGGCCCCCTGGGCACGTTGCTGGCGGTCTGGATGTTTTCCGGGGACCCCAGGGGACCCCCACACAGAGTTTCACTTGTTGTCATAACAATACCCAGTTCTACACAGCATTAATGACATGGATTAAATGATTTATCCTAATGTATTTCTTTGTGCCTAGAAAGCATAACATTTTCATGCCACTATTTTGGAAATATTTTTGCTTATTCATTTGTTCATAAACCTCTGGACGGTTAGCCTATGCATTTTTTTCCCCAGCAATGATTTATATCAGGAACAGATTATACGCATACGCTTTCTACAACACCATAAAGCTGACTTGCGATGATATACTGCGTGTCTTAAATGTGAGAACATTAACAAGGTGTTGTATTATATCAGCTCAGTGTTCTGTTCTGTGGCTCCTGTGGTGTTTCACCTCTAGTGGTGATGACCCCCTCTGGGAGAATAAATCCATCTTAGCTTTTGTTGGAGAGGGAGAGAGTGGTGCCAGCGATGGTGTTAGAGAGGGAGAGAGAGAGTGGTGCCAGCGATGGTGTTGGAGAGGGACAGAGTGGTGCCAGCGATGGTGGCAGGGATGAAGAGATAAGAAAGCGTTTTGCGAGATCAAATTGCTGAAGTCAGTGGATATGTTGTCATCTTTTTGATTTGAATGAGTTCAACCCATTCCGCTTCTTAATAGGGATAAAGCTCTTGACACAACGGTTAATAATGATTCTAAAAAATTGTACTGTCAGGCCTGCGTTGACTGTTATAGTACCACAGATATAAGTGTAAACATGACATATTTTCAGTAACGACTTGATTGTTTATTGTTATATTTCATAGTGTTTCATTTCATGGCCTGATCCACAGTGGTAGTGAAATCTAACCTGCTCTCTGTTTTTTTTTGTGTGAGATGCAGAAATGCAGACCTTTCATTTAGTCAACACTCTTTGTCCATCAGGTCTACAGCCGTGCCTCCTTTGTTGTCACTTCTTACAAGAGGAGGGTGCGCGTGTGTGCGTGTGTGTGTGCGTGTGTGTGTGTGCGTGTGCGTGTGTGTGCGTGCGTGCATGCGTGTGTGCGTGCGTCAGAGAGAGAGAGAGAGAGCGACTGCCCACCAGCTTGGGCCTCCTCGAGATTCCCACAGAAATGGGCTTGGCTTTGTGATTCAAGTCCGGACAGTTTATCCAAGGGAGAGGACAGAGAGAGAGCAAAAAAGGAAGGAGCGAAAGAATGAGAGAATGATGGAGAGAAAGTTGGTCGGTTGCCAGACTCTCTATTGAAAGTCTTTCCACAGCGTTTGAAGTCAGAGGATGAGGATTTAGACGAGTGAAGCTTGGATTATTCAGAGTCAATACCCTGAAACAATCCGGCCTTTTGGGCAGCCGCCGCCGCTGCAGTGAAACAATGTCTCCGTTGGTCTGACCACAACAATTCTGTTTTTCCTCCTGCCAACAGCCACTGTATTAGACGTACTGGCTGTAGCTTTAGCACTTTCTAATCCTGGGACCTTTTCTCTGGAGCTAATTACATGTAGTGTATGTGGTCATGCTTGCCCTTAACAAAGCTTTGTGGAGGGTGGATGCATTGACTTGTTTTGCTTACTTATATTGTAGTTTTTTAATAAAAACAGACACACACACACACACACACACACACACACACACACACACACA
>NC_137862.1:3225296-3245296 GCF_963924005.1 Protomyctophum bolini | reverse complement strand
AACAACACAGCGCTCATAAAAAATGATCCCAAGATTCTCAACAACACAGCGCTCATGAAAATGTAATCTACAAAGTAAAGTCCTGAGTGTTAATTTCATTCAGAAGGCTCTCCTATTTAAATCCTATTAGTAACACTAGATCAAATCACTGCTGGACATGAATAGAATGTTACTAGTGAAAACATAACAGAACGTGGCGGCTTGACGTAGTACGACACTTAACGAGAACATAAAGGAACAATTCAGCACCCTTAACCCATTCTGACCTGAGATCAGATTCATACGAGGTTTCCACGGGACACACACTGGTCTGATTAACCCATTCTGACCTGAGATCAGATTCTAAAAATGTCAGTCGTTCTTCGAATTTTTCAAAAATAGCAGACCTACAAGCTCGTATCGCGCCACTCGGTGGCGCGATATGAGCTTGTAGATCTGCTATTTTTCAATAGCTAAAGCATAACATGATGCCAACACCAAAATGGGTGCCCGGTCAGAATGGGTTAACCCATTCTGGACTGAGGTCCATGAAAAAAAAAGGCTTCTAAATCCTAAAATTTTTCTGAAAAACCCATGTTTCTATGTGTCAGTGGTGCTCAATCTTTTTCATGTCAAGGACCCCCAGAATTATCTCTATTGGGCCACGGACCCCCATCTCAAAATATGTAGTTCCAGGGACCCCCCCCCCCAGAAGCCAATATTTTAGTTAAAAATGTTCGCTCTGAAATATATATTCAAAGATTTGCGGCACATTTTCACGACTTTTCAAAAATAGCAGACCTACAAGCTCATAGCGCGCCACTCGGTGGCGCGCTATATGAGCTTGTAGATCTGCTATTTTTCAATAGCTAAAGCATAACGTAATGCTTAAAACACCAAAAGGGGTTCCCGCCCAAAATGGATTAATACCGTGTCTCAGTTCAGTCTTTTCATCTTGTTTTTAATTCTCAGTTCACCATGCACTGCAGCACCACAACAAGCATATTACTTTTTGTGGGACCATTTTGGGGTAATTCAGGTTTCTCAGGTTTTTTACCCGTGGCGGTCTGGAGAGAACAGAAATCACTTATTCTGTTAGGGAATGCTTCCTTCCTTCAGGGCTAAGTAAGGAAGGAGTCTCCGGGGATTAGGGGGTATAGTCGTCTAGGCGATGAAATCCTAAACACAGCGAGCCCACGGTCTGCGTCTTCCCTTTCTCCTGCTGTCCTCTCAGACATCTTGTCCCTCTCGTAGCAGATATAATGACATAATTGTCCTCTTTTAGCATTAGCTTCCGGATTAGCATCCGGGCACAGAGTGACAGATGTGCTGTATTTTGTTTGTCTGACTGCAGGTTCTTTATTCTGCAGGTTTTTTCAGATTAAAGCGTGATTCAGACTTTTTGCCGTACGAAAAGGATTTTCAAATGAAAGTTTGTGGAAAGTGAAGGTTTCACTTGAAGACCAGGTTTATTTATTATTTATTTTGTCAAGCGAAACAAAAGATTGCAAAGTATTATATCGGGCTTCAAGTCAAATTTGTCCCATGGAAATATCCTGCATTTTCCCCCTTCAGTCGGTTCTTCTGAGTCTATAGTTCAACTCAACTCGTACACACTGCACAGCCAACTACGGTGGCTGTGACTGTAATTAGAAATTACATTTTCATCAACAACAAACCAGTGCACCTCCTTTTGTAGGTCGGTCATTGGAGACAAATTAGACAGCTGTAGGGTATCCATTTGAATATAACGTCATTATCCAATTCATCAAAGTATAATCACTGACGCACTGTGTTCCTCAGGCTGTCTATCACATTTTGGGCGGGGAACCCCTTTTGGTGTTGGCATCATGTTATGCTTTAGCTATTGAAAAATAGCAGATCTACAAGCTCATAGCGCGCCACCGAGTGGCGCGCTATGAGCTTGTAGGTCCGCTATTTTTGAAAAATCGAAGAACGACTGACATAGAAACATAGCTTTTTTTTAAAGAAAACTGTCAGGATGTAGAAGAGAATTTTAAAATCTGATCTCAGGTCAGAATGGGCTATTCAAGTCTTGACAGCCCTCTTGACTCCCCCACCAGTGGCTGGCTAGTAACAGTTCCCTGAGGGCAGCCATAGGAATCCCTGAACAACTTCACACAGAGTCTCCTTTGAAAGCCTGTGAAAGGTTTATTATGACATTACGGTTTGACTTTGACTCTGGCACTTAAAGCTGCGTGTCTCTCTCTCTCTCTCTCTCTCTCTCTCTCTCTGTCTCTCTCTCTCCCTCTCTCTCTCTCTCTCTCTCTCTCTCTCTCTCTCTGTCTCTCTCTCCCTCTCTCTCTCTCTCTCTGTCTCTCTCTCCCTCTCTCTCTCTCTCTCGACTGGGGTAACCTGCAGTCCTACATTTAGGTGCCAAAAAAAGTTGTGTTTGTACTAGAGCTGGGACTCGATTAAAAAATGAATCAAATGAATCAGAGGATTTGTAGTTAATTAATCTAGATTAATCGCATTTTAATCGCATATCAATATTCAACCTGAGAACAGCGAGAAACCTTTTTTTTTTTTAATGTTTTTTGGTATCCCAGTGAATCAATGAATAGTGACTACAGGATACCAAGCTCGTTTTCAACATTTTACTGTCATTAATATACTGAATGTTGTGGAAATAATAATAAAAAGTCACCCCATTCTGTGTTGCCTAGAACTGGAGGTTCAGTAACAAGTAACGGTAACAGTAAAAGTACATCTCAGTGACATCACAAAGCTGTACTTACTTCATATTGTTACTGTTTTTTGTCAGACCTCCAGTTCTAGGCAACACAAAATGGGGTGACTTTTTATTATTTCCAGTTTTCAGTACTATAGAAAAGCGCCCAATGAGAAACGTTCCGCGGTGAAAAAAAAGGTGCGATTAATTTATCTGTAGTTAATTAATCTAAATTAATCGCAATTAGTCCCGGCCCCACCAAATATATATCATATTATTTTACACAGTGGTGGAAAAAGTGCTAAAATATTTTACTTAAGATAAGTATCGATACTGCAATTTAGAAATACAAGTAAGTACTTTTAAGTATGTACACTCAAAAGTACAAAAGTATTGGTATTAGTATACTTAAAGTATTCTCATAAGAATGTCCAATTTTACAAGTTTTCAAGTTTAAAATAAAATGTATAAAAAAAAATATATAATCTAAATCTACAAAGCAACTAATAGGACTAACTCACATTTTCAAATGATTGTAGTGGAGTTAAAAGTATAATATTTGCCTCTGAGATGTATAGTGAAGTACAGGTATTGAATATTGGAAATACTAATAATGTAGTTGGCTTACACCACTGACATTACAGTGTATAGTTAATTATCTCTCTAGGTCGTCCTCAGACGAGCCCTCCATCGTCGTTTCCAGTCATCTCGGTTCTCCATACATCCGGCCAGTTCGTTGGTACTTTGCACTCCTGCATCGCTCTTGAGTATATCCACGTATGTTAGCACGGGGCGTCCTCGTGATCGATGGCCGTGTGTTGGTTCCCAGAGCACCAGTTTGCTGGCTGGCAGTTCTTGATGTCTTTGGCAGTGTCCTGCTAGTCTCATTCTCCTGGCTGCTATTTTCTGGCTCACCCTCGGTAGTCCCTCATACAGAGTCATGTTAGTGACATGTACAGTCTTGCTGATGTTAAGTACTGCACGCAGCATTCTGGTGTAGCACCCGTCAAGGGACTTCTCCAGGGTTGGCTTCAGGGTCCAGCATTCACTGCCGTATAGGAGAACAGACTCCACTGTTGCGTAGAAGAAGCTGAGTTTGATTTGTCGGTGGAGATTGGAGTTCCAAACACTGTTCATGCCATTTAGGGACCTCCATGCAAGTGCCTTCCTCACTTTCAGATCTTGCTCGGTTGAGTTGACCCATGAGCCCAGGTACTTGAAGTCTTTGACTTCCTTCAGCACCGTGCCTCCTGCTGTTGTGAGAGGTGGATGTTCCGGTGAGATGTTGTAGGTGATAACCTCAGTTCTCTTGGCATTTAGCCTAAGGCCAACTTTGGCACACTCCAGCTCCACACTGTTCAGGAGTTCCTGAGCTTGTTCCACGCTGTCGGAGAGCAGGCCGATGTCATCCGCATAGTCCAGATCTGTCAGGACTACCTTGGGATGTCGTCTTGACCTCCTTGGGGTTAGGGTGAAGCCAAGATCCTGCTCTCGTCCACTGATAGCTTTCCTGAGCGCATAGTCCAGGACTATGATGAAGAGGAAAGGGGCTAGGGTATCCCCCTGCATTACCCCGGCCCGGATATCAAACTCCTCACTGTTACCATCTGGGGTCACCACCTTGGCCCTTGTTTTTGCATACATGGACTCTATTGCCCGGAGCAAGTTGGGAGGGACACCGTAGGCCTTAAGGATCTTCACCATTGTGCCTCTGTGAATCGAGTCAAACGCCTTTTTGAAGTCGATGAAGCAGAGTACAGCAGTCAAGTTGTCCTTCCTCACCTTCCTTAATTATTATTTTGGTTTAATATTTAAATATCTTGCTACTGAAAAGGTGCCCATTTCAATTAATTTTACCTTTTATTTTAGATTTAGTATGCTAGTATATTTTTGAGGGGTCCTCTACATAACATGCTATAAGTCTACATAAAGTGCTATCTAAGGGGGTAGGGTAATTAAGTGCTACGGGCCATGATGGAGTCTGAAAAGGTGGGTTTTCAGACTACGGTGGAAGATTTGGGAGTGAGGCTGCACTTCTGACTGCAACGGGAAGTGCATTACACAGTTTTGGAGCCAGAAGGGAGAAGAGTTTGGGACGTGTGGAGCGTTGTTGTCCCGGCGTTTTTAGTGAGGGTACTTCCAGCTTCCCTGCGTTGGCGCGGGAGGGACCAGAGGGAATCCTAGGGCTCTAGGACCTGGGCAGTCCTTACGTGTACAGTACTGACAGTACTGACAGCGGTATCTATCAGGGACCCCCCAGTACTGACAGCGGTGAACACTCAGGGAAGGTTATAGTAACAGCTGGTGTTGAGGTTGAACGGCAGTAGAAATGGCGGATTGTCCGCATCGTGGCGTGTCACTCACTGGCCTGCTGGCCAACTTGGGCTGCCCTGCTATAGCACCTTCTGGCCAGTAGGGGGATCTGGAGATGGAGGGTCGAATGTCTCGGTCGACGACATGATGGGGAATTATCTTTTTTTTTCCTTCTCCAATGTACTCATGATTCATTAAGTAAACGTCACTAAAAGGATGTGTCAAATGATTCGTTCACCAGTTTGTTCAGTGTTTATACACCATTCCTCAATCCTCATTGGAGTATAGTAATGTCTTAGCCGTTCAAAATTGGCATTTGCAACTGTAATGACTGAACAGATGTATTCAGGAAGCGGCCATGTTAACGTCGAAGAACTAATACATTTGAATGAATGAATCACTGACTATAGTCACTGCCTGCTGGGTGTTGGGGCGACCCTGAATGTCTCTTTGTGTTTCTTTAGTGGTCTGTCAACTCAACTCTCACATCACAGGTTTACAAGTTTAACCCATTTTGGGGCGGGAACCCCCTTTTGGTGTTTTAAAGGATTATGGAATGGAAAAATAGCAGATCTACAAGCTCATAGCGCGGCACCGAGTGCTGCGCTATGAGCTTGTAGGTCTGCTATTTTTGAAAAATCGTGAAAATCTTTGAATATATATATTATTAGTACAGAGTGAACATTTCAACTCAAATCTTTGCTTCTGGGGAGGTCCCTGCAGGGAACAACATGTTTTCAGATGGGGGAGGCGGAGGCATATTACATATAATCTTTGGGGTCCTTGACATGAAATATTGAGCACCACTGATACAGAAACATAAGGTTTTTCAGAAAACGTTGACATACAAGCACCATCACTGCAGTTGAAGAAACAGTCGAATGGATCAGAAATCAACACGACAATGTGAATTGTTTGACGTTATCTATTACATTTATTACTGTGGGTTCTTTTTCACCTCATCTCAAACTGTTTTTCACCAACACCACCAACAATACTCTGTTTCACCAATTACGCCCCTACAAGTCTATCATTGTGCCTGAGTTCTGTTTTTATGTTTCACACAAAGCACTTGCTGTGTGCGTCTCATGTGCATGGCCAAACACCGCACACACACGCACACACACACACACACACACACACACACACACACACACACACACACACACACACACACACACACACAGGCACACGCAGGTAACCAGTGCTGGTTTAACAGCAGAGTGAATATGAAAGAGCCCCTGTTTAGTGGAACGGTTGAGTTGAGTATACCTGCTCTGATCTACTGTGTAAATCAGCCAGTTGTCAACAAGTGAGACTTGCGTGCTATTATGTGCATGCATGCATGCGTGCTTGCATGTTTGTGTCTGTGTCTGTGTGTGCGCGTGCACGTGCTTGCACAGTACACACACACACACACACACACACACACACAGACAGACAGACACACACACACACACACACACACACACACACATGCGTATGTTTGCATGCATGCTGGTGTGCGTGAAGGGCATAGGTCAGAACAAAATAGATAGTTTGGAGAAGTGTACTGCCAAAGCCAGCAGTCCTGTTTCAGCCCAGACTTTGGACCTTTGTATGCAACAGCACCACACACAGCACCAACAGAACCAACAGCACCACACACAGCACCAACAGAACCAACAGCACCACACACAGGTCTCTCCCTGCCTGGCCCTGGTCTTGGGTCTCTCCCTGCCTGGCCCTGGTCTTGGGTCTCTCCCTGCCTGGCCCTGGTCTTGGGTCTCTCCCTGCCTGGCCCTGGTCTGGGTCTCTCCCTGCCTGGCCCTGGTCTGGGTCTCTCCCTGCCTGGCCCTGGTCTGGGTCTCTCCCTGCCTGGCCCTGGTCTGGGTCTCTCCCTGCCTGGCCCTGGTCTGGGTCTCTCCCTGCCTGGCGCTGGTCTGGGTCTCTCCCTGCCTGGCCCTCGTCTGGGTCTCTCCCTGCCTGGCCCTGGTGTTGGGTCTCTCCCTGCCTGGCCCTGGTGTTGGGTCTCTCCCTGCCTGGCCCTGGTCTGGGGTCTCTCCCTGCCTGGCCCTCGTGTTGGGTCTCTCCCTGCCTGGCCCTGGTCTGGGTCTCTCCCTGCCTGGCCCTGGTGTTGGGTCTCTCCCTGCCTGGCCCTGGTGTTGGGTCTCTCCCTGCCTGGCCCTGGTCTGGGTCTCTCCCTGCCTGGCCCTGGTGTTGGGTCTCTCCCTGCCTGGCCCTGGTGTTGGGTCTCTCCCTGCCTGGCCCTGGTCTGGGTCTCTCCCTGCCTGGCCCTGGTGTTGGGTCTCTCCCTGCCTGGCCCTGGTCTGGGTCTCTCCCTGCCTGGCCCTGGTGTTGGGTCTCTCCCTGCCTGGCCCTGGTCTGGGTCTCTCCCTGCCTGGCCCTGGTCTGGGTCTCTCCCTGCCTGGCCCTGGTGTTGGGTCTCTCCCTGCCTGGCCCTGGTCTGGGTCTCTCCCTGCCTGGCCCTGGTCTGGGTCTCTCCCTGCCTGGCCCTGGTGTTGGGTCTCTCCCTGCCTGGCCCTGGTGTTGGGTCTCTCCCTGCCTGGCCCTGGTCTGGGTCTCTCCCTGCCTGGCCCTGGTCTGGGTCTCTCCCTGCCTGGCCCTCGTGTTGCTCCTGAAGGCTTAAGAGTCAATATTTGAGAATCTGGATGCAGCTCTCCGTCTCCAATACTTCAAATAGCTCAGATGGCTGACATGGCCTTTAGTATGCTGTTCAGGAAGAGAAGGTGGGTGGGTCAAGAAAGCAAAGACACAAGTGCTTCTTGTAATCTTGTAAGAGCGAAGCTGTGTGTGTGTGTGTGTGTGAAGCTGTGTGTGTGCGTGCGTGTGTGTGTGTGTGCGCCAGGGGGGCAGTCAGACAGATATTTTGTGAAGCCACTGAGGAAATCGGGATTTCCTGAAAGTTCATATAATGGCCTGTTGTGGCGCTGTCATTGGACCCAGAAAAACCCATAGCCCCATAGAGGTCCATGTATTTGGGCCCAACTTCACCTAGACTGTATTACCTCAATAAACATGGTCATGAATACTTTCTGCTTCCAGTCACTAGTTTAAAGTCTCCTTTATAATGTCATAATATTCTTTTTGGAAAATTATGGTCCCATTTATTAAAAAGATTACCATAAAGTCGCGTATGTTCTGAGGGGCGTGGCTACCGTTACAGTCTATGATCGGGATTCCCCACCCACTCGAGTCAAAATAAAAACCAAGGGAGAAGAAGGGGGGAAGTCCCGCCTCGTTGTCTGGGCCAGCCAATGGCCAGCAGGGCCAAAACGGATCTTGAAAGATGGCGACTTACAATACAAGGACTGACAGGCTTCATTTTATGTTCATGTTAGACCCGGAGAACACTTTGTCCATATTTTTTTTTACAGTCTATGGTGTGTGTGTGTGTGTGTGTGTGTGTGTGTGTGTGTGTGTGTGTGTGTGTGTGCGCGTGCGTTTCTTAGATATTTTTTCTCTATTTGTCTCTCTTTCTCCGTTGGTATGTTGGTACCCTAGACCGACATATATAACAGTGTGATACCCTCTAGCATTAGCCTGACACTCAGTCTGAATTCTCATTTTGTTTCACTTAATCTGAATTGCCAGAACATATTTTCTTTAAGGTAAAAGTATATTCTCGAAGCTGGGAAGCGTCTCAGGTCCCCATGCAGCTTCTCTCTAAAATGCACTATTTTAATCATTAAATAAAATTAATCCAACCGGATCGGCGCTGCAGGCAAAACCCGGAAATGCCGTAGTAGAAGAAATGACTCTGTCCGGTATACATTCAGGGTACATTCGCGTTATTAAAATGCCACAACGTGCATTTTAGAGAGAAGCTGCAGGGGACCTGAGATGATCAACGCGAGACTTGGTGACACATTGAAGCTGTGCCACAGCGCAAATGTAAACACATTTTGCACAAACACAAACAACCTAACACGACTACAACTCGAAATTATTATGGAGATTTTTGTCTTCGCTGCTTCCGGGTTCATAGTTTCTAGCCTGGTTAATAAACCAGACTAATATCGCACGGACCGCGGGATATTAGTCTGGGGAGGCTCAGCTTGGATTTCATTTCCAGGGGGGGCGGATTGAAACATTTTCTCTTTGACGCAATTGGTCAGAGCTATACTGTCAGTCAAAGGTCTCAAGCATTGAAAGTCACTGTACCAAAGCCCGCCCATATTGCATACCGTGTCCCGATTGGCCACACCAGTTCTCTGGTGTAGGAAATGGGTGTACAATTGAGCCTCTCCAGACCGTAATCCGCCGGCAGGCAATATATTTTTTTTGCATAGCATAGCAATAGCACGAACAACATAGTACAATATCTTTCTTGAGACTATAGCCTGGCCATGGATTTCTATGATCGAGCACAGCTTTTATATTGCAGTGTAAAAATGACATTTGCTTAACATTTTCAGATGTGAACACTTTCTCTTTACGTCTCAAACACAAAGCCTATACCATAAGACGGAAGAGAAAAGGCTTCTTCATACACCATAATTAGCGAGGCATTATAACTGCCTGTAGCATCGCTGCTTCTTATACATGCTGTAAAAGGTTTATTTCTTTTATTCTGTAGGATTTGTCGAGGGGCTGTTAGGCTAACTAAGTCTGACCCAGCTTCAGGTTGGTTTGCCTGAGACACAGTTTATGCCATGAGATTTAACCTCATTTATTGGACTGACGCAACATATGGAAAGGCAAATTATTTAATTAATAATAATAATAATAATACTTTATTTGTGTAGCACCTTTCATGACATGAAATGCAGATCAAAGTGTTTTACAGAGCAATGGAAAAAAGAAAAGCAAGGCAAAGACATTAAAAAACAAGCAGTACTGCAATACAGTGAGGACATGAATAACAAAAAATAAAAGATCAATTAAAAGCAATGTTGTAGAAGTGGGTCTTGAGCTGTGCTTTAAAAATGTCTACAGAGGCTGCCTGACGAAGGTACAGTGGGAGCTTGTTCCATGCCGACGGCCCGTAGAAGCAAAAAGCTGCTTCCCTATATTCTTTAGTTTTTTTAGTCATTGTGAAGGAATTGTGAAGAAAAAATAGTAACTGATGCTCTGATGAATTAAGTACAATGGAAGCTTTTTGTTTTGACTCACTCTGGTGTTCAGCATACTTGGTTGGTGACTAAGACCTTCCATGCGATCCTGTGAAGAACTGACTTCCATTGTGTGATTGAAGTCATAGAGGAGGCCCTGACTCTTTGCTGTGGCCTATCAGATGTCACTGGATGGATCTCTCCTGTGGGTCCGCTGCCATTCAAAGCAGATGAATCACATTTAATAAAAGCTGTGTTTGCGTTCCTCTCTGAGGTTGACTCGTCGTTGGCATCAGAGAATGCTTTGAACCTGGAAGTACAGAAGCACCAAAGAAAAGGTTTTAGATTTTTTAACGACATCAAAGACATTATAGAGTTCTTGTCATACGGTGCATCTCAACAAGCTCTCTTAATGTTTTCATTGTGATAGAGATCAGCTTGGCCTGTGTTGTTGTTGCGGGGGTGACTTCACTGACACCGCGTCGCTTTGCGACACATCAATCATCATGTTCAGGTTCCGCTACCCGGTCATTACCTGGGTTATTACGTGAGTGAATCCCCCCCTTCTTTCTCTCTCTCTCTCTCTCTCTCCCCCCCCCCCTCCCCCCTCTGTCCAGGTTTATTTTATTGTTTTATCTTGATTGTTTTTCTTTCCACTTTTGCTTTGGCAATGTAAACGTATGTTTTCTCATGCCAACAAAGCTCCATTGAATTGAATTGAGAGAGAGGGAGGGGGGGGGGGGGTCCTTCCTTTGCAGTCTATTTGAAGAGGCCTTCAGCTACAAATATTCACCTTCCTTCTCATTGGGTCAGTCAGGCTGCTGCCTGCCTGACCCAATGCCTTCTCATTAGGTCAAATGCCTCAGTGACACATGTGTTTCAACAAGCATACATACAGTATACAAGCGACCCTGTGTGTTGTGTGTGCAAGACACTGAACCTCTGGGCAAGACACTGAACCTTTGGGCAAAGACACTGAACCTTTGGGCAAAGACACTGAACCTTTGGGCAAAGACACTGAACCTTTGGGCAAAGACACTGAACCCTACGTCGCCTCCAATGAGTCGGTCGGTGTGAGCTCGCCACCGTTGGTGTGTGAAAGTGGGAAGTGAGGACGCTGGCGTCGACTGTTCACCGCTTCACCTCCCAACGTATGAATGAATGAACCGTTGTAAAGCGCCTTGAGGCGCACCTGGAAAAGCGCTATAAAATGCAATTCATTATTATTAGTAGTAGTAGTAGGACAATAGTTGATTAAAGCCATACATACATGAGTGAAACCTTTATGAATACAATCCAAGTTAAACCTATACCTGAATCATTTAAGCTGACCTTTCTATGTAGGAAAATGTAATGTGGCCACTCCGCCACACAAACCTTTGTTTTTTGTGAGGATTTATCCATTTACAGAATGCATTACGAAAAGTTATGAACCATTTTGTCAGGAAGCGTAGCTGACAGGCTGACAGCTGTTTCTGCCTCACACTGATTAGCCAAGGGGGGGGGGGGGGGGGGGGGTGCCGGTCGAAAACAGGCATTGGATCCTATTGGTCCACCGATCTGAGCACCCTCCCCTCCCCTCCCCTCCCCACTTTAAAACAGCGGAGAACACTGACTGACTGACGTCAGCAAATTTGGACGACGCTCCTCAAGGTGTTAAAAGAAAGGTTATTGGTTAGCGAAATACAAGGAAGTGGACTTCCTATTCCAGATTTCCCAATGGGTTTCCCCAGGCAGGCTTTTCTTGTATAAATACACAACGCCACATAGATTTAGAGTTTGAGTGGTGCAACCACTCCAAGGAACAGCAATGTTCTGTCAGTGTTAAACTATGTATGTGACTACGTGACTGAGTACCAGTAGGGGCAAAAGTAGCGCTGTTGATATTTTATTGGTTTTTTGAAGGGACAGACAGTAGGCTGACAGGAAACGGGAGAGAGATGGGGGATAACATGCAGTAAAGGCTGTGTCGGGCTCGGGAGTCGAACCCGCGGCACACTGCGACTGGATTACCAGTCGGGTGCCCAGACGGTTACGCCACCGCCTGGGCTAGTGCTGCACTGTTGCCTGCTAATGAGAGAGAGGGGGGGGGGGGGGGGGCGTTGCACCACTCAGTTCACACGGGTGTGATTTGACATTAATGCACCACTAAATACAGCCATGATGCAATGAAAGGTGTCACTCTCTGGTGGACAAAGACAGTATTACACGCCTGTCCTCAAAGACTGCATCTAAACTGTGACGTGAATCATGAGGCTGTTCCTTTTTTTTTCTCCATTTCTTTGCTTATTACCAGAAGCCCTGACCTTTGACCTTTGACCATAACTCACCACCGGGATGAATTGCTTCTGTTTAGTTAACTGGATCATCCTTTAGTATGGAAAATGAGAGCTGCGGCAATTAACCCATTCTGAACGGGCACCCATTTTGGTGTTAGCATCATGTTATGCTTTAGCTATTGAAAAATAGCAGATCTACAAGCTCGTAGCGCGCCACCGAGTGGCGCGCTACGAGCTTGTAGGTCTGCTATTTTTGAAAAATCGAAGAGCGACTGACATTTTTAGAATCTGATCTCAGGTCAGAATGGGTTAATCAGACCAGTGTGTGTCCAGTGGAAACCTCGTATGAAGCTGATCTCAGGTCAGAATGGGTTAAGGAAGAAAGGAAGACAATTGTAAAGGATTGAAAAGCTTTTTAGACATGGAGGGGAAGGCTCAGCGGCTGTAGAGGGCTTTGGAATTGTTGTAAAATGACCTAATACGTCTGAATTATGGCCGAGATTCCAAGCATTATAAAACATCAGCTGTCAGCCTGTCAGTTCATTAGGTATGATGTAGCATCGTATATACCAGGCCATGGGGTTGTTGTGGATTGATGTATATATTAGAAGAGCCTCTTAGTGTGATTGATACTGTCTCCCTAATTGAAAGCCATAGATGTTTTAGGTACCTAGTCCCTTTACAATTGCATTTTAGGATCATCTCTCTCCAGACAAATTGGTTCAGATGTCATTGTTCTGGTAAATGAAGTCATATTGTATGTGGTCAACGTCTTTAATGGTTTGCTATTTTTTTATACCATTACAGTTGTTATTTTGACGCACCAACCAACAGGCACACACACACACACACACACACACACACACGTATGCATGCACACACATTTCCCTGATGTGTGTCAGTGAGCCGTCGACAGAAACCACTTGGAGACACCAGATGTTGTGTTAAGGGTTAAGGGATAAGGGTGTTCCACAGCTCTTCATGAAAAATTCAATGATCTATTCTGACGATGGATAATTTTAACATTTAAATATTTAATAATGTTTGCTGTAGTTAATTTCCGGGCTTGGAGCACCGTAGCTCGGTGGTTACATGATTACATCCTTCTGCATCCTCACCCAAACGGGGGTTAGTTCCTCATGTGAGACAGAGAAACATGTTCTCCTTTTGGAACTCCAAATACAAGCACAGAGATATGTATTTAAAACATATACAGTATACAGTATAGGTCCATCTCTGGTTGAACATTTCAAAGTACCGAAGACAAATGCTTAACCCATTCTGACCTGAGATCAGATTCATATGAGGTTTCCACTGGTACACACACTGGTCTGATTAACCCATTCTGACCTGAGATCAGATTCTAAAAATGTCAGTCGTTCTTCGATTTTTCAAAAAATAGCAGACCTACAAGCTCATAGCGCGCCACTCGGTGGCGCGCTATGAGCTTGTAGATCTGCTATTTTTCAATAGCTAAAGCATAACATGATGCTGACACCAAAATGGGTTCCCGTTCAGAATGGGTTAACCCATTTTGTGCGGGAATCCATTTTAGTTTTAGCATTATGTTATGCTTTAGCTATTGTAAAATAGCAGACCTACAAGCTGTTAGGTCTGCTATTTTTTGAAAAATCAAAGAACGACTGACATAGAAACAGCTTTCACAGAAAATATCAAGCTGATTTCAGCTGTCAGCTACAAACAAACAAGAGCTTATATTTCCCACTCTAAGCTGGGTAGTGGCTTTTAAGGTGAAAAATTGTGATTAAATTGGATACAGCATGGTTTAATTCTAGGAGTTTACTTCTAAAGAGGAATGCTTGGCTCACTTAAAAAAAAATTAGATTAAGAGTTTTTGGTTCTAAGTACTTTGATACACTTCACTGTGTGTCCCCTAGTTAGTACCTTAAACCATTTTCGGCGGGAACCCCTTTTGGTGTTTTAAACATTATGTTATACTTTAGCTATTGAAAAATAGCAGATCTACAAAGCTCATCTACGAGCTTGTAGGTCTGCTATTTTTGAAAAGTCGTTAAAATGTGCCTCAAATCTTTCAGAAAATTGTCATGATATAGAAAACTTTTTTTTATTTATTTCGACGTCAGGCCTGAATGGGTTAATTCATCTCCCACCCCCCACTCTCTCCATCTGTCTCTTTCTCTCCAGGCTCAGCCTGCAGTCTGACTTCTGGCACAAGTCTGCAAGCAATTTACCTCCTCGGCTCACTTCCTCTTTTTGGTGCAAAGTAATTTATTATTATAATTATTATTATTACTGCTGAGACGGCTAACTGTTCCTCCATTAATGCACAAAGTACCATAATACCAGCATCCATACAATCACAGCTTCACTCATATATCGTACATTAATGCACAAAGTACCATAATACCAGCATCCATACAATCACAGCTTCACTCATATATCGTACATTAATGCACAAAGTACCATAATACCAGCATCCATACAATCACAGCTTCACTCATATATCGTACATTAATGCACAAAGTACCATAATACCAGCATCCATACAATCACAGCTTCAGTCTTATATCGTACATTAAAGGCAGGTTGATTTTCTTTGGTTAAAATATGTGTTAAATGGCTCTATTCTGATAGTACGCATTTCTTTTGTCCAGTGACAGTCTCCATGTCTCTCCAGCTCTTTATTAGGTCGGGATACCAATTTTCTCCAATCAGGATAGAGCACTCAGACCAGGGTACAGATTAAACAAGTGAAATTGGAAGTGATGACACTTGAACGGCTGAAAGAAATAATGATCAGACAAAATTGGAACTGAAAAGAAAACTATAAAAAAATGAATCTGATAAATGGGTGCTCTCAACCCAACCTGCAAATACATTTTCTGTTCATTGATTGCCATCAGAAAATAGTGCTTTAACCTTTTAACAAAATGTTTTGTTTTAACCAAAAAATATCTTTAACCGAATCTGTGCCAAAACGTGATAATCTCGTGAATAGCTATTGTATCCAACTGTGCCAACCTTGAGATTACGTGATTTGTTGATTTAAAATAAATAAATAAAATTTTACCTTTTTTTTTTTTTTAGCATTCCTTAGCTTCCGCCACTAGCATCCATAGGCCTCTCATTGTAGAAACAGCCTACATGATAATCTGCGGTACACGTGCCGTGCACGCACACAGGGCTATTAGTGTTATTTATGCTTAGAATGGCATAAAATGCCATAGCCTATTAAAACATTAATCTTCCTTTATGCCTATCGCTCCTTTTCATGGAGCATAGGCCGTTGACTCCAGTCCGCCAGAGTCCTCTATCCTGGGCCTTCTTTTCCATCTGTTTCCATGTCAGGCCACACTGTTTGATGTCCGTCTCAAGGTCCCTGAGCCAGGTGTTCTTCTCAAGGTCCCTGCGAGGCTGCGCCAGGTGTTCTTCGGCCTCCCTCTCTGTCTTGTGCCTTACGGGTTCCATCTAAAGGGCTTGTCTTGTGATGCTGGTGTTGGGCTTCCGGAGTCTGTGGCCCGATCCATCCCCACCTTCTTCTCTTAATCTCCTCATCCACTGGCGGTAGCCTCGCTCTCTGCCAGAGGTCATTATTGCTGATGGTGTCTGACCAGTGGATGCTCAGTGTATAGCTGTCCCAGTTATGGGTATGCTGTAATATTTTATTTAGCTTATTTTTCTGAAAATGTATATGGTAAATTATATTTTTGTTTTGGGCAACAAACGGTATACCTCGGTATTTGTATGGTAAATGCATGGTGAGATAGTGCCATCTACTGTGCTCTGTATTTGTGGTCTGTTTGTCTGTTTCATGGGCAGGTTGAATTAGGCTCACCTAAGCAGCTAATCACCTCATTTCAATCACCTGTAGAGGTGAAGAAATGAGGTGAAGAGAGGAGCTCTTTCATGTCAGAGAGTCTCCACAAAAGATAAGAAAGAAAAGAATATAAAAAAGAACAAGAACTTAACTGAACTCCTAAAAGTCTGTGCAGAAGGCGCATACGGTATGTTCCCAGTTGTTTTGTTTGGTGTCTGTAAAAGTTATATTGCCATTGTATCGTGTATTTGTTTGTGTTTTGTAACATGTGGACATTTCATTAGGAGCAGTTACATAATATCATTTGCCATAACCTTTGAACGTCGTGAGTTCATGACCGTCACCTCACTGGACTCATTCAGTACTTATACTTAGCTCTGCTCCCAGTTCTGATCGGTCAATATTTGTCTGTAACTTGCAGGCACCGTGCGAGGGCCCGCTGCCCGGGCGCCGGTCGGGGCCCGCCGGTCGGGGCCCGCTGCCCGGTCATCGCTGCTTTCATTCTCTGTCGTCGTGTTGCAAACTGTTCTTTAGGTGGCCAGTGGTTTGTTTTCCTCTTGTAACCACACTATTTCCACACTTATTTCAGTGTGGTTTCCTTCCCTAAATCCGAAATGTTTCTCTCACTCCCCCTAATCACCACCTTTGGGGCAGCGGTGGCCGAACGGTTTGCGGAGCGGTCTTGATATCGGAAGGTCGCCAGTTCGAATCCCCGGACCGGCACGTTAAAATTACCACCGCTGAAGTGCCCTTGAGCAAGGCATTGAACCCCTACCATGAAATGTTCTATGAGCAGGGCCTGGCTGTAAACAAGTTCTTGAGCTTAGTCCAGTTACCCTGGGTAAACATAGTACCTTTGCTTTCCATCTCTTGAACACTCTCATCAAAAAGGACATATTTTCTATTTTGTCCAATGTTCTGTTGGACTTGGAGGTTTCACAATCTTGTCTCTCCTGCTGGTTGGCCTTGTCTGCTTGAGGTGGACTGCCTGCAGGCATGCCAAGCTATCCTCCGTTGAGCCTTCTAGATCCCCCCCCACCAGGGGGCGTGGGGGGGGCATTCGGTCACGGTCAATCTCTCTCCCACTCACTCGCATATATATACGCGGTGTCAAATTTAAATGTACCCTTATGGGTCTATTTTTTAACACATTCACGGTTAAATGAATACTCTGTATTTTTCACTGCGTAATATACTGTTCTCAACATCTTAAACCCCCCTAGTGAGTGGCGCCCCCCCCCCCCTCCTCAGACCCCCCTATAGCCCCCCCTCTGAGCTTCCACCCTGGTCACTGCCCTCAACCCATGACAAGCACATGATGGTGTGGGAACGGCCATGGCTTTTGGTTTTAATGCTGCAGAAGAAAACGCATGAGACATTCTGTCTTGATGGCCCCCCCCTCCCCCCCAGTCAAATACTATGTAATGTATAAGCTATACACAACCTCATTTACAGTATTTAGTTAACCCCTATAGTAACAAAATGACCCTCATGGACATGGTATTATAATCTGTGATGTGACCATGAAGCTGATTCTTTATTTTTTAATTTTTTATATATATATTTTTATCCCACGATTTTGTAACCCATTTTTCACCCCTGTGTCAATCATCTAATGTGATCCTGGGCTCTACACACCCTCCACCAACCTAGTCCCCATATATGGGGGACAAGGGGAGAGCAACGGACTTGAACTCATGCTTCCTTCATGCCTGAGTGTCCAAGTTGCTCCTTTACACCTGACGGGGGGGAGTTTCCCTGGTTGGACGTAGTGCGTGTGAAGGAACACGTTATTCCAACCAGTTCCTTTCCCCTCCATCAGGCGCCCCGGCTGGCCAGGGGGAGGCAGTTTAGAGACCAGTTCCTTTCCCCTCCATCAGAGTGAAAAGTATCAAATATAAGGAGAGTATTATTATAAAGTGAGAAAACATCGTCGTCATCATTTTTCTACTGCAGTCGAGATCGTGGATTTCACAATATCACGCCAGACTTCCCGGTCCTTCAATGCCATCCCCAGTTCCTGCTTTACTGATGCCTGTGTCCCTATAGCGATGACATCATGTGTCCCTAGCGATGACATCATGTGTCCCTATAGCGATGACATCATGTGTCCCTATAGTGACATCATGTGTCCCTATAGCGATGACATCATGTGTCCCTAGCGATGACATCATGTGTCCCTAGCGATGACATCAGGGAACGACAGTGTTCTACCTCTGGTCTGCTTTGAGGCAGGACTCCAGAGAAGAAGGGAAGATATAACCTCATGGTCAGCTCTGTAGCAGTGGCCGGAAAACTGTGTTCTTCTGGATCGGACTGGTGACAAGGTCATTATGTCTATTCCAACATTCTGTCTCATAATCTCCAACCCAAATCAGCTGATGTTGCTGGTGGCCGGCCAGTGGAAGTGTGTTTTCTGATCCTGTAGCTTTCATAGTCCTGCTGTGAACATTAATGCTGCTGGAGGTAGGATCTTTATCCCCCACTGTTTATTGGCACGCACGCGCGCACACACACACACACACACACACACACACACACACACACACCTGTGGAAATGTGCTTGTGCCTTATGTGGCTGATACAGTTGCCTGTTGCCTTTATTTGACCTGATATTCGCACAAAAACACCTTTTGTGTCAAATGCAGCTCCGCAAAAAACATGCCAGGCACACTTATTTGAAGTTGTTATAGTCAATAGCTTGAGCCTTCGCTCGAGAGTGCATTCATTTGTTGGATGTTGAACTTGAAAGTGAAGCTTTGGTCTTGGGAAAGCAACGTGTTTGGCTAGATATGAAGATGTCAGGATTTGCTACAGGCAATTTCTCCTTTCTATCTTCTCCACAGCAGGCGCTACACATGGGGCTGCAGTCTTCTCTTCTCTTCTCTTCTCTTCTCTTCTCTTCTCTTCTCTTCTCTTCTCTTCTCTTCTCTTCTCTTCTCTTCTCTTGTACTGCTTTATTAGAAGCAATGGAGATCATATCTATCCTCCCCACTGATACCCCCTCTCCTCCCCATCTCCTCCCCGCTCCACAGACACCTTTGACCTCCTGATGCGGCGGGCAGAGAACCACACCAACGCCGTCCTCCAGGAGTCCTACGGGCCCATGGCGGGCCGGGCCTCGGGCCCGGTGCGGGAGCTGTTCACGGACATCGGCCTCTTCCTCCTGGGCTCGGAGCTGGGCGTGGACGACCTGGTGCAGCGCTTCTTCGGCGCTCTCTTCCCGCTGGTCTACGACCACCTGATCAACCCGGGCCTGAGCGACATCGCGCCGGGCTACGCTGAGTGCGTGCGGTCGTCGAGCCGCGACCTGAGGCCCTTCGGCGCCGCGCCCGGCATCCTGGCCAATCAGATCGCTCGTTCCGGCGTCTCGGGGAAGCTCCTGCTGCAGTCGCTGCACCTGGGCATCGAGGTCATCAACACCACCGACCACCTGCCGTTCAGCCGCGAGTGCAGGCGGGCCCTGCTCAAGATGCAGTACTGTCCTCACTGTCAGGTACCCAAGACTACATGCATTCTGATAACAAATAAACCATATTACCAGGTTTTACCCAGGGGGGCAGTCAGACAGATATTTTGTGAAGCCACTAAGGAAATGAAAGTTCATATAATGGCCTGTTGTGGCGCTGTCATTGGACCCAGAAAAACCCATAGCCCCATAGAAGTCCATGTATTTGGGCCCAACTTCACCTAGACTGCATGTATTACCTTAATAAACATGGTCATGAATACTTTCTGCTTCCAGTCACTAGTTTAAAGTCTAATTTCTAATGTCATAATATTCTTTTTGGAAAATGATGGTCCCATTAATTAAAAAAATGACCATAAAGTCGCCTATGTTCTGAGGGGCGTGGCTACCGTTACAGTCTATGATAGGGATTCCC
>NC_137862.1:3174227-3225096 GCF_963924005.1 Protomyctophum bolini | reverse complement strand
TTTTTGGTATCCCAGTGAATCAATGAATAGTGACTACAGGATACCAAGCTCGTTTTCAACATTTTACTGTCATTAATATACTGAATGTTGTGGAAATAATAATAAAAAGTCACCCCATTCTGTGTTGCCTAGAACTGGAGGTTCAGTAACAAGTAACGGTAACAGTAAAAGTACATCTCAGTGACATCACAAAGCTGTACTTACTTCATATTGTTACTGTTTTTTTGTCAGACCTCCAGTTCTAGGCAACACAAAATGGGGTGACTTTTTATTATTTCCAGTTTTCAGTACTATAGAAAAAGCGCCCAGTGAGAAACGTTCCGCGGTGGAAAAAAAAGGTGCGATTAATTTATCTGTAGTTAATTCATCTAAATTAATCGCAATTAGTCCCGGCCCCACCAAAATATATCATATTATTTTACACGGTGGTGGAAAAAGTGCTAAAATATTTTACTTAAGATAAGTATCGATACTGCGATTTAGAAATACAAGTAAGTTCAGTATTCAAACTTGCACTTAAAAGTATTGGTATTAGTATAATACAAAGTATAAGTACTTAAAGTACCAAAAGTAAAAGTATACTCATAAGAATGTCCAATTTTACAAGTTTTCAAGTTTAAAATAAAATATATAAAAAAAAATATATGTAATCTAAATCTACAAAGCAACTAATAGGACTAACTCACATTTTCAAATGATTGTAGTGGAGTAAAAGTATAATATTTGTACAGGTATTGAATATTGGAAATACTAATAATGTAGTTGGCTTACACCACTGACATTACAGTGTATAGTTAATTATTATTTTGGTTTAATATTTAAATATCTTGCTACTGAAAAGGTGCCCATTTCAATTAATTTTACCTTTTTATTTTAGATTTAGTATGCTAGTATATTTTTGAGGCGTCCTCTACATAACATGCTATAAGTCTACATAAAGTGCTATCTAAGGGGGTAGGGTAATTAAGTGCTACGGGCCATGATGGAGTCTGAAAAGGTGGGTTTTCAGACTACGGTGGAAGATTTGGGAGTGAGGCTGCACTTCTGACTGCAACGGGAAGTGCATTCCACAGTTTTGGAGCCAGAAGGGAGAAGAGTTTGGGACGTGTGGAGCGTTGTTGTCCCGGCGTTTTTAGTGAGGGTACTTCCAGCTTCCCTGCGTTGGCGCGGGAGGGACCAGAGGGAATCCTAGGGCTCTAGGACCTGGGCAGTCCTTACGTGTACAGTACTGACAGTACTGACAGCGGTATCTATCAGGGACCCCCCAGTACTGACAGCGGTGAACACTCAGGGAAGGCTAGTAACAGCTGGTGTTGAGGTTGAACGGCAGTAGAAATGGCGGATTGTCCGCATTGTGGCGTGTCACTCACTGGCCTGCTGGCCAACTTTGGCTGCCCTGCTATAGCACCTTCTGGCCAGTAGGGGGATCTGGAGATGGAGGGTCGAATGTCTCGGTCGACGACATGATGGGGAATTATCTTTTTTTTTTCTTCTCCAATGTACTCATGATTCATTAAGTAAACGTCACTAAAAGGATGTGTCAAATGATTCGTTCACCAGTTTGTTCAGTGTTTATACACCATTCCTCAATCCTCATTGGAGTACCGTAGTAATGTCTTAGCCGTTCAAAATTTGCAACTGTAACTGTAATGACTGAACAGATGTATTCAGGAAGTGGCCATGTTAACGTCGAAGAACTAATACATTTGAATGAATGAATCACTGACTATAGTCACTGCCTGCTGGGTGTTGGGGCGACCCTGAATGTCTCTTTGTGTGTTTCTCTAGTGGTCTGTCAACTCGACTCTCACATCACAGGTTTACAAGTTTAACCCATTTTAGGGCGGGAAGGGAACCCCTTTTGGTGTTTTAAAGCATTATGTTATACTTTAGCTATATTGAGAAATAGTAGATCTACAAGCTCATAGCGCGGCACCGAGTGCTGCGCTATGAGCTTGTAGGTCTGCTATTTTTGAAAAATCGTGAAAATCTTTGAATATATATATATTATTACAGAGTGAACATTTCAACTCAAATCTTTGCTTCTGGGGAGGTCCCTGCAGGGAACAACATGTTTTCAGATGGGGGGGTCGAGGCATATTACATATAATCTTTGGGGGTTCTTGACATGAAATATTGAGCACCACTGATACAGAAACATGAGGTTTTTCAGAAAACGTTGACATACGAGCACCATCACTGCAGTTGAAGAAACAGTCAAATGGATCAGAAATCAACATGACAATGTGAATTGTTTGATGTTATCTATTACATTTATTACTGTGGGTTCTTTTTCCACCTCATCTCAAACTGTTTTTCACCAACACCAACAATACTCTGTTTCACCAATTACGCCCCTACAAGTCTATCATTGTGCCTCAGTTCTGTTTTTATGTTTCACACAAAGCACTTGCTGTGTGCGTCTCATGTGCATGGCCAAACACCACGCACGCACGCACACGCACGCACGCACACGCACACACACACACACACACACACACACACACACACACACACACACACGCGCACACACGCAGGTAACCAGTGCTGGTTTAACAGCAGAGTGAATATGAAAGAGCCCCTGTTTTCAACGGTTGAGTTGAGTATACCTGCTCTGATCTACTGTGTAAATCAGCCAGTTGTCAACAAGTGAGACTCGCGTGCTATTATGTGCATGCATGCAATCATGCATGCGTGCTTGCTTGCATGTTTGTTTCTGTGTCTGTGTGTGCGCGTGCACGTGCCTGCACAGTGCACACACACACACACACACACACACACACACACACACACACACACATGCGTATGTTTGCATGCATGCTGGTGTGCGTGAAGGGCATAGGTCAGAACAAAATAGATAGTTTGGAGAAGTGTACTGCCAAAGCCAGCAGTCCTGTTTCAGCCCAGACTTTGGACCTTTGTATGCAACAGCACCAACAGAACCAACAGCACCACACACAGGTCTCTCCCTGCCTGGCCCTGGTCTGGGTCTCTCCCTGCCTGGCCCTGGTCTGGGTCTCTCCCTGCCTGGCGCTGGTCTGGGTCTCTCCCTGCCTGGCGCTGGTCTGGGTCTCTCCCTGCCTGGCCCTCGTGTTGGGTCTCTCCCTGCCTGGCGCTGGTCTGGGTCTCTCCCTGCCTGGCCCTGGTCTGGGTCTCTCCCTGCCTGGCCCTGGTCTGGGTCTCTCCCTGCCTGGCCCTGGTCTGGGTCTCTCCCTGCCTGGCCCTGGTCTGGGTCTCTCCCTGCCTGGCGCTGGTCTGGGTCTCTCCCTGCCTGGCCCTCGTCTTGGGTCTCTCCCTGCCTGGCGCTGGTCTGGGTCTCTCCCTGCCTGGCGCTGGTCTGGGTCTCTCCCTGCCTGGCCCTCGTGTTGGGTCTCTCCCTGCCTGGCGCTGGTCTGGGTCTCTCCCTGCCTGGCCCTGGTCTGGGTCTCTCCCTGCCTGGCCCTGGTCTGGGTCTCTCCCTGCCTGGCCCTGGTCTGGGTCTCTCCCTGCCTGGCCCTGGTCTGGGTCTCTCCCTGCCTGGCCCTGGTCTGGGTCTCTCCCTGCCTGGCCCTGGTCTGGGTCTCTCCCTGCCTGGCCCTGGTCTGGGTCTCTCCCTGCCTGGCCCTGGTCTGGGTCTCTCCCTGCCTGGCCCTGGTCTGGGTCTCTCCCTGCCTGGCCCTCGTGTTGGGTCTCTCCCTGCCTGGCCCTGGTCTGGGTCTCTCCCTGCCTGGCCCTGGTCTGGGTCTCTCCCTGCCTGGCCCTCGTGTTGGGTCTCTCCCTGCCTGGCCCTGGTCTTGGGTCTCTCCCTGCCTGGCCCTGGTCTGGGTCTCTCCCTGCCTGGCCCTGGTGTTGGGTCTCTCCCTGCCTGGCCCTGGTGTTGGGTCTCTCCCTGCCTGGCCCTGGTCTTGGGTCTCTCCCTGCCTGGCCCTGGTGTTGGGTCTCTCCCTGCCTGGCCCTGGTCTGGGTCTCTCCCTGCCTGGCCCTGGTCTGGGTCTCTCCCTGCCTGGCCCTCGTCTGGGTCTCTCCCTGCCTGGCCCTGGTCTTGGGTCTCTCCCTGCCTGGCCCTCGTGTTGGGTCTCTCCCTGCCTGGCCCTCGTGTTGGGTCTCTCCCTGCCTGGCCCTCGTGTTGGGTCTCTCCCTGCCTGGCCCTGGTCTGGGTCTCTCCCTGCCTGGCCCTGGTGTTGGGTCTCTCCCTGCCTGGCCCTGGTGTTGGGTCTCTCCCTGCCTGGCCCTGGTCTGGGTCTCTCCCTGCCTGGCCCTGGTGTTGGGTCTCTCCCTGCCTGGCCCTGGTGTTGGGTCTCTCCCTGCCTGGCCCTGGTCTTGGGTCTCTCCCTGCCTGGCCCTGGTGTTGGGTCTCTCCCTGCCTGGCCCTGGTCTGGGTCTCTCCCTGCCTGGCCCTGGTCTGGGTCTCTCCCTGCCTGGCCCTCGTCTGGGTCTCTCCCTGCCTGGCCCTGGTCTTGGGTCTCTCCCTGCCTGGCCCTCGTGTTGGGTCTCTCCCTGCCTGGCCCTCGTGTTGGGTCTCTCCCTGCCTGGCCCTCGTGTTGGGTCTCTCCCTGCCTGGCCCTCGTGTTGGGTCTCTCCCTGCCTGGCCCTGGTCTGGGTCTCTCCCTGCCTGGCCCTGGTGTTGGGTCTCTCCCTGCCTGGCCCTGGTCTGGGTCTCTCCCTGCCTGGCCCTGGTCTGGGTCTCTCCCTGCCTGGCCCTCGTCTGGGTCTCTCCCTGCCTGGCCCTCGTCTGGGTCTCTCCCTGCCTGGCCCTGGTCTGGGTCTCTCCCTGCCTGGCCCTGGTGTTGGGTCTCTCCCTGCCTGGCCCTCGTGTTGCTCCTGAAGGCTTATTAAGAGTCAATATTTGAGAATCTCGATGCAGCTCTCCGTCTCCAATACTTCAAATAGCTCAGATGGCTGACATGGCCTCTAATATGCTGTTCAGGAAGAGAAGGTGGGTCAAGAAAGCAAAGACACAAGTGCTTCTTGTAATCTTGTAAGAGCGAAGCTGTGTGTGTGTGTGAGTGTGTGTGTGTGTGTGTGTGTGTGTGTGTGTGTGTGTGTGTGTGTGTGTGTGTGTGTGTGTGTGTGTGTGTGTGTGTGTGTGTGTGTGTGTGTGTGTGTGTGTGTGTGTGTGTGTGTGTGTGTGTGTGTGTGTGTGTGTGTGTGTGTGTGTGTGTGTGTGTGTTTTTCTCTATTTGTCTCTCTTTCTCCGTTGGTATGTTGGTACCCTAGACCGACATAGATAACAGTGTGATACCCTCTAGCATTAGCCTGACACTCAGGGCTGTATTTTGCGTGTCTTAAGTACCAGGTCTTATTACCTAACTTGAGTAAACTAAAGACCTGGAGGCGTGATCAATGCCATTTGGCTATTCTGAGTGGCCAAAGAGCATTGACCACGCCTCCAGGTCTTTAGTTTACTCAAGTTAGGGAATAAGACCTGGTACTTAAGACACGCAAAATACAGCCCTCTGTCTGAATTCTCATTTTGTTTCACTTAATCTGAATTGCCAGAACATATTTTCTTTAAGGTAAAAGTCTATTCTCGAAGCTGGGAAGCGTCTCAGGTCCCCATGCAGCTTCTCTCTAAAATGCACTATTTTAATCATTAAATAAAATGAATCCAACCGGATCGGCGCTGCAGGCCTGGTTTCTAGCCTGGTTAATAAACCAGACTAATATCGCACGGACCGCGGGAGCGGCGGGATATTAGTCTGGGGAGGCTCAGCTTGGATTTCATTTCCAGGGCGGCGGGTTGAAACATTTTCTCTTTGACGCAATTGGTCAGAGCTACTGTCAGTCAAAGGTCTCAAGCATTGAAAGTCACTGTACCAAAGCCCGATTGGCCACACCAGTTCTCTGGTGTAGGAAATGGGTGTACAATTGAGCCTCTCCAGACCGTAATCCGCCGGCAGGCAATTTTTTTTGTTGCATAGCATAGCAATAGCATGAACAACATAGTACAATATCTTTCTTGAGACTATAGCCTGGCCATGGATTTCTATATGATCGAGCACAGCTTTTATATTGCAGTGTAAAAATGACATTTGCTTAACATTTTCAGATGTGAACACTTTCTCTTTACGTCTCAAACACAAAGCCTATACCATAAGACGGAAGAGAAAAGGCTTCTTCATACACCGTAATTAGCGAGGCATTATAACTGCCTGTAGCATCGCTGCTTCTTATACATGCTGTAAAAGGTTTATTTTTTTATTCTGTAGGATTTGTCGAGGGGCTGTTAGGCTAACTAAGTCTGACCCAGCTTCAGGTTGGTTTGCCTGAGACACAGTTTATGCCATGAGATTTAACCTCATTTATTGGACTGACGCAACATTATTTAATTGATAATAATAATTTAATAATAATACAAAAATAATAAAACTTTATTTGTGTAGCACCTTTCATGACATGAAATGCAGATCAAAGTGCTTTACAGAGCAATGGAAAAAAGAAAAGCAAGGCAAAGACATTAAAAAACAAGCAGTACTGCAATACAGTGAGGACATGAATAACAAAAAATAAAAGATCAATTAAAAGCAATGTTGTAGAAGTGGGTCTTGAGCTGTGCTTTAAAAATGTCTACAGAGGCTGCCTGACGAAGGTACAGTGGGAGTTTGTTAAACTACAGAGGCTGCCTGTCGAAGGTACAGTGGGAGCTTGTTCCATGCCGACGGCCCGTAGAAGCAAAAAGCTGCTTCCCTGTATTCTTTAGTTTTTTAGTCATTGTGAAGGAATTGTGAAGAAAAAATAGTAACTGATGCTCTGATGAATTAAGTACAATGGAAGCTTTTTGTTTTGACTCACTCTGGTGTTCAGCATACTTGGTTGGTGACTAAGACCTTCCATGCGATCCTGTGAAGAACTGACTTCCATTGTGTGATTGAAGTCATAGAGGAGGCCCTGACTCTTTGCTGTGGCCTATCAGATGTCACTGGATGGATCTCTCTTGTGGTCCGCTGCCATTCAAAGCAGATGAATCACATTAATAAAAGCTGTTTGCGTTCCTCTCTGAGGTTGACTCGTCGTTGGCATCAGAGAATGCTTTGAACCTGGAAGTACAGAAGCACCAAAGAAAAGGTTTTAGATTTTTTAACGACATCAAAGACATTATAGAGTTCTTGTCATACGGTGCATCTCAACAAGCTCTCTTAACCCATTCTGAACGGGAACCCCTTTTGGTGTTAGCATTATGTTGTGCTTTAGCTATTGAAAAATAGCAGATCTACAAGCTCATAGCGCGCCACCGAGTGGCGCGCTACGAGCTTGTAGGTCTGCTATTTTTGAAAAATCTAAGAGCAACTGACACAGAAGACATTTTTAGAATCTGATCTCAGGTCAGAATGTGTTAATGTTTTCATTGTGATAGAGATCAGCTTGGCCTGTGTTGTTGTTGCGGGGGTGACTTCACTGACACCGCGTCGCTTTGCGACACATCAATCATCATGTTCAGGTTCCGCTACCCGGTCATTACCTGGGTTATTACGTGAGTGAATCCCCCCCTTCTCTCTCTCTCTCTCTCCCCCCCTCCCCCCTCTGTCCAGGTTTATTTTATTGTTTTATCTTGATTGTTTTTCTTTCCACTTTTGCTTTGGCAATGTAAACGTATGTTTTCTCATGCCAACAAAGCTCCATTGAATTGAATTGAGTTGAGAGAGGGGGGGGGGGTCCTTTGCAGTCTATTTGAAGAGGCCTTCAGCTACAAATATTCACCTTCCTTCTCATTGGGTCAGTCAGGCTGCTGCCTGTCTGACCCAATGCCTTCTCATTAGGTCAAATGCCTCAGTGACACATGTGTTTCAACAAGCATACATATACAAGCGACCGTGTGTTGTGTGTGCAAGACACTGAACCTTTGGGCAAGACACTGAACCTTTGGGCAAAGACACTGAACCTTTGGTCAAAGACACTGAACCTTTGGTCAAAGACACTGAACCTTTGGTCAAAGACACTGAACCTTTGGTCAAAGACACTGAACCTTTGGTCAAAGACACTGAACCTTTGGTCAAAGACACTGAACCTTTGGTCAAAGACACTGAACCTTTGGGCAAAGACACTGAACCTTTGGGCAAGACACTGAACCTTTGGGCAAAGACACTGAACCCTACGTCGCCTCCAGTGAGTCGGTCGGTGTGAGCTCGCCACCGTTGGTGTGTGAAAGTGGGAAGTGAGGACGCTGGCGTCGACTGTTCGCCGCTTCACCTCCCAATGTATGAATGAATGAACCTTCACCTCCCAATGTATGAATGAATGAACCTTCACCTCCCAATGTATGAATGAATGAACCGTTGTAAAGCCCTTTGAGCACCTGGAAAAGCGCTATAAAATGCAATTCATTATTATTAGTAGTAGTAGTAGGACAATAGTTGATTAAAGCCATACATACATGAGTGAAACCTTTATGAATACAATCCAAGTTAAACCTATACCTGAATCATTTAAGCTGACCTTTCTATGTAGGAAAATGTAATGTGGCCACTCCGCCACACAAACCTTTGTTTTTTGTGAGGATTTATCCATTTACAGAATGCATTACGAAAAGTTATGAACCATTTTGTCAGGAAGCGTAGCTGACAGGCTGACAGCTGTTTCTGCCTCACACTGGGGGGGGGGGGGGTGCCGGTCGAAAACAGGCATTGGATCCTATTGGTCCACCGATCTGAGCACCCTCCCCTCCCCTCCACGCTTTAAAACAGCGGAGAACACTGACTGACGTCACCAAATTTGGACGACGCTCCTCAAGGTGTTAAAAAAAAGGTTATTGGTTAGCGAAATACAAGGGTTGCACCTCTCAGTTCACACAGGTGTGATTTGACATTAATGCACCACTAAATACAGCCATGATGCAATAATGAAAGGTGTCGCTCTCTGGTGGACAAAGACAGTATTCCACGCCCTGTCCTCAAAGACTGCATCTAAACTGTGACGTGAATCATGAGGCTGTTCCTTTTTTTCCCCATTTCTTTGCTTATTACCAGAAGCCCTGACCTTTGACCTTTGACCATAACTCACCACCGGGATGAATTGCTTCTGTTTAGTTAACTGGATCATCCTTTAGTATGGAAAATGAGAGCTGCGGCAATTAACCCATTCTGAACGGGCACCCATTTTGGTGTTAGCATCATGTTATGCTTTAGCTATTGAAAAATAGCAGATCTACAAGCTCATAGCGCGCCACCGAGTGGCGCGCTACGAGCTTGTAGGTCTGCTATTTTTGAAAAATCGAAGAACGACTGACATTTTTAGAATCTGATCTCGGGTCAGAATGGGTTAATCAGACCAGTGTGTGTCCAGTGGAAACCTCGTATGAAGCTGATCTCAGGTCAGAATGGGTTAAGGAAGAAAGGAAGACAATTGTAAAGGATTGAAAAGCTTTTTAGACATGGAGGGGACCGCTCAGCGGCTGTAGAGGGCTTTGGAATTGTTGTAAAATGACCTAATACGTCTGAATTATGGCCGAGATTCCAAGCATTATAAAACATCAGCTGTCAGCCTGTCAGTTCATTAGGTATGATGTAGCATCGTATATACCAGGCCATGGGGTTGTTGTGGATTGATGTATATATTAGAAGACCCTCTTAGTGTGATTGATACTGTCTCCCTAATTGAAAGCCATAGATGTTTTAGGTAGTCCCGTCTCTTTACAATTGCATTTTAGGATCATCTCTCTCCAGACAAATTGGTTCAGATGTCATTGTTCTGGTAAATGAAGTCATATTGTATGTGGTCAACGTCTTTAATGGATTTTCTAATGTTTGCTATTTTTTTATACCATTACAGTTGTTATTTTGACGCACCAACCAACAGGCGCACACACACGTATGCATGCACACACATTTCCCTGATGTGTGTCAGTGAGCCGTCGACAGAAACCACTTGGAGACACCAGATGTTGTGTTAAGGGTTAAGGGATAAGGGTGTTCCACAGCTCTTCATGAAAAATTCAATGATCTATTCTGACGATGGATAATTTTAACATTTAAATATTTAATAATGTTTGCTGTAGTTAATTTCCGGGCTGGGAGCAGCATCGTAGCTCGGTGGTTACATCCTTCTGCATCCTCACCCAAACGGGGGTTAGTTCCTCATGTGAGACAGAGAAACATGTTCTCCTTTTGGAACTCCAAATACAAGTACAGAGATATGTATTTAAAACATATACAGTAAAAGGTCCATCTCTGGTTGAACATTTCAAAGTACCGAAGACAAAATGCTTAACCCATTTTGTGCGGGAACCCATTTTAGTGTTAGCATTATGTTATGCTTTAGCTATTGTAAAATAGCAGACCTACAAGCTGTTAGGTCTGCTATTTTTGAAAAATCTAAGAACGACTGACATAGAAACAGCTTTCACAGAAAATATCAAGCTGATTTCAGCTGTCAGCTACAAACAAACAAGCGCTTATATTTCCCACTCTAAGCTGGGTAGTGGCTTTTAAGGTGAAAAATTGTGATTAAATTGGATACAGCATGGTTTAATTCTAGGAGTTTACTTCTAAAGAGGAATGTTTGGCTCACTTAAAAAAATTAGATTAAGAGTTTTTTGGTTCTAAGTACTTTGATACACTTCACTGTGTGTCCCCTAGTTAGTACCTTAAACCATTTTCGGCGGGAACCCCTTTTGGTGTTTTAAACATTATGTTATAATTTAGCTATTGAAAAATAGCAGATCTACAAAGCTCATAGCGCGCCACCGAGTGGCGCGCTACGAGCTTGTAGGTCTGCTATTTTTGAAAAATCGTTAAAATGTGCCTCAAATCTTTCAGAAAATTGTCATGATATAGAAAACTTTTTTTATTTATTTCGACGTCAGGCCTGAATGGGTTAACCCATTCTGAACGGGAACCCATTTTGGTGTTAGCATCATGTTATGCTTTAGCTATTGAAAAATAGCAGATCTACAAGCTCATAGCGCGCCACCGAGTGGCGCGCTACGAGCTTGTAGGTCTGCTATTTTTGAAAAATCGAAGAACGACTGACATTTTTAGAATCTGATCTCAGGTCAGAATGGGTTAATTCATCTCCCACCCCCCACTCTCTCTCCATCTGTCTCTTTCTCTCCAGGCTCAGCCTGCAGTCTGACTTCTGGCACAATAAGTCTGCAAGCAATTTACCTCCTCGGCTCACTTCCTCTTTTTGGTGCAAAGTAATTTATTATTATAATTATTATAATTATTATTATTACTGCTGAGACGGCTAACTGTTCCTCCATTAATGCACAAAGTACCACAAATACCAGCATCCATACAATCACAGCTTCACTCATATATCGTACATTAATGCACAAAGTACCATAATACCAGCATCCATACAATCACAGCTTCAGTCATATGTCGTACATTAATGCACAAAGTACCATAATACCAGCATCCATACAATCACAGCTTCAGTCATATGTCGTACATTAATGCACAAAGTACCATAATACCAGCATCCATACAATCACAGCTTCAGTCATATGTCGTACATTAATGCACAAAGTACCATAATACCAGCATCCATACAATCACAGCTTCAGTCATATGTCGTACATTAATGCACAAAGTACCATAATACCAGCATCCATACAATCACAGCTTCAGTCATATGTCGTACATTAATGCACAAAGTACCATAATACCAGCATCCATACAATCACAGCTTCAGTCATATGTCGTACATTAATGCACAAAGTACCATAATACCAGCATCCATACAATCACAGCTTCACTCATATATCGTACATTAATGCACAAAGTACCGTAATACCAGCATCCATACAATCACAGCTTCAGTCATATATCGTACATTAATGCACAAAGTACCATAATACCAGCATCCATACAATCACAGCTTCACTCATATATCGTACATTAATGCACAAAGTACCGTAATACCAGCATCCATACAATCACAGCTTCACTCATATATCGTACATTAATGCACAAAGTACCATAATACCAGCATCCATACAATCACAGCTTCAGTCTTATATCGTACATTAATGCACAAAGTACCATAATACCAGCATCCATACAATCACAGCTTCAGTCATATATTGTACATTAATGCACAAAGTACCATAATACCAGCATCCATACAATCACAGCTTCACTCATATATCGTACATTAATGCACAAAGTACCATAATACCAGCATCCATACAATCACAGCTTCAGTCATATATTGTACATTAATGCACAAAGTACCATAATACCAGCATCCATACAATCACAGCTTCACTCATATATCGTACATTAATGCACAAAGTACCATAATACCAGCATCCATACAATCACAGCTTCACTCATATATCGTACATTAATGCACAAAGTACCATAATACCAGCATCCATACAATCACAGCTTCAGTCATATATCGTACATTAATGCACAAAGTACCATAATACCAGCATCCATACAATCACAGCTTCAGTCATATATCGTACATTAATGCACAAAGTACCATAATACCAGCATCCATACAATCACAGCTTCACTCATATATCGTACATTAATGCACAAAGTACCATAATACCAGCATCCATACAATCACAGCTTCAGTCTTATATCGTACATTAAAGGCAGGTTGATTTTCTTTGGTTAAAATATGTGTTAAATGGCTCTATTCTGATAGTACGCATTGCTTTTGTCCAGTGACAGTCTCCATGTCTCTCCAGCTCTTTATTAGGTCGGGATACCAATTTTCTCCAATCAGGATAGAGCACTCAGACCAGGGTACGGATTAAACAAGTGAAATTGGAAGTGATGACACAAACGGCTGAAAGAAATAATGATCAGACAAAATTGGAACTGAAAAGAAAACTATAAAAAAATGAATCTGATAAATGGGTGCTCTCAACCCAACCTGCAAATACATTTTCTGTTCATTGATTGCCATCAGAAAATAGTGCTTTAACCTTTTAACAAAATGTTTTGTTTTAACCAAAAAATATCTTTAACCGAATCTGTGCCAAAACGTGATAATCTTGTGAATAGCTATTGTATCCAACTGTGCCAACCTTGAGATTACGTGATTTGTTGATTTAAAATAAATAAATAAAAATTTACCTTTTTTTTTTAGCATTCCTTAGCTTCCGCCACTAGCATCCATAGGCCTCTCATTGTAGAAAGAGCCTACATGATCATCTGCGGTACACGTGCCGTGCACGCGCACAGGGCTATTAGTGTTATTTATGCTTAGAATGGCATAAAATGCCATAGCCTATTAAAACATTAATCTTCCTTTATGCCTATCGCTCCTTTTCATGGAGCATAGGCCGTTGTCTCCAGTCCGCCAGAGTCCTCTATCCTGGGCCTTCTTTTCCATCTGTTTCCATGTCAGGCCACACTGTTTGATGTCCGTCTCAAGGTCCCTGCGCCAGGTGTTCTTCTCAAGGTCCCTGCGAGGCTGCGCCAGGTGTTCTTCGGCCTCCCTCTCTGTCTTGTGCCTTGCGGGTTCCATCTAAAGGGCTTGTCTTGTGATGCTGGTGTTGGGCTTCTGGAGTCTGTGGCCCGATCCATCCCCACCTTCTTCTCTTAATCTCCTCATCCACTGGCGGTAGCCTCGCTCTCTGCCAGAGGTCATTATTGCTGATGGTGTCTGACCAGTGGATGCTCAGTGTATAGCTGTCCCAGTTATGGGTATGCTGTAATATTTTATTTAGCTTATTTTTCTGAAAATGGATATGGTAAATTGTATTTTTTGTTTTGGGCAACAAACTGTATATTTCGGTATTTGTACCGTAAATGCATGGTGAGATAGTGCCATCTACTGTGCTCTGTATTTGGGGTCTGTTTGTCTGTTTCATGGGCAGGTTGAATTAGGCTCACCTAAGCAGCTAATCACCTCATTTCAATCACCTGTTGGGTTTTGGGCATGTTTGGGCAGAACAAACAGAGCAGAGGTGAAGAGAAGAGCTCTTTCATGTCAGAGAGTCTCCACAAAAGATAAGATAAAGAAAATAATATAAAAAAGAACAAGAACTTAACTGAACACCTATAAGTCTGTGAAGGCAGAAGGCGCATACGGTATGTTCCCAGTTGTTTTGTTTGGTGTCTGTAAAAGTTACATTGCCATTGTATCGTGTATTTGTTTGTGTTTGTGACATGTGGACATTTCATTAGGAGCAGTTACATAATATCATTTGCCATAACCTTTGAACGTCGTGAGTTCATGACCGTCACCTCACTGGACTCATTCAGTACTTATACTTAGCTCTGCTCCCAGTTCTGATCGGTCAATATTTGTCTGTAACTTGCAGGCACCGTGCGAGGGCCCGCCGGTCGGGGCCCGCTGCCCGGTCAGGCACCGTGCGAGGGCCCGCCGGTCGGGGCCCGCTGCCCGGTCAGGCACCGTGCGAGGGCCCGCCGGTCGGGGCCCGCTGCCCGGTCATCGCTGCTTTCATTCTCTGTCGTCGTGTTGCAAACTGTTCTTTAGGTGGCAGTGGTTTGTTTTCCTCTTGTAACCACACTATTTCCACACTTATTTCAGTGTGGTTTCCTTCCCTAAATCCTAAATGTTTCTCTCACTCCCCCTAATCACCACCTTTGGGGCAGCGGTGGCCGAACGGTTTGCGGAGCGGTCTTGATATCGGAAGGTCGCTATAGTTCGTATCCCCGGACCGGCACGTTAAAATGACCACCGCTGAAGTGCCCTTGAGCAAGGCATTGAACCCCTACCATGAAATGTTCTATGAGCAGGGCCTGGCTGTAAACAAGTTCTTGAGCTTAGTCCAGTTACCCTGGGTAAACATGGTAACTTTGCTTTCCATCTCTTGAACACTCTCATCAAAAAGGACATATTTTCTATTTTTTTTCCAATGTTCTGTTGGACTTGGAGGTTTCACAATCTTGTCTCTCCTGCTGGTTGGCCTTGTCTGCTTGAGGTGGACTGCCTGCAGGCATGCCAAGCTATCCTCCGTTGAGCCTTCTAGATCCCCCCCACCAGGGGGGGGGGGGGGGCATTCGGTCACGGTCAATCTCTCTCCCACTCACTCGCATATATACGCTGTAAATCTGGAGTGTCAAATTTAAATGTACCCTTATGGGTCTATTTTTTAACACATTCACGGTTAAATGAATACTCTGTATTTTTCACTGCGTAATATACTGTTCTCAACATCTTAAACCCCCCTAGTGAGTGGCGCCCCCCGCCCCCCCCTCCTCAGACCCCCCTATAGCCCCCCCTCTGAGCTTCCACCCTGGTCACTGCCCTCAACCCATGACAAGCACATGATGGTGTGGGAACGGCCATGGCTTTTGGTTTTAATGCTGCAGAAGAAAACGCATGAGACATTCTGTCTTGATGCCCCCCCCCCCCCTCCCAGTCAAATACTATGTAATGTATAGCTATACACAACCTCATTTACAGTATTTAGTTAACCCCTATAGTAACAAAATTACCCATGAATCTGTGATGTGACCATGAAGCTGATTTTTTTTATTTTTATATATATATATTTTTTTATCCCACGATTTTGTAACCCATTTTTCACCCCTGTGTCAATAATGTGATCCTGGGCTCTACACACCCTCCGTCACCCTAGTCCCCATATATGGGGGACAAGGGGAGAGCAACGGACTTGAACTCATGCTTCCTTCATGCCTGAGTGTCCACTGTCCAAGTTGCTCCTTTACACCTGACAGGGGGGAGTTTCCCTGGTTGGACGTATAGCGCGTGGAAGGAACACGTTATTCCAACCAGTTCCTTTCCCCTCCATCAGGCGCCCCGGCTGGCCAGGGGGAGGCAGTTTAGAGACCAGTTCCTTTCCCCTCCATCAGACTTGGTAAGAGTGAAAAGTATCAAATATAAGGAGAGTATTATTTTAAAGTGAGAGAACATCGTCGTCATCATTTTTCTACTGCGGTCGAGATCGTGGATTTCACAATAACACGCCAGACTTCCCGGTCCTTCATTGCCATCCCCAGTTCCTGCTTTACTGATGCCTGTGTTCCTATAGCGATGACATCATGTGTCCCTAGTGATGACATCATGTGTGTCTATAGCGATGACATCATGTGTGTCTATAGCGATGACATCATGTGTCCCTAGCGATGACATCATGTGTCCCTATAGCGATGACCTCATGTGTCCCTATAGCGATGACATCATGTGTCCCTATAGCGATGACATCATGTGTCCCTATAGCGATGACATCATGTGTCCCTAGCGATGACATCATGTGTCCCTATAGCGATGGCATCATGTGTCCCTATAGCGATGACATCATGTGTCCCTATAGCGATGACATCATGTGTCCCTAGCGATGACATCATGTGTCCCTATAGCGATGACATCATGTGTCCCTATAGCGATGACATCATGTGTCCCTATAGCGATGACATCATGTGTCCCTATAGCGATGACATCATGTGTCCCTATAGCGATGACATCATGTGTCCCTATAGCGATGACATCATGTGTCCCTAGTGATGACATCATGTGTCCCTAGCGATGACATCAGGGAACGACAGCTCTCTACCTCTGGTCTGCTTTGAGGCAGGACTCCAGAGAAGAAGGGAAGATATAACCTCATGGTCAGCTCTGTAGCAGTGGCCGGAAAACTGTGTTCTTCTGGACGGACCAGTGAAAAAAGGTCATTATGTCTATTCCAACATTCTGTCTAATATAATAATCTCCAACCCAAATCAGCTGATGTACACTTGGTCCAGATTTGCTGGTGGCCGGCCAGTGGAAGTGTGTTTTCTGCTCCTGTAGCTTTCATAGTCCTGCTGTGAACATTAATGCTGCTGGAGGTAGGATCTTTATCCCCCACTGTTTATTGGCACGCACGCGCACGCACACACACACACACACACACACACACACACACACACACACACACACACACACACACACACACACACACACACACACACACACACACACACACACACACACACCTGTGGAAATGTGCTTGTGGCTGATACAGTTGCCTGTTGCCTTTATTTGACCTGATATTCGCACAAAAACACCTTTTGTGTCAAATGCAGCTCCGCAAAAACATGCCAGGCACACTTATTTGAAGTTGTTATAGTCAATAGCTTGAGCCTTCGCTCGAGAGTGCATTCCTTTTTTTTTGGATGTTGAACTTGAAAGTGAAGCTTTGGTCTTGGGAAAGCAACGTGTTTGGCTAGATATGAAGATGTCAGGATTTGCTACAGGCAATTTCTCCTTTCTATCTTCTCCACAGCAGGCGCTACACATGGGGCTGCAGGCTCTTCTCTTCTCTTCTCTTCTCTTCTCTTCTCTTCTCTTCTCTTCTCTTCTCTTCTCTTCTCTTCTCTTCTCTTGTACTGCTTTATTAGAAGCAATGGAGATCATATCTATCCTCCCCACTGATACCCCCTCTCCTCCCCGCTCCACAGATACCTTTGACCTCCTGATGCGGCGTGCAGAGAACCACACCAACGCCGTCCTCCAGGAGTCCTACGGGCCCATGGCGGGCCGGGCCTCGGGCCCGGTGCGGGAGCTGTTCACGGACATGGGCCTCTTCCTCCTGGGCTCGGAGCTGGGCGTGGACGACCTGGTGCAGCGCTTCTTCGGCGCTCTCTTCCCGCTGGTCTACGACCACCTGATCAACCCCGGCCTGAGCGACATCGCGCCGGGCTACGCCGAGTGCGTGCGCTCGTCGAGCCGCGACCTGAGGCCCTTCGGCGCCGCGCCCGGCGTCCTGGCCAATCAGATCGCTCGCTCCGGCGTCTCGGGGAAGCTCCTGCTGCAGTCGCTGCACCTGGGCATCGAGGTCATCAACACCACCGACCACCTGCCGTTCAGCCGCGAGTGCAGGCGGGCCCTGCTCAAGATGCAGTACTGTCCTCACTGCCAGGTACGCATTCTGTACTGTATACAGTACAGTATGTATTCTGTATGATAACTGTACTGTCCTCAGTACTGTCCTCAGTACTGTCCTCACTGCCAGGTACGCATTCTGTATGATAACAAATAAACCATATTATGCACCCATTATGGTCACTAAACTGCCTCCCCCTGGCCAGCCGGGGCGCCTGATGGAAGGGAAAGGAACTGGTTGGAATAACGTGTTCCTTCCACGCGCTACGTCCAACCAGGGAAACTCCCCCCCTGTCAGGTGTAAAGGAGCAACTTGGACTCCTCATGCATGAAGGAAGCATGAGTTCAAGTGCGTTGCTCTCCCCTTGTCCCCCATATATGGGGACTAGGTTGGTCTCCCCTTGTCCCCCATATATGGGGACTAGGTTGGCGGAGGGTGTGTAGAGCCCAGGATCACATTAGATGATTGACACAGGGGTGAAAAATGGGTTACAAAATCGTGGGATAAAAAATATATATATATAAAATAAAAAAAACATATTACCAGTTTTTCCCCCCATTTAACCCATTTTGGGCCCTGAACGCCTTTTGGTGTTTTAAGCGTTACGTTATACTTTAGTTATTGAAAAATAGCAGACCTACAACCTCATAGTGGCACACTATGAGGTTGTAGGTCTGGAACAACATATTTTCAGATGGGGGTCGGCGGCCAATTACATAATAATCTTGGGGGTCCTTGACATGAAAATGTTTGAGCACCACTGACATAGAAACATGGGGTTTTTTTCAGAAAAACCGTCAGGATTTAGAAGACATTTTGTAGAATGGTTCCCAGGTCTAAATGGGTTAACCCATTCTGACCTGAGATCAGATTCATACGAGGTTTCCACTGGACACACACTGGTCTGATGAACCCATTCTGACCTGAGATCAGATTCTAAAAATGTCACAGTCGTTCTTCGATTTTTTTTAAATAGCAGACCTACAAGCTCGTAGCGCGCCACTCGGTGGCGCGCTATGAGCTTGTAGATCTGCTATTTTAAAATAGCTAAAGCATAACATGATGCTTACACCAAAACGGGTTCCCGTACAGAATGGGTTAAATATGATCCTATATGCTGTGATTCTTTGTCCAACAACAGGGCCTGACCCAGTCTAAGCCCTGCATGGGCTACTGCCTCAACGTCATGCGAGGCTGTCTGGCGAGCATGGCGGAGATCGACGCCCACTGGAGAGAGTTCGTGCGCTCGCTGGAAGGCTTGTCGGCGCGGATGCAGGGAACGCAGGACTTGGAGCAAGTGCTTCTGGGAGTTCACACGCTGCTTCACGACGCCGTCGCACATGCTCAGAAGAACGGGCCCCGCCTCTCAGCACAGGTCAAACGTTTTCATTTTCAAGAGTTTTTTGTCTTCAGTTAACCCATTTTGGTGTCAGCATTATGTATGCTTTAGCTATTGAAAAATAGCAGATCTACAAGCTCGTAGCTTGTAGGTTTGCTATTTTTGAAAAATCGAAGAACCACTGACATAGAAACATAGCTTTTTCAGAGAACTGTCAGGATGTAGAAGACATTTTTAGAATCTGATCAAAATGGGTTAAACACTGATGGAGACTTGTGTTTATTATTGTGAGAATAAATAAGTGTGTCAGTCAGTCAGGCCAGCAGTTCAAGTGGTGAATATGGTCCATTCCATTCTGTCAGGGAGGTATTTATATGTGGTGTATAGTCTGTAGTGTCCATGCATAAAATGGCTTGGAAATTGAATATATCACACAACGACCGGCTTGCTAAACTCTAGCAGACCAGAGCAGGCTCTCCAGAAATACATCCCTGTGGGTCAGCTCAGAGACTCAGCGGTCAAGCTACTCGGATCCGGGCCCAGTCTGACTCTGCAGCAGAGATTGTGCATTATTGCTCATCCCACAAAACTGCAGTTGGATAGAACAGAACATTCCACTGTCTGACTTGACTTGGTAATTCTCCGACTACAGTAACAGGATACAATGTTGGTTATGGAATTGCTATGGTGTCGCGTGAACCCTCAGCAATACAGTATTGTGGGATTTATGATGACTACATAAGGTACAGTATGATGATTCTCAGAGGTTTGGGCAGAAGAAGAAAAAATCACACCCGTGTGAAGTGAGAAGGCGCTAATATATTAAAGTCTAACTCATGTTGATTAGGTCAGAATCAGAATATCTTTATTGTCATTGTACGAGACAACGAAATTGATTTGCAAACCAGCTCAGTGCATTTAAAACAAAAGACATAATACTCTATATAAAACACAAAATACAAACATTTAACGCATGTAATGGTGAAAACATTAAACGCCATCAACAATAAAGAGACAATGTGACATAAACGATACATTATTTATGACGTACATTTTCCCTTCATTGTCAATGCGTTTACAAAACAAACTTTGAACTAAAGACGAACATTAAGCCTGTGTACTAGCGCCCCTCAAAATGCTGGTGAACATTTTCAATGAACGCTTACGTCGCTTATAGGTGCGAATTATGACGCGTCATATTTTCTAGGGCTGTGAATTAGGATTGTTTTATTTTTTTCCTTTAAATTTCTATCCCAACGATTTTGTAAACCGAATTTCTTCACCCAGTGTCAATTATCTAATGTAATCCTGGGCTCTACACTCCCTCTGCCAACCTGGGGAGAGCAACGGACTGACCTCATGCTTCCTTCTATGCATGAGGAGTCCAAGTCGCTCCTTTTCACCTGACGGGGGGGGGGGGGGGGGAGTTTCCCTGGTTGGACGTAGAGTGTGGAAGGAACATGTTATTTCAACCAGTTCTTTTATATATATATATATATATAACATAATGGCCTGTGTATACAATATACAGTATGCATTTTTTATGCAGGTTATTTACACTCAGGTTCTATCTAACTCACCCAACGGGCATTTCCAACTCTAGTCTAGAATATCTCATTCTATGTATACCACATACAGATAATTAATTATTTATAATGTGCAATTTGTTTAGTGCACAATTCATAGATCAATTCATAGATCATCATAAAACAACAGTCTTGTCTGCTCAGGAAAGTGTACTGCTCAATCTTTGCTGCGCTGACAACTTTGGCACTGTACCTCCATCTAGTGGATGGCCACTGCCACTGCTACTTGGGACCGCTGAATGGTGCCGTTCATATTTATGGTGAAACAAGAGATATGTGACTCACACTCCAAACAATGAAGCAGAGATTATTAAATATGATGATATATGAAATATGAAATACATGTGAGAGATGATCACACTTATTGCTGTCTCATGGTGGCTTGATGGCTGGGGGTATCGGAGGAGACTCGTGGCCATCTTCACCCTCCCAATGACCTACTGTGGAGGTTAGCAGCAGCCAGGGAGCGATGGACCACTCGTAGAGAGGCAGGGGAACTTTATATATTTTTTTATAAAAAATATAAGGGAGTAGGCACTGGAAGGACAAATTACTCTGAATTGTTATTAGAATGTTGTCATTCCGTATATCTGAATAAGAGCAAAACGATTTATTTTGTGATTGGAAGTGGAATGATACTGATATTGTGAGTGAAGCGCCGGCCTTCTCATCAGGCAAGTCAGGCAAAAGCCTGGGGCATTACAGGAGGGGACGGGGGCAGCAGAGCCCATTAGGTTTAGGTTTATTTATTTAGGGTATGTAGTACAATAACATATCAAAGAACAAAAATACAATGCAAGGAAAGGAAGAAGCCAGCTGGCTTATTTGGAAGAGGTAGGAAGAGGTCATTGGTTTAAAAGATTAAAAGTTCATAAAGAACAACAGTACATAAGTCTACAAGTTGGCACAGATACTTTGGCTTTATAGAGCGCTGCGCGCACCAAAACAGCTGAGCTGACGCTGTTGCTGTGGCTGTTCTGCTCTGTTGCCTGTCCCCCCCATAGAGTATTCCCCCCACCCCGGGGGGTGTGGCCGGTGGAATGACCCCCGCCCCCGCCCCCAGCCTAACCTACAGCTGAAACGGCATGGTGCACTGATGGGGAAATATAAACAACAAGTAGACTGGCGAAAAGTGTTTTTTATTTGGTGTTGTGATTAATGTCCAAGAGACCAATGCAACCCTCTGGTCATCAGGGAAGAAAGGAGAAAAAAAAGAAGTGGTTTAAAAAACGGGAAAAAGACGAGAGGTATGAATGTGATTAATACTAAACGGTGAATGAATAAACTATAGTCTAGTTATTTGAGCTAAACGAGTAGCAACAAGCTAGCTGCTACTGCATGTTGTCGTGTTGTCACTTGTCAGACTAGTTATATTAGCTATAGCTTCTTTAGTTGAGACTGAGTAAATATATGGGCATATAAATGTCAAATAAGTTAATTTCCCCAAGAGCCCAACTTTATTTGTCCCCCTGAGGGCAAATTGTTTTGTTTACTTTTAGCCAGTAAGCCAGCCCATTGTTTCAATTTCAACAAATTGTACACTCAAAGTTAAAGTTAGTCCTGTAAAGGGTTCATTTGGTTTGATTGATTGAAATATTTATTAACAGTTTGCAGAATTACAGTACATTTCAAGCACAAACTCAATACAAAGACTGCTAACTGTGAGTGGACGACCCAATGAAGCATTACACTTGTTTACAACAGGGTCCACATTGTTCAATTCATCAAAACATTTAGAGACATACAAATAGACACTTCTATGTAGTCAAAGAACAGAACAGGAATTCATCATAAAGGAAGCAAAAAGGGAAAAGAAACATGTACAGTGAGGGGAAAAGGGGGGCGGGGCGGTGGGGGGGATTCAGATTTTACAGAGGCCAGTTTCGAATTGCAGCCGTCCGTATAGGTGCCCTTTGAGAGCGGTTTTGAAGGAGTCAAGGGATTCACATGTCTTAATGACTGTTGGTAGGGCGTTCCACATTTTGGTGGCATAGGAGCGAAAATAATTTAGTCCCTTGTTTGTGCCGAATCTGGGTTGCACATGGTGGTGGTGGTTGTTGGTGGTTGGTTTAATTATTATATAATATATTTTTTACAGTGATTAAAATGATATGCTATATGATAGGCTACTGATAAAATAAATTATAATTGAGAGAGGATCACAATAGAGAACCATTTTGTGGAACACTTATCTCCTATTTAATACTACTACCAATTTATACCTGTTTTTTATGGATACCAATAGAAGCTTTTAGTCTGTGTCTAATGTTGACTTGTCCATTGCATAATGTCTGCTGTCAGGAAGAGCCAAGTTGCCTCCCAACAGCAACAATATGTATTTTTTTGAGTGGTGCAACCACTCCTACAACCAGCAATGCCCGTGTACCTGCATGTGTACCTGTGTGTTAATGTCCGTGTGCCTGCTAATATGAGAGAGAGAGAGAAGAGAGAGAGAGAGAGAGAGGTGGGGGGGAGAGGGGAGTTGCACCACTCGGTTCACACAGGTGTGATTTTTTTAACATTACATCTGACTCCAAAACAAATAATTGTAACATACAAAATTTGAAGCATCATGAAATATCAGTATTTTCGACAGGGCCGGTCCTGTGAGTGATGATATGCCTAAGTAACTTCTAATAAAAATATTAATGAAATTCTGATGTTTCTTTTCCTTTATGCTCTTTGGGTAAAAACAGGTCCATAAAGTGTGTGGATCCCCGACCAGAAACCCTGCCCAGGTGGTCGGCGCGCAGAACGGCATCCGCAGAGAATCCATCCCTCTCAAAGCTAACCTCCCAGAGACCGCAGGGGACTCCCTGGCTGTCAAGAGGAAGTAAGTAGAGCACACACACTTTACCTTTTTGTGGGAGTGGGACTCTTATTGTGGTAGTGGGACTCTTAAGGGAAAGGAAAGGTACTATGTTTACCCAGGGTAACTAGACTAAGCTCAAGAACTTGTTTACAGCCAGGCCCTGCTCATAGAACATTTCATGGTAGAGGTTCAATGCCTTGCTCAAGGGCACTTCAGCGGTGGTAATTTTAACGTGGCGGTCCGGGGATACGAACTATAGCGACCTTCACGATATCAAGACCGCTCCGCAAACCGTTCGGCCACCGCTGCCTCATGGGCTCCATTTTCGTCACCGCTAAACCCCTTATCCCTAAACTTCTTTGCCATTTTTAAATAGTTAAAATGGCCAGTCTACAAGCTCACAACGTATCAATGTAGATTGGTTAGTTGAACTATTCAAAAATGTTTTGCAAAATAGTAAAAAAGGCAACTAAGTTTAGGGATAAGGGGTTTAGCGGTGACGAGCCCTTATTGTGTAAGTTTAGGGATAAGGGGTTTAGCGGTGACGAGCCCTTATTGTGTAAGTTTAGGGATAAGGGGTTTAGCGGTGACGAGCCCTTATTGTGTAAGTTTAGGGATAAGGGGTTTAGCGGTGACGAGCCCTTATTGTGTAAGTTTAGGGATAAGGGGTTTAGCGGTGACGAGCCCTTATTGTGTAAGTTTAGGGATAAGGGGTTTAGCGGTGACGAGCCCTTATTGTGTAAGTTTAGGGATAAGGGGTTTAGCGGTGACGAGCCCTTATTGTGTAAGTTTAGGGATAAGGGGTTTAGCGGTGACGAGCCCTTATTGTGCTTATTGGATTTATAATTTTCAAATTAAATCATCAGCTCATTATAGAGCGTCGCAGTCCCGCCCCCTTTCAGAACAACGAGGGGCCCAGGAAATGAATCCCAATGCATTTTGCCCATTTTCTTAAAGTATTTATTTAAAGACGGTTACGCCGCGGACAAAGCCAACTCGGATCGTGACAAATCATGACAATGAACACTATGTTTTGGGGGCCGATCAAATAATTTATAAGAAGAAAAACAAAACAAATAGTGTTGTCTCCTGCCTTTTATTTTCTTCTTTCTAATGATTTGATCGGCCCATGGGAAAAATGCATTGGGATTCATTTCCTGGGCCACTCGTCGTTCTGAAAGGGAGTGGGACTGCGACGCTCTATAGCAAGTCTATTTAGCTAAATTGTTCAGGGGCCACATTGACAGAAAGCCAAGGGACCAGGGGCCACATTGACGGAAAGCCAAGGGACCAGGGGCCACATTGACGGAAAGCCAAGGGACCAGGGGCCACATTGACAGAAAGTCCTGCCTCAAAGCAGACCAGAGGTAGAAAACTGTCGTTCCCTGATTTCATCACTAGGGACACATGCATCAGTAAAGCAGGAACTGGGGGTGGCAATGAAGGACCGGGAAGTCTGGCGTGGCATTGTAAAAATCCATGATCTCGACCACGGTTCGAAAAATGATGATTATGATGATAATTGTTTAATGCTGGTTGTGTGTACTGTACTTTTACAGGGAGTTTCTGAACAGTCTCCGCCTCTACCGGACATACTATGGCGGCCTGTCAGACCAGCTGTGTGTGAGTGAGCTGGCCTCCGGGGACGGACTGTCCTGCTGGAATGGAGCCGATATTGTCAAGAGGTTAGATTTAAAAACATCAATTATATTTGGGTAGAGACAATTTAAGACTTTACCGCACACGCACATTCACGCACACTCACACTCTCTCACACACACTCTCTCTCTCTCACACACACACACACACACACACACACACACACACACACACACACACACACACACACACACACACACACACACACACACACGTTCCCCTGCTCGTATGCCTCCAGAAATTAGCTGACACTGATGGAGAATTCATCCATAGATCTTTGATACAAATGAGTGTGAACCGGAGCTGACAAGCGAGCCTCTTTCATAGTATTAGACGGCGTCCTTGTCTGATTGCATCACAGCGTCTCTGCCCTTAAGCCTGTCAGGGCCTCATAATTTGTTGCATGGCGGTGTTCCTTTTTCCTCGTCGGAGGAAAACCGCCGGAACTACAAGCTCACAACGTACTGTGAACGTGACCCGCTGTGAACTTGTAGGTCTGTGCAACGTTTCGCCGTGCGATACCGCCGTGCGAGCGACCCATAAAGGAGGGGCCAGGTGATGACCTGTGCTGTCATCACTCAAGGACTTCCTCATATATCCTCCCAGTCGCTGGTATTTCCTCCCAAAGTGTCGGGTCCCGTCAACGGCCGCTCGGAATGACAGGTGGGCCTAATATTTCAAAGTGAGTGGGTGTTTGAGTGGAGTCACCGTATTGGGTTAGGGGTCCACCCAGTAAAAGATGACAGGGTCTATTGATGTGGCTTTCACAGCTATAGTTATGAAGGCACTCTCCCACCCTTTATTGAAGCCGTACTCTATACTCCATACATGGTGAAATCTAGAGCGTTTATTTGAGAGTGACTCTCAGAGTCAAATTAACATTTTTTTTACTGTACTACACACGACTGCTGGCAAAAAAAATCTCTTAGCGATTATTGCCACCGTTTTAACACTGCCCCTATTATATCGTGACTAGGACGGAGGCTGGGTTTTTCTGTGAAAAAAGAAGTTTGAATAATTCATTAGGCTATATATGATATGCGGTTTTCATTTTTTCTTTCATTTTCCCCTATTTCATCCTAACATCGCTGGCCCAGAATAACCTACCTGACCTGGTGGAAAAGTGCACATTTTCTAGTTGTATTGTTCATTGCCCCTTTTATTGTGGAGGATGCTAAACACACACCGGTCTTAGTAGTGGTGCTAAACACACACCAGTCTTAGTAGTGGTGCTAAACACACACCAGTCTTAGTAGTGGTGCTAAACACACACCAGTCTTAGTAGTGGTGCTAAACACACACCAGTCTTAGTAGTGGTGCCAGCTCACGGCTCTTAAAAGAATAAAGGTCATTACACACTGGCGAATTAGCGACGCGATGCGAATAAGCGATCTGAAAATGCGAAATATTGCATGTTGCAGTTCGCCTGCGAATCTCTGCAAAATACGATACCAGAGCGAACAAATAAAGAGCGAAAACGGTCGCATTTTCGCACATTCGCCACTGATGTGGAAGCTTGCATGGACTTCAATTGTTTTTTTTTTAAATGCGAATTATTCGCACAAATATATCGTTGGTTCCTATACTCTGCATCCTAATAAATAATCGTCACTTTGGCTATCGGTGTGTGCGGCCACTCTTTCGTCTTTTTAAGACTTAACTCTTTAGACATTCCCCCTTTTTATAAAAAGGTAGGTGGCTAGCGCACATCCAGTTCCTGTCTGGTGCTGGACTAATAAGGTACATACAGTGAAGAGAAGAGAGTCCGCACACAGGTTTGCTCCAAGGTGTTTGTTTTTTATTCAAAACACCATAAATATAACACGACGTTTCGGCCGTGAACGGCCTTCATCAGGTGATAATCGGCAGTATATGTGACAACTCCCTTTTAAACCTAGTCGTCACATCACGTGACTGATGACGACTGCATGGGCAGGTGATTCACTAACACCAATAAGTGACATGACAATCAATATGAACATGAATAACCACCACATCAAGCAAGTTTACAATAAGGCAACACAGTTTCCAAAAGAACAATTTCAATAAAACTTGCTGGTTTTTTGCTTGTTACAGACTGTTTTAGTATTTTTTAAATTTTTATGCCACGTAAACAAATTCATCGTCATTAAATTAAAATATATATAACCTAATGGATCTAATCTGTAGCTTTGTAACCAAACACACCAGCAGCGTTGGCCGAACGGTTTGCGGAGCGGTCTTGATATCGGAAGGTCGCTATAGTTCGTATCCCCGGACCGGCACGTTAAAATTACCACCGCTGAAATGCCCTTTATGGACAAGGCATTGAACCTCTACCATGAAATGTTCTATGAGCAGGGCCTGGCTGTAAACAAGTTCTTGAGCTTAGTCCAGTTACCCTGCAGGGTAAACATGGTAACTTTCCTTTCCTTACATAGTCAGTGCAAAATTGTTGGATCACAAGAACGGATACATTTTGTCCACTGCCATATTGGTGTTTGTTTGAATGTCTGCCGATATGATGAAGATCGGCAGTCACTCAATGAGGCAAATATGGTCGATACCGAAACGTGCCTGTGATATTATATTATCTTTGCATCCCTATTAACCCATTCTGACCTGAGATCAGATTCATACGAGGTTTCCACTGGACATACACTGGTCTGATTAACCTGAGATCAGATTCTAAAAATGTCAGTCGCTCTTCGATTTTTCAAAAATAGCAGACCTACAAGCTCGTAGCGCGCCACTCGGTGGCGCGCTATGAGCTTGTAGATCTGCTATTTTTCAATAGCTAAAGCATAACATGATGCTAACACCAAAACGGGTTCCCGTTCAGAATGGGTTAAATAGTAAGTCTCTCATCGTCTTTATTAGAAAGATTTTAGATCAGTAGGAGGACATTGAGATGTATCCATACTGTCAAGCAGTGTTGTTTTTGGCAGCAAAATTAGATTTTATAGTTTTAGTCTTTGTCTTTTGAATAGTGTTAATTTAGTTTTAGTCACCTGGAATGTTTTAGTGTTAGTCTAGTTTTAGTCGACTAAATGACATGACATTTTAGTTGACTAATTCGACAGTTGATTTAGTCGACTAAAATGTATTTGACGTCGTCGTAACAGGTTATGTTAATTATATGCAGTCGTCAGTGGGCCTACTACAGAGGCTACAGAGAGAGAGAGAGAGAGAGAGAGAGAGAGAGGGGGGGGGGGGGTTCCACCCTCAGTATTCCACTGCTCAACCCCAAAGCAGTTTTCCAAATGAATTTGAATAATCAAACGAGACAAAACAAAAAAAAAAGAATAATAATAATAAGGATAAGGATAATAATATTTTATTGTCAAGCAAAGAGTGTATACATATATCAGTGAGGCCTGGCATAGCACATCATGGCTGGACCACTGCATTAGCACATCCGATGCACATGCTCCACTATCATGTATGGATATTATGTACAGTATGGAACAGCAACAACTGATCATATTCCATTTTGTATGTCAATTAACCCATTCTGACCTGAGATCAGATTCATAAGAGGTTTCCACTGGACACACACTGGTCTGATCAACCCATTCTGACCTGAGATCAGATTCTAAAAATGTCAGTCGTTCTTCGAATTTTTCAAAAATAGCAGACCTACAAGCTCATATCGCCCCACTCGGTGGCGCGATATGAGCTTGTAGATCTGCTATTTTTCAATAGGTAAAGCATAACATGATGCTATAACACCAAAATGGGTGCCCGGTCAGAATGGGTTAATGTTGAACAGCTACCTGGTTTATCATGTGATGATGGGCACAACAACACTGTAAAGGTAGACTGGTCTACCTTTACACTTTTTACAGGTAGATTTTACAGGTAGATTTTATAAAGTTTTATGCTCTTACAGAAACACATTTAAATAATGTAGAAATATGCAAAGACGCTATTCTGTGCAAGGACGCTAACTGTGAACTTAACTTAACTTCATTGAGTGAAGGCTGCCCATGTATGGTCTGTATGGTCTGTATGGTCTGTATGGTCTGTATGGTCTGCCCATGTATGTATGACGTCAGTCATCTACGACACGCCAACTTGGCCTACACGTGACATCATGTCTACGTCACACGTAGGCCCGCTAACCTATATAAGTGCTGACCCACACAGTATAGGAATGCATTCCTTCAAGTCATTCATTGAAGGTATTCAGGACTGCATTGTTTTACAGGGAGAAACCTGTAAACTACTGTGTGAAAATGCTTCGTTGGACGGTGCACCTAAAAGGGCTTCCAGAGTACGATGCTGCTGTAGCCGTGGACCACAAAGTGTACTGCTTTAGAGGAGACGTTATCGAGTCCGAGCGTTGGATTGAAGTGCATGTCTTCAACACAGAGTCTTTATGCTGGACCAAGTTGCCCCCAGAGACACCCGGAAGACGACCCTTTGAGGTTCGCCATATGCGCTTCACCCTCACAGCTGTGCTGATCGACCCTTGCATCTACATCTGGGGGGGAGTTACTGTCACACAACACAAGAACTACAACTACTACAACTACAACTACCGCAATGTGCTTTATGCATTTGATGTCGACGACCATAGAATGATGATCCCACAGAAGGTTTCTGGGACTGTTCCAAAGGGGAGGCGCGGCCACTCAGCCGGTGTTGTTGGGAAGGTCATGTTTATCTATGAAGGATGTACTAATGACATCTACAAGCTGGACACCACCACGATGATCTGGACTTTAATTAACACCAGAGGAATATCTCCACCTGCTACATCATATCACTCTGTCACCATCATCGGGACAAAGATGTTTGTATGTGGGGGCTGGGGGTCTGACACTAGCCTCCACACCATCAGAGCGTTTGACACAGAGACCAACCAATGGATGAACACTCCTTCTGCACTGTCTCTTCAAGAAGGACGCTACAGTCATTCAGCCTTTTCCTACAATGGAGAGCTGTACATATTTGGTGGCAGGAACAATAGGCACTTTCACCGGCACTTAAATCCTCTGTGGAAATTCAGTCCAGTGACTTTCACCTGGAAGAGGGTTGAGTCCAAAGGGAATTGTCCGTGTTCATACAATTCTTACATGATAGGCGAATCACAGCGTCACATGACATTCTGTTGCATGGTGGGAGATCGTATCATCTTCTTTGGAGGACGTAAACCATCCAATTACCGGTATGTCAATGATGACCTGCATGTCTTAGACTTGAGTCCTACTCTGAAGACCTTATGCAAGCTGGCATTTATTCAGTATGGTCTGGAACAGTCTGAACTCCCACACAACATCAGGTGGGAACTGGCAGCCATGAAAACCAACAGCCAATAAACAGTTCCTGTTTACACTGAGCATGTGCAAACCTCCCGCAGGAGACCGGGCCACATCTCCGTGCTCTATCCTCTTCATTTGTCCTATAGGAAGCAAGCAGGAGAAGTGCGAACTTCCAGTTTGAATATCCGGTATGAAGATAATAATAATAATAATAATAATAATAATACATTTTATTTATAACGCACTTTACATTTGAAACAAATCTCAAAGTGCTACAGGCAGAAGAAAAAAAATGTAAAGGAGAAAAAAAGAATAAGAATAAAACAGTTAAAACAGCACACAGGGCAGCTTAAAAGTCCGACTGGGCAAATGGCCTTACCAAAGAGGAAGGTCTTTAGTCCCTTTTTAAAAACGTCCACGGACTGTGGTGCTCTCAGGTGGTCGGGGAGGGCGTTCCACAGCCGAGGGGCAGCTGAGCAGAAGGCCCGGTCCCCCCCATGCGTTGTGAGCTTGTAGATCAGCTATTTTCAGCATGCAACCAAGTGTAAAATGACTTATACTGGATCTCTTGTCCACTAGTCCCTTCCTAACATTTTAGTCAAGTTTTTTATTTATTGACGAAATTGTCGATATATTTAGTCTTAGTTTTAGTCATCGTAGCTTAGTTTTCATTTAGTTTCCATTTAGTCAGTGAAAATAGGTAGTCAAGGAACATTTTTCGTTTAGTTTTAGTCGACGAAAACAACACTGCTGTCAAGCAGAAACAGACGGAGTAAATAGAGTTATAGACAATAATGTCAGAATCCCCCAGAACACTAAAGTTACACAGTATTCACATTAGAAATGCCTATAATGTGCAAATTATGACAGCTTGTGTAAATAAGTTACACAGTATGTCTCCTGTTGTTCTCGTTGTTTATCCCATTTTGGGCAGGAACCCCTTTTCATGTTACACTTTAGATATTTAAAAATAGCAGATCTACAAGCCCATAGCGCGGCACCGAGTGGCGCGCTATGAGCTTGTAGATCTGCTATTTTTGAATTATTTTGAAAATGTGCCTCAAATCTTTGAATATATATAATTACAGAGTGAACGTTTTTAACTCAAATCTTTGCTTCTATTTTTAGACGTGGGAGGCGGAGGCGTATTACATATAATTTCTGGGGTCCTTGACATGAAATATTGAGCACCGCACTGATATAGAAACATCAGAAAACTGTCAAGACATTTTTAAAAATTTCGACGTCAGGCCTAAACGGGTTATTTTATCCTTGTTGCTTGTTTTCTTGTCGAGGAGGGATTTTCCATCACCGAGGAATGAACCCACGCGGCGGGGAGAGAACAGAGACATTGTGTTGGAGGAGAAGAGCAGAGGCAGGTTAGCAGGCAGAGAACTGTCCATCAACGAATGCCAGGCGTCCCAGAACAGAGACATTGTGTTGGAGGAGAAGAGCAGAGGCAGGTTAGCAGGCAGAGAACTGTCCATCAACGCATGCCAGGCGTCCCAGAACAGAGACATTGTGTTGGAGGAGAAGAGCAGAGGCAGGTTAGCAGGCAGAGAACTGTCCATCAACGAATGCCAGGCGTCCCAGAACAGAGACATTGTGTTGGAGGAGAAGAGCAGAGGCAGGTTAGCAGGCAGAGAACTGTCCATCAACGCTGTCCCAGAACAGAGACATTGTGTTGGAGGAGAAGAGCAGAGGCAGGTTAGCAGGCAGAGAACTGTCCATCAACGCATGCCAGGCGTCCCAGAACAGAGACATTGTGTTGGAGGAGAAGAGCAGAGGCAGGTTAGCAGGCAGAGAACTGTCCATCAACGCTGCCAGGCGTCCCAGAACAGAGACATTGTTTTATAGACCCGGGCTGTGTCTTATAGTTCTACCACTTGTCTTCCTCCTCTCTCTCTCATCTTTCCTTCGTATATATAATATAACGGTAACATGAAGAGTCTCGGGCAGAAGTGTCCATGTTGTGCTTAGTTTGTCTTTGACAACTTCTATTTGTTTAGGACGACAAATGTTATACTGCATTGTATGGCGACGTCGTGCCTTTAAGGACAGATCTACAAGCTCACATTGTGACGCGTCATCATGGCACGTCACACCAGGCTGTGAGCTACTGTACTGTACTGACACTGTACAGCACACCCATGTCACACGGCAAAAAGACAGCAGATCTACAAGTGCCGCGGCAGCGCTTGTACATGTAGATCTGCTAGTTTGTGTAGGATTTTGGCAGCACCAAAGAACGCAGAGCAGAGCAGTCGATTGAGATGCGTTCCTGCGGCTTAGTTGATTTCCTGTCGAAGCTACAGCCCCCGTGTTGACTTCTATTTAAGCCCAGAAGCCTACATTACAGGCTCTGACGTCTGCACAGGCTCAGAGCAGAAGCCTACATTACAGGCTCTGACGTCTGCACGGGCTCAGAGCAGAAGCCTACATTACAGGCTCTGACGTCCGCACAGGCTCAGAGCAGAAGCCTACATTACAGGCTCTGACGTCCGCACAGGCTCAGAGCAGAAGCCTACATTACAGGCTCTGACGTCTACAGGGGCTCAGAGCAGAAGCCTACATTACAGGCTCTGACGTCTACAGGGGCTCAGAGCAGAAGCCTACATTACAGGCTCTGACGTCTACAGGGGCTCAGAGCAGAAGCCTACATTACAGGCTCTGACGTCTACAGGGGCTCAGAGCAGAAGCCTACATTACAGGCTCTGACGTCTACAGGGGCTCAGAGCAGAAGCCTACATTACAGGCTCTGACGTCTACAGGGGCTCAGAGCAGAAGCCTACATTACAGGCTCTGACGTCTACAGGGGCTCAGAGCAGAAGCCTACATTACAGGCTCTGACGTCTACAGGGGCTCAGAGCAGAAGCCTACATTACAGGCGTTGACGTCTACAGGGGCTCAGACGAGGCCAATAAATAACCTCCTGCCTGCGGGGTCACAACCCGACACCCACAGGGAGAGAAACACACTGACGGCTGACGGGTGATTTACAGAAGCATGCAGAGGCTTCAGAGACCTGAAACGATTGGTTCAGAGTGCCTGTGTGTGCCTGTGTGTGTGTGTGTGTGTGTGTGTGTGTGTGTGTGTGCCTGTGTGTCTGTGTGTGTGTGTGTGTGTGTGTGTGTGTGTGTGTGTGTGTGTGTGTGTGTGTGTGTCTGTGTGTGTGTGTGTGTGTGTGTGTGCCTGTGTGTGTGCCTGTGTGTGTGTGTGTGTGGTAGCTCTTTGTGTGCAGTGCATGCAGCAAATAGTTTTTTGGTTCTTAAAGTCGTATGGAGCGTAGCAGCACCAGAGCTTTAGTATTTGTTTTTCTTAATATAGACGGACGAAAGGAAAACATGCCACACGGAGCCAGAGAGGATTAAGGTGGATTTTGGTGCACATCCACATCTGGGTCCAAATGGTAAACAAAAAGAGATCAAGAGCAATCAGATAAGATCAGAGACAAAGAGTGCAAAAACCCTGTTTAAAAAACCCCATAGTGTTAATTGAACTCTGAGAGAGCGTAATGTTTATTTATAGGAGGAACACGTTCTCGGTTATCCTCTTGAGTTTGACTTTCATGCCTTCGTTGCATGAACGGACAAAAAGGACATATTAACCCATTCTGAACGGGAACCCATTTTGGTGTTGGCATCATGTCATGCTTTAGCTATTGAAAAACATTATACTATTTTTGAAAAATCAAAGAACGACTGACATTTTTAGAATCTGATCTCAGGTCAGAATGGGGTTAATCAGACCAGTGTGTGTCCAGTGGAAACCTCGTATGAATCTGATCTCAGGTCAGAATGGGTTAAATGGTCTAAATGTCCTCTCTGGACCGGACAGTTGTAGAGATGACATGAAATGTGTCTGACCTTTTGGTTGGTTGGGGACGATGTCCCTGTCAGAGCAGGAAAAGGTTAGCACGTTCCCACATGTTCGTGTCCAACCTCTGCCATGGATACACATGGAATATCTGGCAGAGGTTGGCCTCTTATCACCACGCTCGCTCGCACTCACACGCACATTACACACACACACACACACACACACACACACACACACACACACACACACACACACACACAGCCCACTTGTTTTGATCACGTCGTGCGCCAATGTTATTTGACCAAAGGGATTCTAATGTCAACTTTCAAGTTACAACACGTAAGCTTGAAAGTTGTTAAAAATCCCCCAACACCAGGAGGGTTGTATGGTGGTGTTAAATAGCCCCATCCCATCACCAGGAGGGTTGTATGGTGTTGTTAAAAAGCCCCATCCCATCACCAGGAGGGTTGTATGGTGTTGTTAAAAAGCCCCATCCCATCACCAGGAGGGTTGTATGGTGGTGTTAAAAAGCCCCATCCCATCACCAGGAGGGTTGTATGGTGGTGTTGTTAAAAAGCCCCATCACCAGGAGGGTTGTATGGTGTTGTTAAAAAGCCCCATCCCATCACCAGGAGGGTTGTATGGTGGTGTTAAAAAGCCCCATCCCATCACCAGGAGGGTTGTATGGTGGTGTTGTTAAAAAGCCCCATCACCAGGAGGGTTGTATGGTGTTGTTAAAAAGCCCCATCCCATCACCAGGAGGGTTGTATGGTGTTGTTAAAAAGCCCCAACACCAGGAGGGTTGTATGGTGTTGTTAAAAAGCCCCATCCCATCACCAGGAGGGTTGGAAGGTTGTTGTTATAAAGCCCCATCCCAGCACCAGGAGGGTTGCATGGTGTTGTTAAAAAGCCCCATCCCAGCACCAGGAGGGTTGCATGGTGTTGTTAAAAAGCCCACAGCCTCAACAAGTGTGATAGCATATTTTATTCATGATCATATCTGGGTGGGGGGGGAGGGGGGGGTCCTGTAACTCATCCCCTGCACCTGCAATCTGTCTCGCGGCTGCTAGCGTACACCAGGTGTTTGGTGGTCTGTTTATAGTGCCGATCTTTCTAATTGGGTACAACACATTTTTTATTTTAATTTTCCTTGATAATGAGGTGACCTTGCGAGTTACGCCATTATGCAATCTGCTGCTCAGGAGATGAAAACATTAAATAATGTGTCTCTTAGAGAGAGAGAGGCTGGTCTGCATGTGGACTTCCTTCTGTAATGACCCACCCTTTAAACACTGGGTTGACCGTCTTAGCCTTCCATTGTATTATCACCACTGTAGAAACATACAATATGCCTTCTGTGACCACATGTTTATTCAGGGAATAAAACAGGTCAGCTTCAGTTGTTTGCTATTCAGTTCTGTTGTACTGTACTGTACTGTACTGTACTGTACTGTACTGTGCAATTTACAATTCAGGCATTTATCAGACGCTCTTAATCCAGAGCGACTTATATTAAGCAAGAACAAAAAAGCATGGGAATACATCACATAAAAAGCATTTATCATGAAACATGCGTAAGCTAAGAAAGTAACAGTGGAATATCTATATAACCCATTCTGACCTGAGATCAGATTCATACGAGGTTTTCACTGGACACACACTGGTCTGATTAACCCATTCTGACCTGAGATCAGATTCTAAAAATGTCAGTCGTTCTTCGATTTTTCAAAAATAGCAGACCTACAAGCTCGTAGCGCGCCACTCGGTGGCGCGCTATGAGCTTGTAGATCTGCTATTTTTAAATAGCTAAAGCATAACATGATGCCAACACCAAAACGGGTTCCCGGTCAGAATGGGATAATGAAACTAATAGTTTCATTAAACTATACATATAAACTATACATATATACTATACTATGCTATACATCATGTACTATGACGTGCTATGGCTACATACAATGCAATTATAGTGCCGTCTACATAACATGCTGTTACAGTTACACAGTACAGTACTGTGCTGTACTAGTGTACTGTACTCTTGTTCTATTTTATTCTGTTCCGTATTGTTCTATTATGTTCTTGTTTTGTTCTATATTTTATTCTCTTCTGTTTTTGTGCTGTTCTGATTCCTGGCGGAGGTAATTTAGATGGTCTTAATTGCAGTGACAGCTTTTAAGCTCCTGCTAATAGCAATCAATTGAAGATGCATCAAGAGCTTAAGATTACCTCTTAGTTAAGCCATTTTGGGCGGGAACCCCTTTTGGTGTTTTTAAGCATTATTATTTTATAATTTAGCTATTGAAAATTAGCAGATCTACAAGTTCATAGGTCTGCTAATAGCAGACCTACAGTACGAGCTTGTAGGTCTGCAGCGGTGGCCGAACGGTTTGCGGATATCGGAAGGTCGCTAGTTCGTATCCCCGGACCGGCACGTTAAAATTACCACCGTTGAAGTGCCCTTTGAGCAAGGCATTGAACCCCTACCATGAAATGTTCTATGAGCAGGGCCTGGCTGTAAACAAGTTATTGAGCTTAGTCCAGTTACCCTGCAGGGTAAACATGGTACCTTTCCTTTCCTTTTTGCTATTTTTGAAAAATCGTGAAAATGTGGCACAAATCTTTGAATATATATTCTTTCAGAGCGAACGTTTTCAACTCAAATCTTTTCTTCTGAGGGGGGGGGGGGGGGGTCCCTGGAACAACATATTTTCAGATGGGGGTCGGCGGCCAAATACAGATAATTCTGGGGGTCCTTAGTTGGCATGAAAAAGGTTGAGCACCACCTGACATAGAAAACTGTCAGGATTTAGTTATAGGCACTTGTAGAATCGTATCCTCGGGTCTGAATGGGTTAATCTCATGCCATGGGGAGCATACTTAACCCATTCTGACCTGAGATCAGATTCATACGAGGTTTCCACTGGACACACACGGGTCTGATTAACCCATTCTGACCTGAGATCAGATTCTAAAAAATGTCAGTCGTTCTTCGATTTTTCAAAAATAGCAGACCTACAAGCTCGTAGCGCGCCACTCGGTGGCGCGCTACGAGCTTGTAGGTCTGCTATTTTTCAATAGCTAAAGCAAGTCAGAATGGGTTAATTTGACAGTGTCCTCCAGGGAAACCTGCATGTTCTCCCACACAGTAACAGTAACACTATACATTGAATTATTAGGCCCGCTGAACATAATCATGATATTAATATCACGTTTGTCGTAAATACACAAGAAAGGTTTTTCTTGTATAGACCTGTTGTTTGTGCACAACATATAGATAGTCATCGGTTCGTAAACCCAAGAGGAACCGGTTTGGCTGGTTTTTTTATCGTTTCAAATTGGATTCATAATAATCGTGATGATTACTGAAGTCATTTTGTATTTATTGTATGTGATTCTGCCTAAAAAGTTCATTCGGGGGTTGTAGTACCTGTTTCTCACCAGCAAGGGGCACTCAATACATTTTGTTACATCAGTTTTTACCAAGGCACTTTTTTTTACTGGCCATTGAAGATGATTCACTGTTTGAAATTAAAAAGGGATGAAGAATAACCCTTTAACCAATTTTGGGGCGGGAACCCCTTTTTGGTGTTTTAAGTATTATACTTTAGCTGTTGAAAAATAGCAGATCTACAAGCTCATAGGAGCTTGTAGGTCTGCTATTTTATTTTTTTAATCGTGAAAATATGGTGCAAATCTTCGAATATATTTTCTTTCAGATCGAACGTTTTTAACTCAAATCTTTGCTTCTGGGGGGGGGGGGGGGGTCCCTGGAACAACATATGTTCAGATGGGGGTCGGGGGCCAAATACATATCATTTTTGGGTTCTTGACATGAAATATTGAGCACCACTGATATAGAAACATGAGGTTTTTCAGAAAACTGTCATGATTTAGAGGACCCTTTTTTTTTTAAAATGTCAGGCCTATATGGTTAAGCATACACAATCGCATATGTAATGCATTACTGTCCTCTTTGTCACCCTAAATAGAGTGTGTGTGTGTGTGTGTGTGTAAGGGAGAGAAAATGCGCTTGATGGAGAGAAAGCAACTTTAATCAAATCTGACTGATTGATTGAAATATTTATTAACAGTTTGCAGAATTACAGTACATTTCAAGCACAAACTCAATACAAAGACTGTTAGCTGTGAGTGGACGACCCAATTAAGCATTACACTTGTTTACAAGCCCACAATTGTTCAATCAGATTTTACGGGGGCCAGTTTCGAATTGCAGCCGTCCGTATAGGTGTCCTTTGAGAGCGGTTTTGAAGGAGTCAAGGGATTCACATGTCTTAATAATGACTGTTGAATTCTTGAATATTAGCTACACCTCAAAATTACGTTTAAAAAAAAAAGAATCATAATGATATACTTATTACTTATGCAATATGCAGCTAAGATTTTTTAACAACACACTGTGTAATTCCTCCTGTCTCGTGTCCTATAGGACCCCATTGCTCATAGAAATGCAGTGCTACCTTTTTTGCCGTAATAAGGAAATATAGGCCTACAACTCATTTTGGACGAGTCCTTATCCATTGTTTAACCCATTCTGGGCGGGAACCCATGCATTTTTTGGTGTCAGCATCATGTTATGCTTTAGCTATTGAAAAATAGCAGATCTACAAGCTCATAGCGCGCCACCGAGTGGCGCGCTACGAGCTTGTAGGTCTGCTATTTTTTGAAAAATTCAAAGAACGACTGACATATAGAAACATAGCTTTTTCAAGAAAACTGTCAGGATGTAGAAGACGTTTTTAGAATCTGATCTCAGGTCAGAATGGGTTAAAAAAACAGTGTGGTAAAACAATGAGAAGCAGAACCCTACACCCAGCAACCAAAGTCCATAGACAATAAAGCGAGAGAGAGAGAGAGAGAAGATTGTCAGAATTGCTGCGTTTCCTTTTTAGAGAGAGAGAGACAGACAGAGAGAAGAGAGAGAGAGAGAGAGAGAGAGAGAGAGAGAGAGATGGAGAGACACAGAGACACAGAGAGAGAGAAGAGGAGACAGGGAGGAGAGGAGAGGGAGAGAGACACAGAGAGAGAGAGAGAGAGAGAGAGAGAGAGATGGAGAGACACAGAGAGAGAGAAGAGGAGACAGACGGGGTCCGGGGAGGAAAGGAGAGGAGAGGAGAGCGGATGTTCTTGAAGACAGAGTTCTACTGTATACTGCGACAGCTGCCCACTGCAAGATAACCACAAAACCACTGGAGCACTTGAGGTCTGGGTCTCTGTGAGCTGCATGGCTAGAGTTCCACTCCAAACATGACCTTATATCCGTCTGGGTTTAGACCTTGGGCTCCGGTCAGAGTACCAACTCCACTGACGATTAGTCCCAGTGACAGAGACGAGAGGAGAGGGGGCCGTGTGTGTGTGTGTGGCTGACTGACTGAACGCAGCAGCTCAAAAGCACTCCTGTTGCATATGCCTGTGTGTGTGTGTGTGTGTGTGTGTGTGTGCGTGTGCGTGTGTGTACCGGCACTAACCAGGGCCATTTTGTTATATTGCACATCATTGCACTGAATGCGATTAATCTTCATTTCCATTTCTTGGGGAGAAAAACAAGAAAAATCATATTTGATTTATTAGTTCTCAGATTCTCTGTCGACATTCCAGGTCAACGGCTCAGTGACTCCTCCTGTAGCCTCTCTGCCTCCTCCTCAGCCACTCAGGGACAGACGGCCTGGTTAATACATTCTGACCTGAGATCAGATTCATACGAGGTTTCCACTGGACACACACTGGTCTGATGAACCCATTCTGACCTGAGATCAGATTCTAAAAATGTCAGTCGTTCTTCGATTTTTAAAAAATAGCAGACCTACAAGCTCGTAGCGCGCCACTCGGTGGCGCGCTATGAGCTTGTAGATCTGCTATTTTTCAATAGTTAAAGCACGACATGATGCTAATACCAAAATGGGTTCCCGTTCAGAATGGGTTAATACATTCTGGACTGAGGTCCATTAAAGAAAAAGGCTTCTATAAATTAAATAAAACATTTTTCTGAAAAACCCCATGTTTCTATGTCAGTGGGGCTCGACCTTTTTCATGTCAAGGACCAGAATTATCTCTATTGGGCCACCGTCCCCCATCTCAAAATATGTAGTTCCAGGGACCCCCCCCCCCCACCCAGAAGCAAATACTTTTGTTAAAAATGTTCGCTCTGAAATATATACAAAGATTTATGCTACATTTTCACGATTTAAAAAAAAATAGCAGATCTACAAGCTCGTAGCGCGCCACTGGGTGGCGCGCTACGAGCTTGTAGATCTGCTATTTTTCAATAGCTAAAGCATAACATAATGCTTGAAACACCAAAAGGGGTTCCCGCCCAGAATGTGTTAAGTGCAGTCACACTTTGATTTGAAATGGCTGAAAGAGGAGATGTTATTGTGCGTTATGCGTGTTTGTGTGAATGATTGTGTGTTTTTTCATCTTCCTGCAGCGAGCATATACCGTAGTGTACCTGTAATCCATTTGCTTCACAAGAACATAATTCCCCCTCCTCCTTGTGTTGGGACTCCCCCCTCCTTGTGTTGGGACTCCCGGTCCCCCCCGGCATCGGGAACACATTGTGGCTCTGTACGTTTGCCAGGTCACTGGACATTCATATTAACCCATTCTGGGCGGGAACCTCCTTTTGGTTGTTTTAAAACATTATGTTATGCTTTAGCTATTGAAAAATGGCAGATCTACAAGCTTGTAGGTCTGCTATTTTTGGAAAATTTGTGAAAATGTGACGCAAATCTTTTGAATATATATTTCAGAGAGAACATTTTTAACTAACATTTTTGCTTCTAGGGGGTTCCCTCCCTGGAACTACATATTTTGAGATGGGGGGTCCGTACGTGGCCCAATACAGATAATTCTGGGGGTCCTATTTGACATGAAAAAGGTTGAGCACCAACTGACACAAATTTTAGGATTTAGAGAAGCCTTTTATTTTAATCGACCTCAGTCCAGAATGGGTTAAAACTAAAAGCCTTATTGTGTTACTGCTCTGGTGCAAAGGTCGATTCACACAACGATCCACCAGGGTTTTTTTTTTTGGGGGGGGGGGGAGGCTCATCGTGCGCACGCAAGCCGCCCATGTGCACAGATGTGCCTCACTCACTCCTCACGTACTGTACTGTAATAAGCAACACAGCGTTTTGCCTACAGTACGGCTGCTATACTGTACCTGCACTATCCTATCTGCACGCAGCAACAAGAATCGTCTCAGCAGAGCAAAGCAAAGGTATTATGTTTACCCTGCAGGGGTAACTGGACTAAGCTCAAGAACTTGTTTACAGCCAGGCCCTGCTCATAGAACATTTCATGGTAGGGGTTCAATGCCTTGCTCAAGGGCACTTCAGCGGTGGTCATTTTAACGTGCCGGTCCGGGGATACGAACTATAGCGACATTCCGGTATCAAGACTGCTCCGCAAACCGTTCAGCCACCGTCGAAAAAGAGGAAGATATACTTGTTTTTTTTTTTTTCAGCTGCTGTAAATTCAAGGCATTCCTTTTTGTGGAAGATTTACAAAGAATAATCCTCCGCCAGTTAAAAAACATTTACTGATGAACTGTACTGTGTGAACACACCGTGAGCCTCTCACGGAGAGTCTCACGAACGCTGTGATATCATTCTGACTGGTTGACTATGTGTCCGGTCCCCACAGAGCACTCCTCCTCTCAGTACTCACATAGAACTAGTGGAAATAGGCAGGATAGGAGAGTTGGTCAAAGGAAAGGAAAGTTACCATGTTTACCCAGGGTAACTGGACTAAGGAAAGGAAAGGTACCATGTTTACCCAGGGTAACTGGACTAAGGAAAGGAAAGGTACTATGTTTACCCAGGGTAACTGGACTAAGGAAAGGAAAGGTACTATGTTTACCCACAGGGTAACTGGACTAAGGAAAGGAAAGGTACCATGTTTACCCAGGGTAACTGGACTAAGGAAAGGAAAGGTACTATGTTTACCCACAGGGTAACTGGACTAAGCTCAAGAACTTGTTTACAGCCAGGCCCTGCTCATAGAACATTTCATGGTAGAGGTTCAATGCCTTGCTCAAGGGCACTTCAGCGGTAGTAATTCTAACGTGTCTGGTCCCCACAGAGCGCTCCTCCTCTCAGTACTCAGACAGAACTAGTGGAAATAGGAGAGGAGAGTTGGTCACAGTGGTGGAAAGAATTCTGAGTGTGTGCCGACGAAAAGTGGGAGCAGCGTTCAGCGAGAAAGAGAAATGAACAAAGTTAAAAAAAAAGTTAAAAAGAAGAAACCGACTAAAATGGTAAATGGTGCATTTATATAGCGCCTTTATCCTAGGCGCTTTACATGGTCTGTGCATTACATTCACCCATTCACACACCTTTACATAGATTGTGCATTACATTCACACATTCACACACACATTCACACACCTTTACATAGATTGTGCATTACATTCACACATTCACACACACATTCACACACCTTTACATAGATTGTGCATTACATTCACCCATTCACACACACATTCACACACCTTTACATAGATTGTGCATTACATTCACCCATTCACACACACATTCATACACCTTTACATAGATTGTGCATTACATTCACCCATTCACACACACATTCACACACCTTTACATAGATTGTGCATTACATTCACCCATTCACACACACATTCACACACCTTTACATAGTCTGTGCATTACATTCACCCATTCACACACACATTCACACACCTTTACATAGTCTGTGCATTACATTCACCCATTCACACACACACATTCACACACCTTTACATAGATTGTGCATTACATTCACCCATTCACACACACATTCACACACCTTTACATAGATTGTGCATTACATTCACCCATTCACACACACACACACACACATTCACACACCTTTACATAGATTGTGCATTACATTCACCCATTCATTTCACACATACACATGCACAGACTATGTACACACACACACACACACACATTCACACACCTTTACATAGTCTGTGCATTACATTCACCCATTCACACACACATTCACACACCTTTACATAGTCTGTGCATTACATTCACCCATTCACACACACATTCACACACCTTTACATAGTCTGTGCATTACATTCACCCACACATTCACACACCTTTACATAGTCTGCATTACATTCACCCATTCACACACACACATTCACACACCTTTACATAGATTGTGCATTACATTCACCCATTCACACACACACATTCACACACTGATGGCAGCGGAAAAACCATGCAAGGCACCAACCAGCACATCAGGCGCAATTAGGGTTTCAGTGTCTTGCTCAAGGACACTTCGACACTAACTCTCGGGGAGCCCACAGGGTTCGAACTGGCAACCTTGCGGTTAACATCCAGCCACTCTATACCCCTGAGCCACCGACTAACATTATAACAGGCACAGGATTGTATGAATGAATGAGTCTTCGCACAAAAAGCCCTAATTAACCAGCATTTCTCTAACACTACTGTAGTCATCTCATCTGTAGCCTCGGAAAACCCAGACGTTTGTATTTATCTCATCTGAAACATACCTCCCGTCACCTCCAATAGCCTTTTCTTTTTAACTGAGAATATTTCCTTTATTAACGCCTCGTTGTCTTCCCTATGCTAAACAGTTTGAAGGGCTTTGTGAGGATTCAACTCTTAAGCCACCTCTGAGCTGCAAGTCTGAAGTCTTGTCTTTTTGCTGAAGGGATTTGAGGCTTAATTTAATATCGACGAATATGCATAACTACATAACATCCAAATCCACTTTTCAGCTTACGTGTGAGTGTGTGTGTGTGAGTGTGTGTGTGTGTGAGTGTGTGTGTGTGTGTGTGTGTGTGTGTGTGTGTGTGTGTGAGTGTGTGAGTGTAGGGCTGCCTGGGACGATGGCTGCTAGCACACCAACCTGTCTGCTGTTCCTTTGATTTTCAGTGCATTTGTTAACAAAACATGTTTTCCATTTGCTTTCCCACAAAGTGAAAACTGTAGTAGAACATGCACTATTCATTTGTTGCGGCAGTTTGTTTTCTTTTCATTCTTTAAGCACTTTAACCCATTCTGAACGGGAACCCGTTTTGGTGTTAGCATCATGTCATGCTTTAGCTATTGAAAAATAGCAGACCTACAAGCTCATAGCGCGCCACCGAGTGGCGCGCTACGAGCTTGTAGGTCTGCTATTTTTTGAAAAATCAAAGAACGACTGACATTTTTAGAATCTGATCTCAGGTCAGAATGGGTTAATCAGACCAGTGTGTTGTCCAGTGGAAACCTCGTATGAATCTGATCTCAGGTCAGAATGGGTTAAGCACTTTAAGCCTCGAGTGCATTCCCTTTCGTGATTTGCATTTGGGATGAATGTCAAAACAATCTGTATTTTGTCTCTCTCTCTCTCTGAAGCACGTTTTATTATTCAATAGGTTTTAGTGGCTTTGAACACATTTATAAACGGGTACATTTCTGTTCTAATGTCTTGACACATTTTGTGGTGGGGATTATTACCCCTTTTGGTATTAGCATTATGTTATAATAAATGGTAAATGGTGCATTTATATAGCGCCTTTATCCAAGGCGCTTTACATAGATTGTGCATTACATTCATACCCATTCACACACACATTCATTCATACACCGAATGGCGGCGGAAACCATGCAAGGCACCAACCTGCACATCAGGAGCAATTAGGGGTTCAGTGTCTTGCTCAAGGACACTTCGACACTAACTCTGGGGGAGCCCACAGGGTTCGAACTGGCAACCAGCCACTCTACCCCTGAGCCACCACCGCCCCATGTTATGCTTTTACTATTGAAAAATAGCAGATCTACAAGCGTGCCACCGAGTGGCGCGCTACGAGCTTGTAGGTCTGCTATTTTTGAAAAATCGAAGAACGACTGACATAGAAACATAGCTTTTTCAGAAAACTGTCGGGATGTAGAAGAACATTTTTAGAATCTGATCTCAGGTCAGAATGTCTTTAATCAAAGTAGTCTGACATCTGGCTGGAGGTCCATCCGTGCTTCGTTGAGGACCTTCTCCCGTCGACAGAAAACACCTTTTTATGAGTAGAAACCATAGAATGTAAAAAATATGGACAAAGCGCTCCCCGGGACTAACATGAACGTAAAATGAAGCCTGTCAGTCCTTGTTATTGTAAGTCGCCATCTTTCTAGATCCGTTTTGGCGTGGGTGGGGAATCCCGATCATAGACTGTAACGGTAGCCACGCCCCTCAGAACATACGCGACTTTATGGTATTTTTTTTAATAAATGGGACCATGATTTTCCAAAAAGAATATTATGACATTAGAAATGAGACTTTAAACTAGTGACTGGAAGCAGAAAGTATTCATGACCATGTTTATTAAGGTAATACAGTCTAGGTGAAGTTGGGCCCAAATACATGGACTTCTATGGGGCTATGGGTTTTTTCTGGGTCCAATGACAGACAGCGCCACAACAGGCCATTATATGAACTTTCAGGAAATCCCGATTTCCTCAGTGGCTTCACAAAATATCTGTCTGACTGCCCCCCTGGTTAAATATCTTTCTGACTGCCGCCCTGGTAGAAATAACCTACCTTTTTAGCTTGTGACCCAAACGGAGGCATTGGTTCTGTGAATAATATGCTCTCATTAATCTCACCTATCACTGTAAGAGGTCCAATAAGTCTCCAGGCTCTCCCAGAGAATTAAATTAAACGGCACTGTGTCATTTCTGGGACACGAAAAAATCAAATGTCTTGGACAGCCATAGTGAGAGAGAGGCTCCCCGCTATGAGACGAACGCCCTGAGATCCAGACCGTGTTTCTTTTCATCATTGCCCCCCCTCCCCCCTCTATAATGTTGTCCTGCTAGTTTCTATGGAAACAGAACCTGCCTTGTAAGAAAAAAGAAAAGGAAAAAAGTTTCACCTTCTTCTTCTGGCCTGCCCTTTACCTGACAGCCCAGATAAACGAGCAGGGTCCTGGAGGGAAGGCAACACAAACATGCATCTCTGCTCAGTGGCCCATGCTCATTGGCTCTCTGCAGGCTGGAAGCCCTTATTTACCTTAACCCATTCTGACCGGGAACCCCTTTGAGGCAGTGGGGTGGCCGAGTGGTTTGCAGAGCGGTCTTGATATCGCGAAGGTCGCTATAGTTCGTATCCCCGAACCGGCACGTTAAAATTACCACCGCTGAAGTGCCCTTATTGGACAAGGCATTGAACCCCTACCATGAAATGTTCTATGAGCAGGGCCTGGCTGTAAACAAGTTATTGAGCTTAGTCCAGTTACCCTGCAGGGTATAAACATAGTACCTTTTCTTTGCTTATGTCATACTTTAGCTATTGAAGAATAGCAGACCTATACAAGCTCATAGCGCGGCACCGAGTGCCGCGCTATGAGCTTGTATAGGTCTGCTATTTTTTTTTTTGAAAAATCGTGAAAATGCGGTGCAAATCTTTGAATGTATATTCTTTCCGAGCGAATGTTCTTAACTAAAATCTTTGCTTCTGGGGCGGGGGGGAGGGGGGGGGTGTCCCTGGAACAACATATTTTCAGATCGGCAATTATGCATAATTCTGGAGGTCCTTGACGTGAAATATTGAGCACTACACGGACACATAGAAACATGAGGTATTTCAGAAAACTGTCAGGATTTAGAAGACTTTTTATTTATTTTTAAATTCAGGTCAAAATGGGTTAATGCTGAGAGGTGGTCGGGAACGGGGGAGGACTGAGTGCACAGAAGAAGGCGTGTGGGAGGGGAGGGAGGGAAGGAGGGGGGGGAGGAGGGGAGGGAGGGGTTGTGATTACCTCCCATCAACAACCTTGAACCAGGAAAGGAAGACAAGACAGGGAAAGGAAAACTCTCTCTTCCCTTCCCAGGCAGGCCCCCATCCCATAATGCAACCTGTTTGTGGGATGATGTCATGTGTCACCTTCAGCTAATGAAGGTGATGATGACATGCATGAGCAGAGCATACGTTCGCCATCTGCTCGCCTCCGATCCGCCGTTAGCCGGAGCAGCGAGCAGCGAGCGACGCGTCCCCATGGCTCTGTACAGTCGACTCGACGCAACATTCACACACCACTGTATGCCAAACGGCTCCCTCCTCGCCTGCCTTCCTCACGTGGGAGTCCAACTCCAACAGCCTGCAAAAACCACATGGATGTGTGAGACTTTATCCCATTCTGACCTGAGATCAGATTCTAAACGCACAGAATAATGGTGGTTCTTTAATTAACGCATTTTGACCTGAGATCAGATTCTAAAAAAAATTCTTAAATCCTGACGGTTTTCAAAAATAGCAGACCTACAAGCTCGTAGCGCGCCACTCGGTGGCGCGCTATGAGCTTGTAGATCTGCTATTTTTCAATAGCTAAAGCATGACATGATGCTATAACACCAAAGTGGGTTCCCGTTCAGAATGGGTTATTCATGTGTTATAACTCCAACAACGAACCTCTCAGAGGCCATTTATTGTCATGCTTTAATAGTTGAGCAAAACAACCGACGAAACAACACCAGCTGGCTTAAAAAGTTAAAACCCATTCTGACCTGAGATCAGATTCTAAAAATGTCTTCTACATCCTGACAGTTTTCTGTGAAAAAGCTATGTTTCTATGTCAGTGGTTCTTAGATTTTTCAAAAATAGTGGCGCGCTACGAGCTTGTAGATCTGCTATTTTTCAATAGCTAAAGCATAACATGATGCAAAAAAACACCTGTTTTAACAGCGAAAACATGACCCGTTTGTCTTGTTTCATTTGGATGCAATGTACAGTATTCTATAATCAATATTGCTCTGGTTTATTGTTAAAAGGACAGGCCAGCATGGCATAAACGTACTTATGCTCATTAGATTGTCATAGCCCTTCTTTAGTTATGAAGGACATGCAGTAGTCATTTTGTAGGGTCTTTATTTACACCTTGTGGATGTTTTTCTACACTCACATTCACTTTCATGTCCTTTTTTAATGTCCTACTCCAAGCCTTTAGCTAATACTTATGATTTATCACGATAGCTTCACGATATGAATGAACGTTGTCGCTCACGCTTCTGTCACTATAAGGCGTCCCAGATACGAGTGTGATGTCATTGTCTAACCCGCTCTGATGTCATCGACATTACATCATAGAACCCGAGTGATGGATGGACTCCATATTTGAGACATGGAACTCCATTTATGGGCATAAAATGGACACAGACAGATGGGTACAACGGGAACTTTGACTTGCATAAACGGGCGGGGCACTCATTACCAACTTGCATCGTTCCTGACTTGCGTTGTTCCCGGTGTCAATTAACAAACACGTTGCAAAATTAGTTATCAATTAAATTGTCTTTTTATACCTGCATAGTACGAAACGCACACAATGCATTGTGAGCTTAGTTCTGCTATATTCTTTAGCAGACACAAGTCACAGTATAGGTAACAGAAAAGAACAATTTTAAACCACTGTGACAGACTGTCATCTGTAATAAATAGCAGATGCATTACATTTATAGCTCACAATACATTTCGTGATCTTCTGTTTCTTCATTCTGTTTGCCATAGTTAATTAATAACAGACTGTGTTCCAAATTAACTAAAAGTGAATAAGTGATGATCCCAGCTGCTGTCTTAGTTGGAACACACTTGCATTTTCAACATGCGTGATGCCCATAAAGTCTTGTTGACTATAAGCATACAGTATCACCACATCACTGCATGTTAATTGTCAGTACAGTTTGTTTATCATAATGTGTCGTGACATGTTAAACAGGCCCGTGAGAACATGTGTACCTGACAAATCAAATGTGTAGGCGACGGCATACATGATTTAACAAACACATTGACGTGATTTCTCCCCCTGCAGCGCACTTGGAATACTAAGGACTGAATTTATGTGACAAGTGACAACAAGCGGTGGTGACATAGTTCCATGGTTGTTGTGGTGCGTTTGATTCGTCGTTGGGTGGTGACATAGTTCCATGGTTGTTGTGGTGCGTTTGATTCGTCGTTGGGTGGTGACATAGTTCCATGGTTGTTGTGGTGCGTTTGATTCGTCGTTGGGTGGTGACATAGTTCCATGGTTGTTGTGGTGCGTTTGAGTCGTTGTTGGGTGGTGACATAGTTCCATGGTTGTTGTGGTGCGTTTGATTCGTTGTTGGGTGGTGACATAGTTCCATGGTTGTTGTGGTGCGTTTGATTCGTTGTTGGGTGGTGACATAGTTCCAGGTTGTTGCGGTGCGTTTGATTCGTTGTTGGGTGGTGACATAGTTCCAGGTTGTTGTGGTGCGTTTGATTCGTTGTTGGGTGGTGACATAGTTCCATGGTTGTTGTGGTGCGTTTGATTCGTTGTTGGGTGGTGACATAGTTCCAGGTTGTTGTGGTGCGTTTGATTCGTTGTTGGGTGGTGACATAGTTCCATGGTTGTTGTCACTGCGTTTGATTCGTTGTTGGGTGGTGACATAGTTCCAGGTTGTTGCGGTGCGTTTGATTCGTTGTTGGGTGGTGACATAGTTCCAGGTTGTTGTGGTGCGTTTGATTCGTTGTTGGGTGGTGACATAGTTCCATGGTTGTTGTGGTGTGTTTGATTCGTTGTTGGGTGGTGACATAGTTCCATGGTTGTTGTGGTGTGTTTGATTCGTTGTTGGGTGGTGACATAGTTCCATGGTTGTTGTGGTGCGTTTGATTCGTTGTTGGGTGGTGACATAGTCCCAGGTTGTTGTGGTGCGTTTGATTCGTTGTTGGCTGGTGACATAGTTCCATGGTTGTTGTGGTGCGTTTGATTCGTTGTTGGGTGGTGACATAGTTCCAGGTTGTTGTTTGCGTTTGATTCGTTGTTGGGTGGTGACATAGTCCCAGGTTGTTGTGGTGCGTTTGATTCGTTGTTGGCTGGTGACATAGTTCCATGGTTGTTGTGCTGTGTTTGATTCGTTGTTGGGTGGTGACATAGTTCCATGGTTGTTGTGGTGCGTTTGATTCGTTGTTGGGTGGTGACATAGTTCCAGGTTGTTGTTTGCGTTTGATTCCTTGTTGTTTACACACAGCGGTGCCTGTCACCATATGAAGCAGACCCCATCAAACTGTAATGAAGCGCGCACACACACACACACACACACACACACACACACACACACACATCATGCAGTGTTAAATATCCCTGTGCCACAAACTCCTGCCGTTAATGTTAACCCATTCTGACCGGGAACCCATTTTGGTGTTAGCATCATGTTATGCTTTAGCTATTGAAAAATAGCAGATCTACAAGCTCATAGCGCGCCACCGAGTGGCGCGCTACGAGCTTGTAGGTCTGCTATTTTTGAAAAAAATCGAAGAACGACTGACATTTTTAGAATCTGATCTCAGGTCAGAATGGGTTAATGAAATGGGCTGCCAACAGTGGGGTACAATGAGGCAACCCATGCAGCGGATACTGTTTACTGTACTGTTTACTGTACTGTTTACTGTACTGTTACTGTACTGTTTACTGTACTGTTACTGTTTACTGTCTACTGAAACATTCAGTGGACTCCAAGACGTTCCCTTTGACACGTTGCACTCTCAGATCAATGGATGAATGAAAAAAAAAGAAAAATAGTTCAAATGATCACACACACACACACACACACTGCTGAAAGTCATAGCACAGTGTGATATAATGTATGATGAAAACAATGGTTTATTTCCAGAGATGGT